>NW_023601322.1:83076938-83676938 GCF_014898055.3 Talpa occidentalis | reverse complement strand
AATATTTTGTGAGGTATGTCATCTATTGTTGTTCTTGCAAAATTCTACCTAGACTTATTATTAAACCTTGACCTGAGGACATTAAAAAGAATAGTGGTGAGCAGAATATAGTTTATATGTCTTCACAACCAATTTCACCATACTAAGTGTTTTGGTAGGATTCATAAGTGACAAGTTAAATATTGCTTCTTCTGTGTCATTTGATTTTTCTGTGGTATTTTTCATTGCTTCATGATGTCTTTGTCTTATAGGTGGGACAACCCCTAAAATCAGGAGGAAGAGATGCTCTGATTTCTACCTTAGTTTTTCAAACACATAATCATTCTGAATAATGATTCATGCAAGCCTAAGTCTTGACAGCTACTTTGTTTTGTTGTGGAGGTGCTTGCTCCATTTTATTTATTTTAACATTTTAAAATTTTTATTTATTTATTCATACAAGAACTGGGGTGCAGGCCAGAGGTGTGGCAGGTGAGAGGATTCACCAGAGACAGAGTGGGGAGCAGAACAGGTTGATCTATTGAAATACACTGCTGAAGGGAGCAGCAGGGAGACAGGAGAGATCTGCTGCACCATGTGGGTAGCTCCCTGGCCTGGAATTGAACACATGATGCTGCAGTGGCTGGTGATAGCTTGATAGTGCTGAGACTTTAACCCCCGCACCCCCAGGGAGGCCCTCTATTTTATTTTTTAAAGCATCTGTTATCTTAATTTTTAAGGTCAGGATTATACTCAATTGTTTTCACAGGGTATTTGCAAGATCATCAAATCATCATCATCTTTTTTTCTTCACATTCATTAGATAGACATTAAAGCCATACCTATTGCAGCTGTGAATCTGTTTTCAAGAATTGGAAATCTCTTATGTTTCAAAACAGTCGATAACTGTTTATGAACATTTACACTTGTAAATATTGCCCTTCATTCCCACGATGATTCTCATTAGTTTGTTTTATTTATCTCATTTTCTATATTGCAAACACTCATCGTGATTGGATAATACCCTCAATGACATTATAATTTGCCATAATAATTACTCAGACAGTCACACTCAGGTCATGTCCATTAATAGCTGTCATTCAATAAATGAGAGAGAATTTTCTAGCAAGTCACATAGTGGGAATTCTGTTTGTCTACTTGTTGAGTATTATAAACCAGGCCTTCTGGTAGTAATATTTCAATAAGTTCTCTGGTGTTCTTGGAACCTTTTCAACATCTTTTCCTTAAATTGATTGAAACCATAGAAGAATTACTAAATTTACAGATAACACAATTAATATTAAACACCGTATTGAGGTTTAGAGTCAGAGTTTTGTTATCAGATTATTTAATCCTGGACTTCCCTGGTGGTACAGTGGGTTGTGCGCAGCACTGTGAAGCTGTCCACAGCCTCTGTACTGCGAGTTTGATTCCCGGCCAGCCAGGGAGAAACCCACATGGCACAGCAGACCTCGCCTGCCTCACCCACTGCTCCTCTGAGCAGTGTCTTCTGTTCATCTGCCTGTTCTTCTCCTTGCTGTGTCTCTGGTGAGTCCTCTCACCCCCCACACCTCTGGCCTGTAGCCCAGTTCTTGTATGCATAAATAAATCTTAAAAAAAAAAAGATCATTTAATCCCTTTGTGGAATGGAGTAAAATTGGCAACCATGATTTTGTAGGTTTTCTTTACAGACTCTCAACTTAGGAGATATGATGCCAATAATCTTTGTACATTCTTTCAAGACAGTGTTTATAGACATGTAATGCTTATTTATTGATTTTTGTTTGTGTGTGGCAAATTCACATTGATATAATCATAATAATCTGGCCCTGCGGACAGATATGTATATATGTATATATATATGATGTGTGTGTATTATATACAATATGTATACATATACATATATGTGCACACACATATATACTGCATTTGTTTACACATTCATTTGATGGTGGACACTTGTTTGTAAATCTTGGTTCCCATAAACAATGCTGCAGTGAACATGAAAATGCAAACATCTATTTGTGGTAGTGATTTTATTTTCTGTTGCTATGTATCTAAAAGTGGAAATGATGACTCAAATGGTAGGTCTATTTTAAATCTCCTGTGGATCCTCTATACTGTTTTCTATACCCTATTTCTATGTACTCTTTGTTGTTTCTGTGTCTCCCCTGTTTCCTCTCCTCCTTTCTATTTTGCTGTTTCATTTGTTGTACAGATAATTTTTAGTTTGATATAGTTCCACTTGTTTATTTTTGCTTTTATTATCTGTGTTTTGGTATCAAATAAAAAGTCACTACCAAGAATTGTACTTTGGGCAGATCTCTGACAGTTCTGAATATTCATTTTGCCATGCAAAATAAAGGGTTTGGTTATATAGAATTATAATACATATCTTTCTTTTGCATTTTTATTTAATTAAAAAAATATTTTATTTTATTTATTTATACTAGCACTGGGTACAGTCAGAAGTGCGGGAGGGTGAAAGAATTCACCAGAGGCAGAGCGGAGAGTAGAACAGGCAGACTGACGAAATACTCTGCTGAGGGGAGCACCAGGCATGGCAGGAGAGGTCTGTGTGCCATGTGGGACCCTCACCTGGTAGCCAGGGATCGAACCAGCATTGCAGAAGCTGCGGGCAGCTTCGCAACCCAGCGCTCAACTGCTGCGCCACCAGGGAGGCCCCTCTTTTGCGTTTTTAAATAGGAGTTGTAATGGCTTCTATTTTGTCTCATTAAATACTAAGAAGGGTGAATTGCACCTGATTATTAGGTTATTAACAATTTGGAATTATTCAGCATCCCTTGAAATAACGTGTTTTTCAAAGGTACAATTCTTGGACCTTGCTACTTAAGGTCATTTTGAATCTCATTCTATTTGGGACCTGTTAATATTAGAAAATATTTCAAATTAAGAAGAGGGAAGGCATAGTTGTCCAATAGAGTTTTGAGGGTTTCTACTACAAAGTACAGGAAGGAGGTTTTCATTAGAAATTAGGTATTTTTACCATATTTTTTGCCAAAGTTTTCTGATTTTCATATTATCCAAGCTTTCCCATCTTTGTGTTGGATTTAAAAACCAGAAGTCAAAGAACTGTTGTTAACGTGTGAAAATGAAACACTCATCTATGGTTTTAAAACTGATCAATTTTAAAAAATAGTTTAAAGATGTGCATTCTACCTATTCTGTCTGTTCATTAGATTGGTTATGGTAATTTTTTACAGTATATATCTATATAGAATCATCATCTTGTATACTTAAAGTATGTGACAATTTTATTTGTCAATTATATCAATATAGCTGAAGATAAAATAATCTATTTTCCTATAAAACAGGTTAGAGGCACTGGAATATTTTCCACCTGCAGGTTGAAGGACCACTAATAAGTAAATTAGTTTAATGAGTAGGAAATAACTTTTTCCTTATGTAACAATTTGTAGTCATAGAAAAATACAGATATTTGGAAGTATGATAGGCACTCTGCTTTTGTGATTTGATGTAGGAAATATTGAAACAAATTAGTTATCTTTCATCTAGATTCTCATTTAATTCCCTATAACTTTGAATGTTACTTCATTTGTCTTTTGGATATAGTAAAGATCAGTCATAGCCTTCTGTGAAATAATTGGGTAGTGATTTTTTTTTAAAGCAGTGTCTAAACTCATATATCATATGATACTAAGTATTCACTGTATTTATCTTCCTAGTGTTCTTGCATAATTTTTATAAAGAATTAGACTATGAGCTTTATACAAATGATAGATAGCTTGTGTGCTCAATGTGACTTCAGTAAAACCTGCAGGCTTCATTGGTACTTTGGCAATTTGGGGTTTCATTTGTTTTTGGGTTACAGGAGCCTTCAGTACAAACTAACTGAAAATTTTATTGACTTGTCTTGGTGATCCACAATTAAAAGGCCTAGATATACTCAGTAGCATAATGGAACTTAGATGTTTGAGAGATATAGTATACTGATCATTTATGTGCATGTATTTTATGCCTATGTTTAAGTCATAACAACTTTTCAGTGTCTACATGCATGAGGTATTAGAAGTAAACTGGGGAGAGAAATTTAAAAAATAAAGGGATTATTGGTTTAATTTACAGTTTTAAATGGTAACTGTGTGCAAATTATGCACATGCAATTTATGCTATTGAGATGAAATGACATTTTTAGGTTTTATGCTTCCATTATGTGGAAACTAGCCCATTTAGAATTGTTATTCTAATTAGCCTCACTTAAATATGAAGGAACATTTCAAAGCTAGTAGCTTCTAAAAGAAGTCATTCTGCTCTGTTTGGTTGGATTTCTGATTCACCAAAATGTGATATAGAAAGATATAGGTGTTTGGAATATGGAATAATGTCTGATTCCTTTTGTGCTCCTTCCCACCCATGAAGTCCCTAGCAGTCTCTGACCTTACATGTAAAATAAAAAACAAAATAATACTTGCCTCTTAGGATTTTATGGAATGGCAGAAAGGAAGAATGTTTCCTGTGAAATAGCTTTGTTAATCTTAGCAATTCCCTTCTTAAAACCTACTACCTGTAAAATATCATTCTGTTTCACTGTTGTTGAGGACTGGGCCTATTGTAAGTGCAATTAACTTTACAATTGCACCACACATGGATTTCTCTCACAGTATTTTGACATTTCAATTTAGCCTGAATAGTTGTTCCCCTGAATTTTGACAAGGCTGATTTAGCCTATTCACACCTGGATCACGGCACATTTTCTGTTAAATATCTAGATGTGGCTCACTTGATGGGGTGCTGACTTTCTCCCTGCCCATTCCAGTGGATGTTGCCAAAACAATCGCCTGACTGACATGTACTTTTGTATCCTGTTGAGTTTCATATATTTTCTATAAATGTTTTCACCACCAGTCTAGACTTTCTTGGGTCCACAACTATTTAAAACCAAGTCTTTTGTAAGGTATGGAAGTGCTGATGGAAGTGCTTTTGATCACTGATTTCAGAATATAGTCATTATGCCCATGTATAAAAAGAAAGTGTGAAAATGAAATACTCATCTATGGTTTTAAAACAGATCAATTTTAAAAAATAGTTTAAAGATGTACATTCCATAAAATTTACATTTCAGAAAGGCAGTTCTTTTGCAGTAAAGCTCTCTTTTGCCTCTGTATCTTTCTCTCTCATCTTTTCCTGGGAAGCAATAACTATTAAAAGTTCTTGAATAACTTCACATACATATTTTAGAAGCAGTTCTCTATGAATTCAATCAGAAATGCACTTTTATCCTAACTTAGTCAGCATCGTATTGTTCTTACGTTTAACTATGATCCCTGATAGATTACTGTTAAATTGTAAAAAAAAATGTGTTTTTCTTCTATGGCTTATGGAACTCAATAGTTTTTGTTTTTTCTTTCTATTCCTAAGGCATGCTCAGCTACTGCATAATTTCTAAGTAAAAAGGCTTTTCTTCAATTTGAGTTTTGATTTTTCATGCTTTTCAAATCACTGTGTATTATGTGTTCATTCTTCTAATATCTTATAAATTTGGTCCAGGAATAAATCTATTGTCCTAAGCTGTATCACTCATGCATACCATGTAGGGTCATCATGAGTGCTCACAAACACATTCTCAGTCTGTGTCTCTGACTTTGTGACCTGCTTTCTTTTTTCTGAAGCACCTTGTTATGATTGAATTATTTTATTTTTATTTATTTATTCATGTATACAAGAACCGTAGTACAGGCCAGAAGTATGGGAGGGTGAGAGGATTCACCAGAGACAGAGTGGGGAATAGAACAGGAGGATCTACTGAAATACCCTGCCGAGGGGAGCACTGGGTGAGACAGGAGGTCTGCCCCACCATGTGGGTATCTCCACAGCCAACGGGGCTCGTACCTGCACTGCAGAGGCTGTGGGCAGCTTTATAGCACTGCGCTCAATCACCTATGCCACCAGGGAGGCCCTGGATTGAATTATTTTGTTGAAACTCCACCCCACACCCCCAATGTGGTGGAAGTTTTGAAAGTGAGTCTTTTGAGAAGTAGTTAGATATGGATGAGGTCATGGAGATGGGCTCCTCATGATGAAGTTAATTCCCTAGAAGGAAGAGACCTGAGAACTTGTTTCTTCCCTTCTCTGTCATGGGAGTATTCAAGAAGGAGGCTGCTGTTCATCCACAAATTAGGAAGAGACTTCTCAGCATACTTCAAGTTGGCTGACATCTTGGTTTTTGACTTTCCCGAGCTATGAGAAATAAGTGTAGTATTTTACATCTTAACTGACTGTGGCTGACCCAGCCTGCCTAGCTTCTTATAGGGCCTCTGACATGAGGAAATGCACCATGCTTTGGTTTTTCAGCTAACCATCCTACTACTGTTTTCCCCTTCATATTTGAGCTCTTTAATCAGGGCATCTGCTTGAGACAGAGCTTACAGAACCAGCTAGAGTGTTATCACTAAGGTGACTTACTGTCTTCTGGGGGACTAATGTTAAATGATCTGTCACTTTCTCTAGGACCCTGCTTTTTCCAGACCCACTCTTCTTTGCACCCCACTCAAGTCAGGGTGAACAGGTCTGTGAGATGTGATTGTAGCATGCATGAAGGCTGTGGGAATTTTATACAATTGCATGATACATTTCTAAAACAATACATTCCAAACTTTAATTTAAATGAGTATTATTGGACCCTGAGTTGTTTCTGTGATTGTTGCTGTATCATTTCTACCTGCTGAACAAGTCGGTATAAGCTTGGTGCCCTGAGGTGTCATCATTTTCATATCAGTCATCTTTTAGAGGACCAGGAAATCCAAAGAAAGGGATGTGGATGGAGCCAGGCAGTATGCAGCATAGCAGGGGCAGAAAATGCCAAAACAAGATCCAAATAAGCTGACTTTGAAAAAACATGAGCCTACAGGTATTATCCAGGGAAATTATGAATCAATAGGACTTGGAAAGAGCCCAAAGAATCTGTCCATTTCAGCACCCCCTAGGTGTGGAGATTGCATAGCTAGCTGGGATTTACTGCCCCAAAGAGTAGGTGATAAACTTTCTGTCATTGATTATGATCAGGGATATGAGCTATTTATAGAAAAGATTTTTCTTGAAAGAAACCAAAATAGAATCATCTGAGGAAGAATGATTTTTTAAAGTTCTATATGAAAAAGAATATAAAGGATCAAGTCATCTCCCTTATTCTCAGCACCATCTCCAATATCTAATCAAGGGAACCAATCCTAAATAGAAAATACTATTCAATATTTATTAATAAAATGTCTGTCATTAGCATGACATCAACCCTATAATGTTTTTTATGTTTATAATGAACAGAGTAATATAAATGTGAGAATTGCATATTCTTTGATAATGATAGATCATTTAACATCACAAATAAATGTACAGATATATTTAAATATGTGATTTTGATACTTTATTTGACAACCAGGATTTAGACATTATCTCACTGATACACTGCATTAACTTACCAGAACCAGTACTTACCAGTAGTTTAGCTAACTTTTGGAAAACTGAAATTTTTTGGAATACTATCTGTCATCACTGGTTCTGGAGAAACCCAGTCTCTAACCACTTCCTAAAACTCTGCTTCTAAATCTCTTTCTGATACCTTGTATCTTTTTCTTATTTTTACTCTGGGTCAAATGAGACACATTCATATCACTCATATTTTGGCATCCCCATTTCATATGGCCCTGTTGTCACTACCCTGCTTTTAGGGGTTCATTGTTTTTCTTTCATTTATACATATCTATAAGCATTTCGTCTGATGTAGTCAGTTTTCCTGTCATACACTTTTTTCTTAATTTTTTTTAAGATTTATTTATTTATACAAGCACTGGGTACAGTCAGAAATGCGGGAGGGTGAGAGAATTCACCAGAGCCAGAGCGGGAAACAGAATAGGCAGACTGACGAAGTACACTGCTAAGGGGAGCAGCGGGTGTGGCAGGAGAGGTCTGTGCGCCATGTGGGACCCTCGCCGGTGGTGGCCGGGGATCAAACAGGCGCAGCAGAGGCTGTGGGCAGCTTCGCAACCCAGTGCTCAACCGCTGTGCCACCAGGGGAGGCCCTGTCATACACTTTTAAAACTTTTTTTTTAATCAATTTTTAACTGTATCCTTCAGAAGCACCTCCAGAAGGTATTTCATATTTAAAAAATATTCTCTTGTAAGTTTGCAAATTTTATATGTGTAAGAACTGCTAAGAGGGGTGCACAGACAATGAGAATATCCATTGTAGAATACTGGGGCGAGAGATTGCCTTGCTAGCCAAGATGTAAGACAAGTTCACTGCTTTTGTTTCAACAGTGATGGGGTTATTAGGTTTTCTGTCAACACAGAATTTGTCTGTCACACAGAGAAAGAATTGACGTACTTTACATAGTGTGTTCATTTAATAAGGAGTTACTGTTCTGGAAGAAATGATGAAATGCTATTTACAGTCTCTGAACTTAGAAAACATAAATTAGACAGGGACTGAGCATACTGCAGCACACCAGAAGGTGTCCACTGGGAACATATAACTCTAAAATAGGCCACAGAAACAAAACATCCCACCAAGGAAATCATGTTCAGGTATGACCAGGGAAGTCTGAACCAAAAAAAAAAAAAAAAAAAAAAAAAAAGATGGGAATGAAACTGAGCTTTGAGGTTTGAATGGAAATTTGCAACTTGGAAGGCAGAAAATAATAAATTCCAGGGGACTGTTTGGAAGGCAGATGCCTGGTTGAGAAAAACTGGGTAATTAGTTAATGTAAAGGAACTACTAAAGATAGAATTCAGCCTTTTTCATGGCTTTTAAGAGACAAATAATAGAAAGTCTAGTTAAGGAAAAGTGGTAGGTGTTACTAGATTGTGATGGGTTGAAATTCCAAGTTTCAGCTTAGCTGTGGCTGAAAGACTAAAGATGTGACCAAAACATGTGTCTCTGTGGTTCTTTCTTTCTTTCTTTTTTTTTTTAAGACTTATATTTATTTATTTATACAAGCAGGGTACAGTCAGAAGCATGGGAGGGTGAGAGAATTCACAAGAGCCAGAGCGGGGAACAGAACAGGCAGACTGATGAAATACACTGCTGAGGGGAGCAGCAGTCAGCAGGAGAGGTCTGTCGCGCCATGTGGGACCCACGCCAGCGGCCGGGGATCGAACTGGTGCTTCAGAGGCTGCAGGTAGCTTTGCAGCCCAGCGCTCAGCTGCTGCGCCACCAGGGAAGGTTCTCTGTGGTTATTTCTTGACTCTGTGTCCCAAGGTCTCTCCATGTCCATGTCAAGTTATCTTGCAATTACCAAATCCAGGAGGTAAGATCATGTCTTTGGTAAATTTATGGATGAAAGATAAAACTCTTTCTCAGAAGTTCTGGCACACAGCTATAGATGGTTTACCTGGCTATCACAGGACCAGTCCTTATAGATCCCATGAGTGGGAATGTACCAAATCTTCGGTTTGTCCTCTTAGCTGTGCATTATGATACTCCCACCTGAACTTCCGAAAATAGGGAAGATGTGAATTTCTCAATGGAAAACCAGGGTATGGTTCATGGAAGAAAGACTGTATAGATATTAAAAGGCTACCCCCAGATGTCCTATGTGAGTGAAATATTAGATGGTTTTCAGTAGAAACATAACCTGAAACAACAGTACTGGAGAAACTGAGCATTCAAACAATTTATAACCTGGGCGTTGTACTGCAAGGTATTTTACCAAGGGACCCTCTTGCAGAAGAAATGTGCAAAATATTCATAGTTGCACTTTTCACAGTAGTAAGTCCAAAAAACACATAAATGGCACTCAAGACGAGTGTTAGTAAATATATTGTACATTCACAAATTAATGTCATGGGCCAAAGGACTACTCTATATATCAAACTGCAATGGATAGAATCCTAGTAATAGATTATTAAATGATAAACTGGATCCCCAAACATTATACTTATGAGAGTCCTTTTATAAGTTTAAAAAACCGCTGTTTTTAAAACATAGTTTTAAGAATAATGTGCATGTAATCAAATTATGCAAAAAGGGGTGAGAGAAAAGAAGTGAATAGGAAACAAAATTGACTATCACATTACTTGAGAAGCAGCAGTGTACGATGCTAGAACATATTGGAGTGGAGATCCTGGGATGTTCTTTTATAGGTGATAGTCATCCAAGTGTTCCTTTAGAAGAAAGCACTCAAGTAGAGAAAGCGGGGATTGAAGGAGTGACCCAGGCAAGTGACAAAACAGGGAATTTGGTTTAGGCAGAGGGAGTAAATGCAAAAGTAAAAGTAAATGCAATGGGTTTTGCTTGGTGTTCCACGATCTTCAGTGAAACCAGAGTGTCTGGAGTGGGTACAAGAAAGACTGATTGGCTATAAAGTCAGAAAGTCAGAACAGCAGAGGAGGTTCAGATTTTATAGGCTGTTGACATTCTTGAGATAGGGATCCACTAGAGAGTTTTGAGAGGAATGATTTATTTTTAAAAGCCTTCTCTGGCTGCCTTGTGAGGAAAAAGATGGGAAGATCAAGCTTGGAATCAGGCAGCTCAGCGATCATTTACAAAGTTTTAAAGTCATCCAACAGAGAGATGATGCTAACTTGGGAGAGGATCATTGTTCTGCATATCAATTACTTTGGAAAGTATCACTCCCAAACTTAATGGCTTGTAACAACAACCATTTTATTTTAAATCACATTTTTGTGGGCCAAGGATGTGGGCAGGGCTCTGAACTGGGTAGTTCTGCTTCCTGAACAGCAAGGGAGAGTCCTTTGGAGTAATTTGGCTGATAGGTTGTTTGTAGGACCCACGGCAGGTCCACACATATGCTGGTGCCTCAGAAGGGGTGTCCATACGCTGTTGGGGTCTTCTCTCCCTGCTTATAGACTCAGGGACTCTTCACATGGTCTTCCCACTGTGGTGTTCAGGCTACTTTACAAGGAGTTTACAACTTGAAGAGCAGGTATCCCAAAAGACCAAAAGTAATAGCTGCCAGTGTCTTAAGGCCTGGATCCAGAAAGTGGTTTATCATCATTTCAGTCATATTCTATTCATCAAAGCAGTTACAGAGTTTACCCAGATTCTGGGGTAGGAGATGTAAGCCTTACCTGTCAATGGGAAGACTCTCAAACAAATTGTAGGCATATATAAACAGCCACAGAACAAAAGGTACAGGTTGTGATAAGTAATTAAATCCTATAAAAGTTTTAAATGTATAGTTTAAAGGTTTGACTAATGGGTTAGATGTGAAGATGAGAGAGAGAGAGAAATCAGAGATGGCTCCATTTGTTGATCTAGACAAATAGAGGGACAAGGTTACCATTTACTGAGAAAAGGAAACTTTTTATTTATTTTTTAAAGATTTATTTATTTATTTATACAAGCACTGGGTACAGTCAGAGGCACGGGAGGGTGAGAGAATTCACCAGAGCCAGAGTGGGGAGCAGAACAGGCAGACTGACGAAGTACACTGCTGAGGGGAGCAGCGGGCACAGCAGGAGAGGTCAGCGCTCCATGTGGGACCCTTGCTGGCGGCCGGGGATTGAACTGCAGAGGCTGTGGGCAACTTGGCAACCCAGTGCTCAACCGCTGCACCACCGGGGAGGCCCAAGAAAAGGAAACTTGTAGAAGGAAAAAGCAAAGTTCCATTATGTATACATACGTTTGAGTTGCCTATTGGATACCCAAGTGGACATATCAAATAGGCTATCAGATCCATGAGTCTTGGAGTTCAGGAGGGAGGTCTGAGAAAAGAGCTAATTGCCTGTGGATGGTATTTAAGTTAATGGACTGGATAAGTTTGAGTTAGGGAGAAGAGTAGATGGAGCTAAGGAAAAACCTGATTATGTACCCTAAGGGAAGTTCACTTATTAACAATTATAGAAATGAGAAGAAGCTAGCAAAGAAGCCAAAAAAAAAAAAAAGAGTACGTCATAAAGTAAACCAAGTTGGTTACACACTGCTAATTACATAGATGAGGACTGAAGCTGTAATACTATCTCCCAGCATAGAGTCCATTGGTGGTCCTTACAGGAGGTATTTTGAATTAGTCATAGAAACAAAAACTTAGGGCTGTAACCACAAGAAAAGCATGAGGAGAGCAAGTAGAGAAAGCTTGCATGCACAAAATCCATAATACACTTTTCATTTGCTCTCTTGTCTGCCAAAATGGAGTGTTTCCACTCTCAGTCCTGGCCTTTATGAACAGGTGTAAATGGAGGACTCTGAGTTTTTTATTAACTTGAGAGCAATTGATGCAGCTAATACGTGTGACTTTAAGTCTGTAGTTTAAGGAATATTGACTCGAATTGTTTCTGGCCACTAAATATCTTTCCGTTTGTCTTACTCTGATGCCGTTAAACCTCCAGAAGCTTTCATCACTTCAAATATAAATACTTGTTTGAAAATGTTTTCTTACTATTATGTCATGATGGCAAGAGGAATATATTCCAGTTTCAAACCTGTAAGGAAAAAATTGAATTTAAAAGCCTTTGGGCTTAGACTTCCCAGCTGGCCATTGTTTATACTCTTGTCCGCTCTCTCATTGGTGTTGCCATGTATCTGAAGGTACTTGCATTTGAGCTGTTGATTTCCTTGTGGCAAGGCCTCTCAGACTAATTTAGTGAAACTTTAGAAGGATCACAGTGACCCTAGAGAGTACTGAAGCTGCAGAAGGGGTACCCATGTTCCAAACTGGCAGCTGGGGAGAGTGGGCATTGCCCCCTCTGGCTGGGACTGGCGGTGGTGTTGCTGAGGGTGTTGATGGCCCCTCCACAGCAGGACTGCAGCAAGAGAGGTGACTGTGAATTATGTTATACCGGTTATAGACTCCTTCACATAAATCTGGATAGGAATTATTAATGTCACCATATTACAGATAAGGGATTGAGGCTTCCTGAGGTTAATCAATGAATTCATTGTCACTCGTCTATTCTGTGTGGTCAACTTGGGGAGGTGGACAGAATACAGAGCCTTTAAGGTAGGAATGCCAGCTGTCTCCCTTTTGCTTGCTTTAACTTGTTTGGAGAAAATAAGACTAACAACTGACTGACTTTTGTGTTAATGCGAGAAACAATGAGAATTATAGATAAATACTGTGTTTAAACTGTACAACACTATATAGATTTGAGATAATTCCAGTGAAAGTTGGAACACATTAGCTTAGCCTTCTGGGTGACTTATTTTTGTAAGTTTGTTGATTTCTCTCTGGATCTTTCCTTTAAGTTTTCTGGATTTCTAATTGCAATAAAATAGAAAGTCAAGTTAAGTCACTTTCACTGTTTCATATGTGAAGTCAATGTTTATTCCCTTTTCTACAAAAATAAGTCACATATTAATTAATAATTAGTAAATATAGAATTGTATGTTGACTAAGTTTTGAAGGGATTATTCTCAATTCCAATATACCTCAATGTTTCAGAGCTAAAAACAGCAAAGTTTAGAGAAGCATATACAAGGTTCAAGAAATAGAAAGTGCTGCTTGATTTTCAGAACATATTTGTGTTAAGTTTACAGGCAAAAAATGGGAAGGAAACTTGACAAAACTTATTTAAAAGAACGTTTTAGGTTATAAGCCTCTTTAGCTGTCAAGATAGGTAAGATAATCTTCATTTAATTTACTTTTGTTCTGATTTTTTTTAACCTAAGGTCACTTGTACCTGATATCCACTAATTTATTAATTTTGTGAAACTTACTAATTTATACATCAAAAGGCATGCTGAATCCGTACCAAAAAGCATGTGGTCATTCTCTTTTGAAAATCGTCTGAGACATAGGATTTAAAATGGTCATACACATTACGATTTTATTCAGTTTAATTTGAAAAATTTCAGAAGGTTGCGTTTTAAAGATAGTTGCTTATAATCTGGTACATAGATGAAGCATAATGCAAACATTGATATAAGCAATCTGCAAAGGTTCTAAATTCAGGATTTTGTCCAATCTGAAATCTCTCCAAAGCTGGTAAGGCCCTAGCATTCTTTAGAGCAGATTCCTCCACGTCATCTTCTCCAGTGTCTTCTGAACTCAATACTGCAGTTGTACTTGCTCGACATTTACATTTGGGGGTACACATGGCTATCTTCATTTAAAATTAAGAGGCTTTCTGGCTTTCATAATCACCTTAGCTACGTCCTTATAATCATCTCTATTTCTTGCTATATATACATCATGTTTGTTCTGTTTCTCCAGAGAACTCTGACTAATACAGACACCCTTTTAAAAAGATTTGATTTCCTTATGCTGACAAGATTTTTTTTAAAAGAATGGTTAAATTCCAAGAAATCGTTCAAATGGGAGAATAATTGCATATTCTTGTGAGTTCACACTACTATGAGTCACATATAATTATATATAGCAATGTGTACAGACAAAAGCAATATGTGTTCCAAGGCCATGCTTTGAAATTTTAACAAAGAAGTCTAAACTGGAATGTTTTTGTATTTTCATCTCAAATGTCCTTGTTCCAAGCCCTGCAGTTTTTAGATTCACTAGGATATGAAATCTCAGTTAGTAGGACCTTGTAGAATCTGAAAAATGTAGGCGCTTGAGAAAGACTCTTTTATTGAGGTCTAGAGGTTGACCCTGAACCATCCATTCTCTCCCCATGGACAGTAGCTTGATTGGCACATTAGTTCACTTTTGAGGAAATAAAAGGGGAACTGAGAAATAACACCAATATTTTCTTCAAGATAACTTGTCTTTTTTGCAGCGCTGACATTTTGGTATTTTTGGGAAACTCCATTTCATGATCACAGTTTCCTGGAACTTTCACAAATCTTTTTACACACGTCAATGCAACATTAAAGAATACCCAATGGTTAGGTAATACCTTTGGTTAGGTAATGTTTGATGTGCTTTCTACCTGTGCAAACAAAACTCAACTCAAGGGAGATAAAGAAGCACATGTTGGAATGACAGGCAAGAGAATTAAGAGTAGAAGCTCTCATTCATTAAGTGATGACCGCGTGGCAGATAAAATGCTGAGAACTTTGTTTCTAGTATCTCAATTTTCTAGATATGGGGTGCTATTGTTACAGTAGTGGCACACTTTTTTTTAGACATTTGAATACCTAACAATTTACTAACTTAGGTCAATTCACACTATTAGAAAGTGGTTGAGATGTAATTTAAGCCCAGTTTTTTTGGAGTCCTGAGACCAAATTCTTAATTGGTATGCTAATTCGTGAAATGCAGGGAAGAAAGAAGTTGCAAAGAGGTGGAGGAGATGATAATAAAAAGAAAATTAATTTAAAATATTTTACTGTAAAAGATAAATCTCCCACTTAAAAACCTGTGGTAAAGTAACAGGAAGTGTTAGAAAAAAAAAGTCAGCGCCACTCTCAAGTCAAGGAATCTTTATTATTCCCTCCCCCCCCAGTTATTGTGGGGTAAATAAATTTGTTTGATTCTCATTCTGTTCTATATGTGCTTCAGTTATCTTTTCCCCACAATTAACAGTATACATTCAGTATCTTCTGAGTTACTATAAATCTTTGTAAACAATTGAGTGATTTATAATGTTACTTTAAGAAAAAGAATCATAATTAGACAAGAATCATAATTTCTACTTAGGGATAGTTATTCCCTGTGATACGTCATAGGCATATAAACATCAGTATCCCTGGGGCATTTTGCCAGTTTGGAATTAATATCCTGTCTCTGAATATCCTTTTTATGTGAAACTGAAATAGTGGATTCTTGGCAGAATTGTTGTTTTACAGGTGATATATTTAGTACCTTCTTATCAATAATGCTACCAGTGAAAAATATATTTAAAAAACCATCAACTTCTAAGCCTTTTCACCTTTTACATTATAATTTCACTTGCAATACACTATATATCACTACTTTTCAAGATAAAGCTCCTCAGTGTAATTTTTCCCAGTGTTTTCACATACTGAAGGGGTTAATTTCTAAAACCATAATGCCCTCTCTTTTTTTTTTTTTTTAACTTTAATTTGGCCTTTCCAAGCAAGCCTTTTTAAACAATACAGATTATAAATAGTCAACTGGAGATTTTACTTTTTCATAAAGCAAGTGCTTTTTTCATAAACATTTTATTTTGTTCTTTTTCACGTTCACATTCCGTAGGCTTTGATCATTATGGCACCCGAATATAACTTCTAAGAAAGAGCTGAAGCTTTATTGGGAAAGAAACTATTCCCTGAACTATCCTAGCACATGATGTTCTACTCTTTAAAATTGTTGTTCTTGTTCTAGTAATATCATTGCAGCATGTTTTCCTGAATTGGCATGCATTTTGTCGATATTAATAAATTCTACATGGATATTAGGAGAGTATTTTTTTTACCAACTCCTATGATGCATGTTTATAAGATAATTACTAGCTATAATGGAAAAATGAAATATGCCTTGATTTTTTTTAATGTTTTATTTTCTTACATCTTTTGTAATTTCTGGATAGTGTTTGATTTCTCCCCTCATGTTTAGTCCCCATAGCTTTCCCACCACGGGAGCTCTGGCACCTGTGACCCATCATCTTAGTCCCTTGTGCTCTTCCCTCTTCTGTTTTGGTCCCTCTCCCCTGCTGTCAGGCTCAGATCTATGGTCAGGTTGCACTTTTGTTTCCCCTGCCACTTTGTTTGGTTTCTTTATATTCTGCATTTAAGTGAAATTATCTGATGTTTCTCCTTTTCTTCTGACTTACTTTGCTTAGCATAATCCCTTCTAGCTCCATCCATGTTGCCACAAACGGCATGAGTTTATCTTTTCAGTCGTTCAGTAATATTCCATAGCACATCTTCCTGATCCATTCATCTGTTTTGGGGCATTTGCGTTGTTTCCATTGTCTTAGGTATTGTAAATGGTGTGGTACTGCAAATTGTAGGCATCACTTGAACATGTATTTTCTTAATATCAGTAAATAATTTGAAGGTTTAGTATCTTGACCTTCTCTAACTGCAGATACACTGTGTGTATTTATAGCAATGGATTAGATACAATGGAGGGAGAAACAAAGAGCCTGCCCCAGGGAAAACAAAAACAAAAACAGAAATATGGGCCTCTCTGATGGTGCAAGGGGTTAAGCATGAGCACTGTGAAGCAATCTGCAGCCCCTGCAGCAAGAGTTCAATCCCCGGCCAGGGAGCTAACCCACATGGCACAACAGACCTCTCCTGTCTCTACACTGCTCCCCTCAGCACTGTATATCAGGAGATACATCTCTCCTGCTCCCCATTCTATCTCTGGTGAATTCTCTCATTCCCCACACCTCTGGCCTGCACCCCAGCTCTTGCACATAATTTATTTTTTTTTAAAAAAGAATACGGAGTAAGGGATAAAATACTTTAAAAAAAGGAACAAAATTTTGAAGATAATTGCAGTGTTTTGTACTTGCGTCAGCCTATGAATAACCACTACTGTGGCTAGACTGGCCCATGTGTTTCTTACTATTATTTCAAGATGCCCATCAGCAATAACCATTAGGAAATTTGGAAAGAGATAGGGTTTATTACTTATAGGTCCTGGAAGTCCATGGCATGCCTGGGGCTACACAGTGAGGTCACTGAGGGTGTTGAAGGGGGTGAGAATAGAAGCAGAGCCCTGCATTCTGCTTTTATTTCAGTCAAGGGTGGGTGTCTTACCGTTTCATAGGCTATTCTTCATTGGTGAATTAAAAGAAGAGTGGGGATTTAAAGTGATGGAAGAGAACCAGCTACTGGCTCAAAAGGTCATTGTGTACCATCAACAAAGGAGTCCAGAATGAGGGGTTGGCTCTATTCATGGGGATAGCAATGTGTTTCTTGAGATAGCTGTCTTTGGAGTGGGTGATTTGGCAATCAAAGTTTAAATCAGTCACTTGTATTATAAAAAAAAATAAATACTTTGTGATGTAGCTATACCTTGACTTACTATGTGCTTATATTTTCAATTAATCTTCACAGCAACATAGGAGTTAAGTGAAATTATCTTTCCTTATTTTGCTCATTTTGAAAACTGAAGTTTGTATAAAAAGGTAAATAATGATGATCCAGAGTAAGAATGGCTTTATCAGTTGGGGAGCAGAGTGGGAGGGGCAGGTGACAAGGCAGTGAAGGATTTAAGCTTAGCCAAAGTGGTAGGGAGGAAATTTTAAGACTGAAAACTGAGTGAAGGAAAATGTGTTTCAGGGGAGTATTTTTATGAGTCACATAGTTTTAATGGCTTAAGGGTTTATACAGATAAACATAAATTCCAATAAATAACTAAAGATTTCATTTGAGACAACAAGTAGTAGAGGGGTCAGAGTTTTATAGGATTGTCTTGTTTTCTACCAAAGATCATTGATATTTAGTTAAAAATAAATGAAATATAGTTAAAGACAAAGCCACTAGAAATATGCTTTTCAAACCAAACTGGAGAAATAGAATTGAAAACATAGTTAGAGCAAGAAAGGACCAAGATGGTGTCAGACGAGATTCCTTGCTCTGTTCCCAGGAGAATAATCTGATAATTAACCCCAATAATTAATATACTTTAAGGGTTCTGGGGTTTAGGGTAAACTGAAACTACCTCTTGGTCATCAGAGACTAGTCCTGTCCACACCAGATATATCATTGAAGATATGCATGTTTCATTAAATGAGGTGGGACAGAGAAAGATGCCTGGAAGCTGTGGACCTAGGTGGGAAGCTGTCATAAAAACACAGCTTTGCCATTTGGCTGGGAAGGAGAGAGCTGAGTGACGTGGAGACACAAATCCTTGACTGAGGGAGATACCTATGGGGGAGGAGCTGGGATGCTTCTAGTAGACAGCATCCCCAGTGAAAAGGACAAGGACTGCACTTGACTGCACTGCCACTACCCTACCCTTCAGGACTGATACTGACCTGGTGAAGCACACTGATAGTGCACAGACGGCTGAGACGGGGGTCTGGACACCTAGAGCAGAGGGTATTAGCAGTACAACAACACGAGCCAGATGCTTTCCCCTAGGACTGGACCCTTCAGAGCCCTCCCCCACCCCCTCCCTCAGAAGCTGCAAATCATGTCTCCAGATATATGGAAGCCCAAAAGTCCATACATCTAAAATCATACAAAGCTAGAAAAAGTTATCAAAAAACCACAGCACCACCTACTGGAAAAGTATAAGTACTATAAATCTCCAAGTTACTGCTACATATACTCAAAATATTGGGAAATCTGTGCAGCAAAATGGGCATAGAGAAAAATAAAACATTTGGCACCTTGAGACCTCAAAGAAATAGGCCATCAAGAGGAACAAATACCTCCTCAGAATCCCACAAAGACATGGACGATGTTTTTCCTCCCATCAGACACTGAGTTTCAAATTGCCATGACAGAGAAATTCATATAATTAGCAGGAAACTCAAAAAACAAATGAACGACCTGAGAAATAAAAATAACAAATGGAAAATATAAACTAAAATTTTAAATTAAAAAAAAAAACAGGTATCAGATGTAAAAAGACCAACAGACTATATGGCCAATTGAAGATTGAATCAGTGACCTCAAAGATGGTCATGCCTAAAAGAACGGGTGGAAAGTGAAGAAACTATTTGAGAATTACCCAACGCTAATAGAAAAGGCAACTCAAGAAAAATGGGTGTTTTAGAAGGGAAGAAAGAGAATGGCAACAGAGAACATATACTCCGACCAACTCTTAAAATAATGAGGAAATCAAAGGAAATATTAAAATATACCTGGAAATGAATATGAATGAAGGCACAAGCTACTATAACCTGTGAAATGCAGCCAAAATCATGGTATAAAGCAACACAGACCCCCCTCAAGAAACAAGAAGGAACTCTAATAAATAGTCTTCTTTCTCACTTTAAGGAACTAGAAAAGGAAATGCAAACAATACCAAAAGCTAGTGGAAGGAAGGAAATGATAAAAATTTGAGAAATAAAATAGGAAGTAAAAACTCAGCACAAAAGGCCAATGAAACAAAAATCTGATTCTTTGAAAAAAAAAAACAAAATAGACAAACCTCTAGTTAGCCTCAAAATATTAAGGAGAAACCTCTGATAAATAGAATCAAGTGAAGGAGGACAAGTAATAACAAAGATCTCAAAAATACAGAGGATTGTAAGAGACTGTTAGGAATATCTATGTGCCAATGAATTGAATAACTTACAAGAAATGCGCAAATTCTTAGAGGTATACACATAAAAGTAAAACTTTTACTTCTTCGTGATGTTGTGATAATATACATAGAAAAACCTAAAACTCCGTTGAAAAAACTAATTGAAACAATAAATCAGTGTGGTTAAAATTCCGTGTTACAAAATTAATTTGCAAAAATTAGTTGCATTCCTGTATGCAAACGAACTAGAAGAGAAGGAAATCAATAAAACAATCCCGCTTACAGTTACATCAAAAATAATTAAATATCTAGGAATAAACTTAACAAAAGAGGTGAAGGATCTACATGTGTAAACTATAAGATATTGTTAAAAGAAATAGAGGAAAATATGAAAAAAAAAAAAAAACAGAACGATGTCCTCTGCTCATGGATTTGAAGAATTAATTCTGTTAAAATGACCATGTTACCAAAAGCAGTATACAAATTCAATCCCTATGCAATGCAATCCCTAGGAAAATTTCAGTGGAATTCTTCAAAGAAATAGAATGAACATTATTAAAATTTATACAGAACCACAAAAGGCCCTGGATAGCCAAATCTATCTTGACAAAAACGAGGAAAATTTTTTGCGACTACCAACCTATAGTAATCAAAACATGGCTATGGTATTGAAATAGAAAGAACACATTGACCGACCAGTGGGATAGAATTGAGATCCCAGAAATTAATTCATCTTTACAGGGACAGTTACTCTACAACAAAGGGGCCAAGAGTATACATTAAGAAACTTGCTTAAATTAAAGGTGTTGGGAAAACTTGTCAGATAAATGCATAAGAATGACACCAAACCACTCTCTGATACCATATACAAAAATTAACTTGAATATAAGACCTGAATATAAGACTTGAATATAAGACCTGAAACCATAAAATACATATAAACAAAACATAGGCAAATGCCTCATGACATTGGCTTTACAAATGTCTCTGGGCACACTATTCCAACAGCAAGGGAAATGAAAGCAGAAATAAACAAATGGGATTACATCAAACTCAGAAGCTTCTGGACAGTTACGGGAACTATCATGAAAATGAAATGATACCCTACTGAAATGGAGAAGATATTTGCTCATCATACACTGACAGAGGGCTAATATCCAAAATCTACTAAGAACTTTTGCAACTCAGCATTCAAAAACAAAATCCCATTTAATAAAACCGAACAAAACAGCTAATGTACACTTCTTCAAAGAAGATAAATTGATGATTGGACCTTCCTGGTGGTGCAGGGGTTAAAGTCTCAGTGCTGTCAAGCTGTTGGCAGCCACTGTACTGCAGCACGAGTTCGTTCCCCAGCCCAGGAGCTAACCAACATGGCAAAGGAGACCTCTCCTATCTTGCCCGCTGCTCCCCTCAGCAGTGTATTTCATTAGATCCACCTGTTCTGCTCCTCACTCTGTCTCTGGTGAATCCTTTCACCCCCTCACACCTCTGGCCTAGACCTCAGTTCTATGCATAAATAAAAATAAATTATTTTTTTTTAAAAAAAGAAGATAAATTGATGGTCAAAAAGCACATGAACAATGTGCTCTTCATCACTTATCATCAGCGGAATGCATATCAAGACAATTATGAGATACCATCTTACACCTCCAAGAATGGCCATTATCAAAAAGACCAGAAAGAACAAGTGTTGGCAAGAGTGCGGATAAAAATCAAACCATCTTACATTGATGATGGGAATGTAGACTGGTCCAAACCCTATAAATTGCAGTATGGAGGTTTCCCAAATCATTGAAAAAAGATCTGCTATTTTATCCAGCAGTTCCATTCCTAGCCATCTACCCAAAGGGTACACTTCAAAGAGATGTGTGCATTCCTATGTTCATTGCAGCACTATCTACAATAACCAAGATATTAAACAACATAAATGTCCAGTAAGAGATGAATGGAGAAAGAATATGTGCACCGTGGAATGCTAGTCAGCTATAGTAAAATGATCTTTGTGCATTCAGGACAACATGGATTGAACTGCAAGGGAGTATGCCAAGTAAAAAGTCAGGAGAAAGAGAAATACCAGGTAGTGTCACTCATATATGAACTATAGAGGGACAGAGAGCCAGTCAAAATCAAACCAAAAACAGGGCCTCCCTGGTGGCTCAAGGGGTTGAGCGCAGTGCTGTGAAGCTGTCTGCAGCCTCTGTGGCTCAAGTTTGATCCCTGGCCTGGGAGATACCCACATGGCACAGCAGACCTCTCCTGACTTGCCTGCGGTGTATTTCAGTCTGCCTGTTCTGTTCCTCGCTCTGTCCCACACCTCTGGCCTGTACCCCAGTTCTTGTATGCATAAATAAATAAATCTTTAAAAAAAATCAAAGCAAAAACAAACTCTAGAAATCTGACTATAATTGAGAATACCCTTGGGGGAGGATAAGAATGGAGAGAGCAAAGGAGGAGAGTAGGCCAGTGGGCTACGATGGTGTATTATGTGTGCCTTGGTGGAGGGTGGTGTGTGGTAACTTATATCTGAAGAAGTCTGAACCTATACCCCTAAATCATTTACAGTAGTGTTAGTTAGTATTACCGCAGTAAAAAAAAAAAAAAAAAAAGGAAAACACAACACATGGAGAATTATTATGAAGGACTTGAAAATTTTCTGGAATCTTATATCAAACAATTAAAGAAGTTAGCATGGTGCTTTCTGAATGATTTTCTTATTTCTTCCATAATGTTAATACCTCTATAAGAATATGAAGTTCAGAGTAGTTATTTCCCGAAAGTCTGTCATTAAAATATTGCCCAAAAGTTATGAAAAGTCTCAAACTGCCTTAAATCTAGTTATAAATGGATATTTCAAAGGTTTGGCAGCCTGCCAAATCTATTTTGATTATTCTTTAACTCATCATTCTCAAACTTGGTGATTTAAAAATGGTAATAACCATCAGTTATGTCTCATAATTTATATAGGTCTCACCTGGAAGACTCAAACCTTAGAAGATGGCTTTATTCATTATCTCATTGCTCACAGATATTGGGGGGACTGCTTTGCCTGATGGTTGGTGTGTCCAGTAGGGCCTCTTCATGTAACCTGGATTCCCCACAGTGTACTGACAAGGTTCTTAATGCAAGTGCCTAAAGTGTCTCAAGGTGAACCAGTGTAAAATGATCTTGCTTTTTATGATCTAGTCTTAGAAGTCACTCAGCATGACTTCCTCTGAATGCTGTTAATCAAGGCATTTACAAGTCCATCCAGGCTTAAAGAGGAAGGAATATAAACTTCATATTTCATTGGATGATTGCTGGTGTAACATTTTAAAAGAACTGTGCAGGAATGGCAGAGGTGTGTGTGTGTGTGTGTGTGTGTGTGTGTGTGTGTGTGTGTGTGTGTGTGAGAGAGAGAGAGAGAGAGAGAGAGAATAAACTTGGGAAATACAATCTGCTATTCCATCTGAGGGTTCTAAAAATTGCCAGAGCCTGGCCCACCAGGTAGAGGCAGTGAGTCACACTTGTCTTTTGCAGCTATTTTAGTAAACATGTCAAGAGTTAGGCCAACTCACAAGAGGAGAATTTATTTTGTGTCTCTTTATCCTGTGAATTTTGGTATTTAAACTGGGAAGCCAGGGATTTGTTTTATGGAACATGATTGTAAACAAACCTAAATAGAAAATGACTGTGTCAAGGATGAAATAACTGTGTCGAGAATGGCATCACTATTGTTTGGAAATCTCATGAGATTTGGGTGTGTTGAATTGCCAAGACTGAGATTAGTTGCCTGGCATGAAGACAGCCGGAGGTTGCTAGATGCTTTAGTATGATGTTGTGTGTGGGTCTGGGGGGAACTACCTCTTAGGTGCTGAGCACCCTGATTATATGCTGTCCACCAGTTGCCCAATATTAGAGGTTTTCACACTTCCTGAAAACAGCCCCTGTAATCATTTAAGCAGTTGACTCAGGCAGTTTCAGCAATTCCAGGAGATTTATTGGCAGTTTGCAAAATTGTATTGACCTTTTTTTTCATTTGTCCAATTCTGCACCTATTAAATATCTGTTGTGTGTCAAGCATCTTTTGTGTGTCTTATGATGAAAGTACAGAGATAAGTAGGGTCCCTTCTCTCCTGTGATGTATGTACCAAAATAAAAAGACTTGTAAGTAGGTAAATTTATTGTAGGATGGGAAGTTCCAGGATAGGAGGTAAAAGGTCTTCTAGGCAGAGTGAAAAGCAGCTGAACAGAATAAAAACAGGATGGTGCAAGGAATTAAGTATAAATTGTAGGATAAGTGGGATGTGATAGGCGTTACTAACTGTACGCTAAGTGTTGTCAGGACACAGAGAAGTTTATTATTGGTGGGAGCTACATGCACTGCATAGATCATTTTCTTGTGTTGTGACTTAGACTCTGAATAAGTAACTTTAATAGGATGCCATCAAAAATTATGAAATTTAATAATCAGAAAGAACCTTAGAGGTCATGTAGTAGCTGTGTAATTATAGTTAAATGTAGGGTAATACATTGGCCTATGTAAGGGAAAAGATATTAGTTTATTCACAAACCAAAATGTTAATGACTAAAATTATTTCTTACTCTTATTCTTGAATTGGAAAAAAAGTATTTTATGAATGCTTATTGGAATTAATTATGTTACATTTTTATTGTTCTCTGTTCCACATACATTATGTAATTTGATGTTCAGCATTTTTTTTTTTAGGTAGGAAGAGATTAATAAGTAAGAAGTAATAACTCTGTCTTCTGACTTCAAATCACATTTAAAATGAAAGTACTTTCTTCCACAATGGTGTCATCTGTGTTTGTTAATAGCTTCCTGTTTAGGAGGTCTTCTGGAAGCTGCTTTTATATGTGATTTTATTTAACTTTCCTCGTAATGCCATGAGGTAGGTTGTGATTAAGAAAGCAAGATAGAGAGATGCGAGGTCATTTCCATTTTGTTCAGGGCAGAAAGTGCTGCATTATGTCCTTTTGGAATCCAAGGCCCTGTTTTTCTAACTTGCCCAGTTGACTCCACTGTTGTTCTCAAAAGTATTCTCTAAAATAAAACAGCAATGTGTTTACCCATTCCCCATGGAAAATGAGAATTTCAATTGTTAAATGTTTTTAAAAAATCAATGAACTTTGAAATGCTAAGTAGAACAAGACATAGGTGTCAATTCTACTTCTGTGCGTGATGGAAATGTATTTTCATAATGAAGCGGACCTAATTCTTTACTATTTAAGTTTTAAATCAGTGGAATAAAGGCACATATTGCTACATAACAATGCAAGAAAATGTTCCTGGTTTAGGAAAATGAAGGCAGGTTTTTTACATGGTTAAAAATAAAGCTAATTTTTGTTGGTTTTCCCTAATATTTACATTCCATGAAGAATTACAGCTCTATTTTTCAACACTTCCACGTAACATTTCAAGCTGAGCTTGTGTGTTTCAGGTGATTGATAACACATTAACTTCAGTATTGGGATCTTTGTCATAGAGTTTACCCTCAGCATGAAGAAATAAAACACAAAAAACATACTTTAATGTGTGCAAATTTATATTAATCTTGGAATCTATTATGTTCAACAATGATATGAAATAATACAAAATAATACAATATAATAATATCATATCTATTGTATTATATATAATATCTATTGTATATAATATCGATTGTATATAATATCTATTATATCTGGTCTAAAAACCTGTTATTTCAATATGTATTCTGTAAGTCTAGTAAGAAGAAAGAAAGCATAGTTTATTCTTTTTTAAAAATAAACAATTTCTTTTGAAAAATAATGTGACAATCAAGTCCTTCTCTCTATGGCTAACACAGGACCCATTGGTTAGTCATACTAACATTAAGTTCTAATACTGGTATCTTTGGGGGGAGTAAAACACCAGTAGACAACTGGGATTGGATTACTGACCCTCTCTCCTCATAACAATGTGATATTCAATGACTTAGCTTCTCTGGGCTTCCATTTTCTCTTCTGTAAAATATAGATAATAATATAACCACTTGATAGGATTATCATAAGAGGAATGAGCTTCTTATTTTCATAAACAACAAAACTCATTGGCCTAATTTTCAAAATGTTTTACTATCTAGAGTAAAGACTCTTTCTGAGCTCTATCTTCTGTCTTAAAAAAATACATGTGTGTTCTAATTAACCTGGAACATGCTTAATTTTTTGAGGCTCCAATTTTCACACTTTTCTAAATACCATTATCTTTAACTGAGACACCTTCACCTACATCCCTATTATCAGAATCAATTAAAATTTGTTGTAACTTAGCCCAGTGCAAGGAAAAATTCTGAAGGTACAGAAATGTCTGACCCAATTCAAACTTTTATTGCCTCTTCCCCATAGGCTGAGCCTGAGGTCATGAATTTAGGGCAGTGATCGCTAGACCAACTACCCAAAAGGCCACAAACCAAAAGTGCTTGGTTTCTGAATTGACCTGCCAAGAAGACAGCTTAAAACTTTGTTTCCATAACATGTGCCATAGTAATTATGCCTGCCTTCTCTGTAAAAGCTTTTCTGTCATTCACAGTTGATGAATTTGATTTCTTATCTAGGATCTTCAGCTAGCATTTTTCAAAACACTTTATTGAGACATGACTGACATAGAAAAGGTAGTATATATTTAGTGTTTATGATTCTGTGATGTTGGAGATATGTTTATGGATGTATATTTGTATATCATTACAATCAATGCCTAAACATACCTACCATCTTCAGAAGTTTCCTCCCACCATTTTATTTTTATTAGTTTTTGTGCTGAGGACTCAATAATATTTGTTCTTTCAACAAATTTTTAAGAAATGCATGCATTCCCATGTCCATTTCAGCTAGTATTTTATTCCAAATGTAAGGTATGATTTACAGAAAATACTTGGCTATAGAGTGTATGTTTCTTTCTATACAGAATATATAGTGTTCTGACATATCAAGTGTTCTGTGAGCTTAAATAGACCTCAATTCCCAACTTGATTTTTGAAGATCCAGGCCAGATTCTTGGTTCTTCCTGCCCTTTTCACTCATGTCCTGCTCTCACTGTCCCTGATAGTGTGTGCTTTCCCTGCTACAGTTATCCACCTTTTTGTGTCCTAAAGTTATTTATGTACTTCCCTTGTCTTCATTAAGAAATAGTGAGCAGCTGGAGATGAGTTTGTCTCATCCTCCTGTTTTCTACAAGTATTTTGACAGTAGGAGTTTTTAAATAAATACTTTGGATTTATGTTGTGGTCACTGATAACATGTTAGGTTCTTTCTGTCATTATTGACTCTGTGTTAAAATTCTAGAAAATTTTAATTTTTTCAGGATGCTTCAAGCCTTTGAGATGTAGCTAGTGTATCTAGAATTCTTAGCTCCTGAGATTGATGTTTTAATTGTTGAGGGACTTTGAAGTCAGACAGATCCTGGTTTTCTCACTGTGTTACTACTTCTAGTTGTGTGACTTTCTTAAATTCCAATTTCCTGTAATTATTAAGTGGAAAAAGGAAAATTATCAAATGGTTTGATGAAGGTAAAATTACACCATGCCTATAAAGTAAATGCTTAACTCACAGTGAGCATTTAATAAAGAATAATAGGGCCTCCCTGGTGGCTCAGGGGGTTAAAATGCAACCTATGAAGCTATCTGCAGGCACTGCAGCACAATTTCAATCCCTGTCCAGGGAGCTACCCACATGGTTCAGCAGACCTCTCCTGACTTGCCAGTTGCTCCGCTCAGCAGTGTATTTCAGTCAGTGTGCCTGTTCTGTTCCCCACACTGTTTCTGGTGAATCCTCTCACCCCCCACATCTCTGGCCTGTATGTACCCCAGTTCCTGTATGCATAAATAAATAAATCTTTAAAAAATAATGAAATAAAGAATAATAATTTTTTTATTGTGAGCAAAAATGAGCATATATATTATTTTTTATATAGATGAGTTACATATATGCTTATTTATTCTATCAGTAGTTCTGATGCATTGCGCAGCACCATGAAGAAAGCTCTTTCATCATTGTTGCATAATTTGCGTTCTCCAGATTTAATCTAGTACTGTTTGCTTTTCATCATAAATTCATGAGTAGAGAATGTATTTGTATTTGTGTAGTCCATATAATCTCCTTCCTTCAGTTGTCACAATTATTGTATTAAAAGACTATATTAATATTTTTATAAATAGATACAAGTCTAGGTACAGAGTAAAAAAAAAAAAAGGACAACATATCTGTTTCACAGTGTTCTTAGACCTTTACAATTTATAAAACAGATATATATCAAAGTCTAAAATTGATTTTTATTTAGTTAATTTGATAAATGTGATCTTTTGGGGCCAGAATACAAAGAAAGAGTTTATATGTCCATTTGTTTTCTTTCTTTTTAAATAATCATCGCTTAATTAGTTGTCTTTGTCTTGATTATATAAGTAGTGTTGGTTGATTTCTATTTTCAGGAATATAGATATTGTCATATAATATTAAGGTAAGTGTAACTTTTAAATAGTGAACTCTTAGAGGTTAATAGTGTAAATAAAATTGAATAAAAGGAATTTCTCACCTTGAATTATTTAAAGTACAGGTCAAAGATACAAATTTCACAATAGTATCTTGTCTAAGAGAAATGCTAAAATAGCTTTGCTAGATTAGCTGATGTTTCCATTTGATGCATATAGGAGAAATATGATCACTGTCAAAATCTTTACATCTTATGCAATACTACAACTTGGATCTCTAGATGGTATTTGGAACATCTATCATTTTCATCATCAAAATGTCTGAGAAGACAAACTGGCATAATGAAGGCATAATAATATGGTATAACTCAGTCCTACATAATGATAGAGATGTCATACTCCTCTTCCATAAATTTTGGTCACAAACTTAATTTGGTTGAAGTCTGTGTGGTGCTTCCCAAACATTCTCTTTCAAACACAAATTTCAGATAAAAACACTACTTATTAACATGAAAAATAGGCTTGTTGACCTGGGGGATAAAATGCAAAATAGCTCTTGTAGTCTTACACCCTGCAGTGGATGCTTAGTAAATGTTCTTGACTAAACTGATGGTGCTAGAACCAATTTTAAAGTGCCGTATTTGGGCCCAGTTTGTTTTTGTTTTGTTTTGACATATAGTGTTCCAACTGATATACTACATTTATATGGTGTGTATGAATCATATGGAAACTTTTTATTGTGTTGTTAGGAAGACAGGCTTATGGCGATTGATTGAACCATAATCTTGCAGTGGTTTATTTCAAAGGCAATTTAAAATACAATTGTTCTGTACATTATCTTTTCTGTCTTTGCTGCCCCTCTCTGTGATTTACCCTTAGAAGGATCATGATTTTTTTTTCTCTCTCTCTGTATGTGTGTGTGTATGTGTGTGCATATCTGTATATATACACACACATATACATGGATGTATATAGCTATCCGTGTGTGTGTATATATATATCCTAGTTAATAATTAACCATGGATTTTCATAATAATAGTTTTTGTATTTTAGGGCATGTGAATGTATTTGGTTGCATCATTAACACTTTATTGATATTCTAGCTTCTAGCTAGCTTCTAGTAATAGTCTAGCTTCTAGCTTCTCAGTGATAAATGCTAACTTCTAAAGATGTATTGCCTCTTTAACAGAACAGAAACTCTAAGCCATGTACTCTGTGAGTTCCCTTTTTAATTACTACCTTGAGAAATCACTTTTTTCTTACAGAGTTTTAGTGTAAATTTCTAATTTTTTTCTTTAAGAATTTTTTCCGGGCCTCCCCTGGTGTCGCAGCGGTTGAGCGCTGGGCTGCGAAGCTGCGCGCAGCCTCAGCAGCGCCGGTTTGATCCCTGGCCGCCAGCGAGGGTCCCACATGGTGCGCAGACCACTCCTGCCGCCCGCTGCTCCCCTCAGCAGTGTACTTCATCACTCTGCCTGTTCTGCTCTCTGCTCTGGCTCTGGTGAATTCTCTCACCCTCCTTCGCTTCTGACTGTACCCAGTGCTTGTGTAAATAAATAAATAAATCTTTAAAAAAAAAAAAAAATTTCCATCCTGACTACCCTGGCAGAAAGTGATCTTCTCCTCTACTAACAATAGTTCATGAATTCTTGTTATGTGCCAAGAACCGTGCTCAGCAATTCACATTTTTTTGGTAAACTCAAACTTTACAACAGCCCTGTGAAATATAGACCGCTGTAATTCCCAGTTAATGAAGAGAAAGCTAAAGCATGGTCAGTCCATCTAATAAAAACAAATAATGCAGCAGGCCATGGGCTAAGTACTGTGCATGGACTACCCAGATCATCAGCACAATGATCCCATGGAGCAGTCACTGTTGACTATCATTTCCACTTGCCTGTGAAGGAAATTGGGATTCAGAGAGAAGATCTTGTCCAAGTTCCCTCAGAGATAAGATACTAGTTATAGATCCAATCCAGTATTTTATTGCTAGAGCCCATTGACTTTTTCGTATGGTGGTGACTTACCCAGGATGCAAACCTGCAAGCCCACATTCATCCCTGCCCTTGGCAGATTTCTGTTCCCCAACAGTCCATGCAAATCACCCCTGGGACTTTCCATGGTTATTAGGTAGCATGTTTGTTCCCATATCCTACTTTGAATTTGAAGTGCCTTCTGGTCCAAGAAATATGCCATTAAGTTCTCCATATCACTCAGGACCCAACCAAGAGACATCCTTCATGTCTTACTTCAGCTCACCATATCCACTTGAAGTGACATAATGTGAAATATGGTCATTATGTGTGCTCCTTAGCCGTGAAAGGAAGACAACAGAACAAACGTTTCTTATTGTTTTCAAATGTGGAGTTGAGTATTTAGTTTCTTTTTTTAATATTTTATTTTATATAATTCTTACATCATTTTTCATTTTTGCACAATGTAAGCATTTCATTCTGGTTATATTCTCCATACAATTGCACCCCCCCCCCTTACTTTGACCCTAGTCCTTCCTCTCCCTGCCCCTCCCCCCAGTGTGTCTCTGGTTTATAGTTTTATATTTAGTGTCTTTGTGTTTTTTTTGTTTTTTTTTTTTAGATCATCGTTCATTTTTAAACAATGTTTGTCTCCCCCTCCCTGCCCCACTCAGGTGTAGTCCCCATAGAGTTTCCTTCCCCAAGGCACCGTGCACCATCACCTCAGTCCCCTGTGCTCCTCCCTCCCTCCCTCTGACCCCTCCCCCTCCTCCACCCCAGAATGGCACATATCAAAATAACCAGCAACAAGGGAACTCTCCTGCACTGTTGGTGGGAGTGCAAACTGGTCCAACCACTATGGAGAGTTGTCTGGAGGCTCCTCAGTCTACTAAAAATGGAGCTACCATATGACTTGGCAGTTCCACTCTTTGGGATATTTTATTAAGAAAGGGGTGTTAGTTTGGGACATACGAAGGTCTGTCAGGCCTGCTGGTCATGGATGCTGGATCAGGGGCCTCATGCTCTCCTTCCTCAAAGTTGTATCATGTCACAGTCACACTTGGTTTTGGAGTCCCTATCACACTCTACATCACAAAGAGTCATTTCCTACCAGTGCTTCCTCACTTTCCAAGGCATAGTGAGGCTGGGATGAGCTGTATTAGCTCCTTTAAAATCCTACCAGTAGGGAATTTTTGACGTGTGGTGGTTGTTTTGTTCCTTTTCATTTTTTCTTGCTTTCCTGGAGAGGGGTGTGTGTGTGTTTCAGAGTCTAGGAAATTCAATTTAGTGAAAACAAGGGAAATCTTTTCAATTTAATACATCCTGAGCTATGTCATCTTTCCCTAATCGCCTTCCTCATGTAGATAAGAAATAAAATAACAGTAGCCAGCCCTACACTCGAAGACCTAGATTTTGAAACATTACTTTCTTCAATTCAGCCTTCAAGAGGGTCACAGATCTCATAGCTGTTACAGTGAGTGGATCTCTAGCTGACAGGCAGGGGGAATCATCAGGTGAATGCCCACAGCCTCTGATAGCTTAAGTTCACATTAAATTGGGGGATGGGGTCATGTTTTGTTTGAAGACCTTTCCTTACTTGTCCCAGAAATATGTCTTGTTGTATTGTTTTGAACCTGAATTGTTAAGACGTATAGGGCAAAGTCTTCTGGTTTTATAAGAGTCGAGTAAGATTTAACCATATCCAGAAGAATCTCCATTATTCCCTCACCTTTATGCCCTCCACATGAACCAATGACTTAAGTAAAAATACTGTCACTGTGTAAACTGGATGTCTTAGACTAGGTCCTGTCTCTCCTTTCTATCTATGTTGCTGCCTCTTAGCCTTCCTATGAAAGAATATTAAAACCAGCACTGGCATTCAGAATTCATGATCATTTATGATAATTACATGAGTATTTAAAATAGGGGCAGAAGGAAAAAATAGTTAATGTAAAACTATCCAACTAATGCAGAAATAAAACAAAAACAAAAATGGAGACATGTTTTCAAGGGAAAGTTTGTGTGCTACTTAATAGTCCAAATTTTGCAAGCGTCTACTGGTTATAAAAAATGGTGGGTATTAATTCATGATTGAATATGTGAATAAATTCATTTAATCAATTAATTGTAGGAATGTTTCTATTAGACCAAAGAGAGCTGACTATTCATCTTAGGAAGTTCATATCTTTTAAAATATTTGCTCTTACTCCATAATAAGGAATATCCTTTATTGAGTCATATACCTTGACTTCTCTTTCCAAATTACTTGGGAATTTTTGCCAAATTATTGTGGAAACAGATATGATAATCTCGGGATGAAGAACCGTTTATCTAAAATTTTAGGCAATGGAAAGTTTCAAGATCAAAATTATAATGATATAGACAGGAAAGTAAGGCTTAAAGCAGTGTGTATTTATTTAAGATTTATTTTTGTTAATGTATGCATACAAGAACTGGGTTATAGGCCAGAGGTGCAGAGAGTAAGAGGATTCACCAGAGACACAGAGGGGAACAGAACAGGCAGACTGACTGAAATACACTGCTGAGGGGAGCAGTGGGTGAGAAGGAGAGGTCTGCTGCTCCATGTGGGTAGCTCCCTGGCCGGGGATCAAACTCATGTTATAGTAGCTGGTGATAGCTTGGTAGTGCTGGGACTTAACCCCTTGTGCCACCAGGGAGGCCTAAAGCAGTGTACATCTTATGAACTTTTTCCCTTTTTCTCTGGGTGAAATCTTGAATTACTTAAAAGTTTCTTAAAAATGTTTTCTTGAGAGTGAGATATATGTGTAAGTGATGTGTGTGTACACATCATATTAGTGTGTGGCTCAATCAGTTAAAAAAACTAATAAATATGTCATTTTTATTATCTGAAATTCTTCACTCCCTTTTCTTTGCCATTTCTGGCTAGTATGTCATTCAAACTAGACTAATTATTTAAACTGAGAAGAAAACTGCCATAGTTTCAGTTGTTACCAAATCCCAGAATTACCTTTTGCAATGCACTTCACTTTCCAAATTCCCAGACCTCTCTGAAGAGCACATTGGTATTGAGGCCTGTCCTCTACTTTGCCCAAATTTCACAAAAAATGAGCACATTTTGCTTCTGGCATATCTGCTACAGCCTAATCCCAGACTCATGTCAGCAACTTGAATAGCCTTTGCCTTAAAGGCAGGTTTAGAAAAAGCAGTTCTTGGGCCTCCCCGGTGGCACAGCGGCAGCGGTTGAGTGCTGGGTTGCAAAGCTGCCCGCGGCCTCTTCCGCTGGAGGAGGGTCCCGCATGGCACGCAGACCTCTCCTGCCGCCCGCTGCTCCCCTCCGCAGTGTACTTCGGTCCTTCTGCCTGCTCTGCTCCCCACTCTGGCTCTGGTGAATTCTCTCACCCTCCCGCGCTTCTGACTATACCCAGTGCTTGTTTAAATAAATAAATAAATAAATCTTAAAAAAAAAAAAAAAGAAAAAGCAGTTCTTTACCCTTTAATGTATAGGTTGTGATGGGAAAGCCTTTCCCTATTGGAGTCCCTCTGCTAATGCCATTTAAATAGAATCTCTTGCACTACAAAGGTAACTGGTTCAAAATGCAATACTGCCTTTAAACAGTCTCTTTTGAAATTACACTGCCCCTTTATAGCCCCCTGCATGTGTGATATGGAAGCTTGAATCTTTATTTTCAAGGTAATATTAACTACAGCTTACATATGCCTTAAAACTATAGTTTTATTTTTATATTTTATATATATATATATATATTACATCATTCTTCCTTTTGGTACAATGCTTTTTTTTTTTTTTTTTATAGAGGCATGCTTTATTTATTTGTTTGCTGGTTTGTTTGTTTGTTTTGTTTATACATGCACTGGGTACAGTCAGAAGCACGGGAGGGCGAGAGAATTCACCAGAGCCAGAGCGGGGAGCAGAGCAGGCAGAAAGACCGAGTACACTGCTGAGGGGAGCAGCGGGCGGCAGGAGAGGTCTGCGCACCATGTGGGACCCTCCTCCGGTGGCCGGGGAGCAGCCGGGGATCGAACCGGTGCCGCAGAGGCCGCGGGCAGCTTCGCAACCCAGCGCTCAACCGCTGCGCCACCGGGGAGGCCCTGGTACAATGCTTTCTCCTCTCATGCATAGTCCCCATGAAATTCCCACCACAAATTTACTCGTGTACCATCACAGATGCTCTTCCCTCCTGTTTTGATCCCTCTCCATCCCTCTCCCTGCAGAATGTCTCTGATTTACTGATTTTGATTTTTAATGTATTATAATTACTTTTTAAAAGATTATTTATTTATTTATTTATACAAGCGCTAGGTACAGTCATAAGTGCTGGAGGGTTAGAGAATTCACCAGAGCCAGAGCGGGGAGCAGACAGGCAGACTGATGAAGTTCACTGCTGAGAGGAGCAGCGGGCAGCAGGAGAGGTCTGCGTGCCATGTGGGACCCTCGCCTAAGGCTGGGGATCGAACCGGTGCTGCAGAGGCTGAGGGCAGCTTTGCAACCCAGCGCTCAACTGCTGCACCACCGGGGAGGCCCTATAATTACTTTTTTTTCCTGATCCCTTATTTGATTCCTTTATGTGTTATTTGATATGATTCCTTTGGAAATAGGCTTTTTGAGTGTCTAAAATGCTAATAAAGGCAATTATTTTATTTCTCAATGAGTTATATATGTAATTCTACTTTCACAAGGCCTGAAAGTCCTTATTAGTATGAGTATTAAAACATGTATTTTTTTTTTTTTTGAAGCTGAAAACACTCAGGGTCGTAATCATGTTTTGATCCTAAGAAATAACATTTTTATTTTGAAGTTTTTATTGGGCAGAGACATAGGACCATTGTGTACACTTTGTGACCATTTTGGCCAAAACATCAGCAGCAGCTCCATGGAGGTTGAATAGCAAGTAATGCTTAATTGACACATGAGTTTTTATAGGGGTTGTGGCTATAGTATGTTTTGCCCAAGTCTAAATAAAGTGAAGGAAGCCTAGTAATTAAGCTTAAAATTCTTAGGATTAAGAATTTTAAATTCTTAAAACATTTACATTTTGTTGCTTAATTGCTGTTTATTTTGAATAAACATAGAATATACAATTAAAGCTTATATTGTATTTTATAAATAAGGATTTAGAAGATATAATTATTTTGTAAATAGTAAATTTTATGGTCAGATTTCTTCATTATCTTCTTGGTAGCTCTTACATTGAAGTTGACATAGACTTGGAAGTTTTGTGAATTTTTTTTCTGTGTTCATTCTCTTAAATCTTGAAGTACAAACCTTCTATTATAGAGATTTATTTCTTTGTCATTTCACAAAAAATAATTTCAAATGTAAAGTTACATGGAGAAGGACTTCTAATTCTAGTACATAATGGTTTGCTCCTTTTTTCTCAACCTTTTTTTTTTTTAATTAACTTTGGTTACAATATCATATATGATTCAGAGGTACAGGTTCACACCTCTATGCTACCTTATTGCACCAACCCCAGAATGCAAATAATCCTCCACCTCAGCACATTAGGCCCCATCCCCATTTTATTCCTCACCCCACATTCCCCTTCTGTTAGCCTTTTCAGTTCTACAGTCAGATTTCTAGGGTTTAGCTTGATCTTTTCTTTTTTTATTTTAAAGATTTATTTATTTATTTATACAAGCACTGGGTAAAGACAGAAGCGTGGGAGGGTGAGAGAATCACCAGAGCCAGAGCGGAGAACAGAACAGGCAGACTGAAGAAGTACACTGCTAAGGGGAGCAGCGGGCGCGGCAGGAGAGGTCTGAGCGCCATGTGGGACCCTCGCTTGTGGCCGGGGATGGAACTGGCGCTGCAGAGGCTGCGGGCAGCTTTGCAGCCCAACGCTCAACCGCTGCACCACCAAGGGAGGCCCTTGATATTTTCTTTTATATCTTTATATTCCACATATTAGTGCCCTATGGAGGATCATGCTTCCTATTTTTCATAAATTCTTTAAGTGTATTACTAGAATTTATGACTTACATCCTTCAGAGATGTTTCCCATTAATTAAATAATAGCTACTTAGATCATTTTATCTTCCATTTGGAACACAATAACTAAAGCACAATCCAAGATTTGGCTATTTCATGTAATTCATGGAATTGCTTTACATGAATGGTTGATATAATTCATTTCATTTATAAAAATGTGTGTGAATATAATATATGCATTATATTGTATATATAGGTTTTTCTGTATATATAGAATAGGCTTATATATATATTGAGATATATATATATATATATATATATATATATATATATAGGTTTTTTGTATATATAGGAATAGGTTTTTCCAGGGTTCTTTGCACAGCGTCAGCGCTGTAATGATATGCTGATACTTGATAAATACTTTTTCTTTACAGCAGTTAGACATTATGTAGGTGATGTCCTCTAAAAATGATACTGAACCGTGCATTTTAATTGTTTATATCCATACACATGATTAATTTAAGAGATCTGGACTGAGAGTCCAGTAGCTCTTTTCTCTTAGCCTAAGAGCTGAGCATTAATTGTGTTTAGCCAATTAACAAATCTTTATTCTCAAGTGCTGGTCTTATAAAGATGAGTCAGAGGGTATCACTTTCAATGCAGCTAGCTGAACACTGATTAGAATTTGAATGTTACTTTCCTTAGCAAAGTATTCTACGCATGGATTCAAGTGATGGATATTTTTAGCTTGTGGGTTATGGGTGTATGTTTGATTTCTGGATAAGCCTGACGACCTACTACGGAGATATCTTTTTCTTCTATTCACAGACAGTGACCCTGTGCTTGTGACACATTTACAAATGTATGTCATTAATCATACGGGAGATGAGATAATGTGGCAAGTTCAGTGTAAAATTTATCGAGATTCCAGGAAAACCTATTCAGAATTCAGTTCTTATACTGTGGACTTCTGTGCATCTGTTGCAAAATAAGCCAACACTCAGGGTGGAATTATCAAAGTAGATTGTGATATTGATTAATTCTGCAAAGGCCAAAATGTAAATGCACATTTGTCAAGAATTCAGGTTTGCTACTCTCCTCACTAATAAATTCAGATCATCTTCTGTTATTTCCCAACATAAATTTTAGAAATTTTTTTGCTTGAGTAGATAATGACACTCTAGACAATTGAAATACACTTTAATGATTTTCCGCAAACATTTCACTAGGCGATTTGCAAACTTCTTCCATTTTGGTTTTAGCCTAATCTGAGACTGCGTCTGAAATACACAAGGTGAATGAGGGAAGGAACTGTTCAACTTGTACTTGGCAGAAAAGTTCTGTTGCTGAATAAGATCACAAGTTAAGGCTGGAATGGTTTGGTAATAGTTTTTTCCACTGTGTGAAGCCAGACAATCTCTGCCAAATAGCAGAACAGAATCTATACTGTCAAAATGGAGAAATGGAAAAAAAAAGTGGTGGCAATTATTTGGATGGGGGATTCTGGCAACACATTTTACAGCCTGGCACTTGCACTTTTGCTTGAGGAGGAATCTATGGGCACCAGCCACTGCTGTTTGGTCAGTGGTGGGAGGGCTGGAGAATATTCAATGCAGATTAATGAGAAACTTAAGTGCTAGGTTCAGAATTCTTCCTTCGCCATGTTCTGAGAAGTTGTCACTAAAGATTCTGACCTGCTCTGTTACTGCAGTGCTCTTCTCATTTAATAATAGAAATGATAGCAAACATTTATCACTGCTTTCAAAAGTGTTAAGTCCTTTCCATGCATTAGGCTGTTAAACTGCTGGTTAGCCCTTTCAGAGATAAGAAAAGAGAGGTCACTGGGAAGTCAATCCATTCCCTGAGGGCACAGAACTAGGAAGTCTGACCTTGGATGTCAGATTTCTACCACCACTGCCCTCAACACCCATGTTGGTACTGATGTTGGCATTCAGATAATGGGGTTCAGTGTTAGTGGTTCTTGGGTCTCTCTGAAAAAGAATTCAGCAGATGTTCCCATTCATCAGCACATAGCAAGTTTATTGAGGAAAGAAAAGAGAAACACCTGCATAGACACAGACAGGCTGTGTTTTGCCAGGGTAAAGGGTGTTCCTTTATAGTGTGCTTTTATGAAATTATTGTGGCTTTTTCAACGTGGGGGCAGATTGGGTTGGTCTCCTATGGTTGATAATCCTCTACCCCCACCTATGGCTGGTAATCTTTACTGACTTCACCTCAGATTCCTAGAAACGTCCATAGCCAGATTTTGTTTAAGGTTCTTTATTATTTTGGTATTTGTTTTGTTTATTTATTTATTTATTCATTATTTTTTACATAATTGTTCATTTTTAAACAAAATTTGCTTCCCCCACCCCAGATGTAGTCCCCACAGAATTTCCTTCCCCAATGCATCTGTGCACCATCACCTCAGTCCCCTGTGCTCCTTCCTCCCTCTGATACTTCTCCTGCCTCCTCCCCTGCAGGATGTCTCTGATTTATAATTGTCTGTTTTTATTTTGTTGTGTTTTGTACTGTTATATCCCTATCCCCATCTCTGGTGTTTGTTCTTGTGAGACCTTCTATCCTAAATGTTTCTACTCTCAGCTCTCTACTCCATCATAAAGAATGAAACGGTGGTGTTCAACAGAAAATTTTACATTTCCCCCTTATATCCCTACAACTCTTTGCTTAGTGACTTTGTATGGTAAAGATTTTAGGGGGTAAGGGAGAACAGAGGTACATTATTTCATCAGTAGTATTACTATGAAGTGGATACCTTTTACCATTTCTTTCTGTTTTTCAGCTCCAGCATAACTATGAATCTCTGATTTTCATCAATATTTTTAGAAGTTTTATTGTAAATACAATGTGAAATATAGTTGGAAAATTTGACTATTGTTCTTATTTTTGAGAGTTAACTTTGTTAACTCTTTGAACCATAACATCGTCTAATGTTGAATAAAAAATAAATAGTGCATGTATAATGCTATTCATTAGATTACTTTTTTAGTGTCTTGCATTACAGCTATATAATTCCTCATTATTAGAAATGTTTCCTACAATCCACGTTTATTAATAAAAGTGTGAGCAGATTCTGGGTGTATTATTCTCAACAAGTAAAAGAGCTCTTGACAAATAATTGGTGCTCAGTGAGTATTTAATGAATTAGGTAAAAATAAAGTTAAACTCTGTGAGTTTATTCAAAGATAAATTTTGTTTTTTTTTCCTACTAAGTTAGGGTATTATTGATGATGAATATTGGTAATTGTTTGGAAAGCATCAGGAAGTTGAGGAAATTATGCCTTTTCTCAAATTCCTACCTCAGGCTGGTTATTTTGAGGGAGGGGTCTTCCATGCATCTCTCCATTCTCTGTACTAAGCATAATGCATGATAACTTAGTGAAAGGAGTGAGTGATTGTGGTTTTGATTTTGATGATTGCTCTTTATATACAGACTATAGAAAGCCATTAAAAGTAACCAAAATTACATAAAAGTTATGATTATTATCAAATACTGAGTTAATGCTCATTTTTCCTTAAAAATTTTATTGTGGTAAACAGAGTGCGTTTGTAATTCATGGCTTGTCTTGGTACAGCATATGTGACCATAAGAAGGATCCTTTTCTTTAACACCTGTGAATTTCCAATGAAGTGAAAACATGCACAGTCAAGGTCAATGGGGTTTTGAGTGGTTTTTGTTTTTTTGGGTTTTTTTTGCAGTTTTCTATTTTCCCACTTTCAAAGTCTGCCAATGAAGGTTTCATTGGTTCTAGTATTTCTTACATATGAAAGAATGTAGGTTTATTGCTTATTAAGCCTAATGCTTTTAGAAAAATAATCTAATTTCAGTGTTCTCTCTATATGACATTCTACTTACTCTTTTGGTCAAATGTGGATAATAATTTTCCTACATTAGGTAAAAATCTAAAAAGTGTCATGATCAGTCAACTATTGAATTTGAAAAGTAAATTATTGTATCAGAAACTGAAATTAAAAGGTATATGCATACTATCAAATAGTGGGGATATAGTGACATATTTATAATCATTCTTTTGCTTTAATTACTTACATCCTGTTGTTAGGCACTGTTTGAAATGAATTCTTCTGAGTGGTATTGATTATGTAGTTGAGAGCCTGTAGTGTACAGTGAATTTAATAATGTAGTTAGTGAACTATTTTCAGTTCTGGGACTGTTGTGATACTGTCCTTTAGTAGTCTGTCAAGATCTTTACAATGAATTGTCTTCATTTTAATATATGTTCTCATTTAAAAATAGATGTAACTATTACTTAGAATTTAACTTACCTTCTCCTTGAAATTATATTTTAGAGACAAGTAGAAAAGAAATTACAAATATGTAAATGGAAGAAATACACCTATCGAAAGGAAAGCAATGATAAGTTGTTGACTAAATCAGGATAAGCAGGACAATGTTTTTAAAAATCTGTCTCTGTATACATTCACATACGTGTTCCATATGGAAAGTGCTTAGAATTGCTTTTTTGATTCTTTTTCATTTTTAAATAAATGTGAATTCACCATGATCTCTAGTACATATCCAAGATTACCCAAGATCAAATTATATGATAAAGCTACCTAAGACCAGGAATTAAGATTTCTCAGATTCAATTCTATCCCAAATACTGACTTGATGGTTAATTCTTTGTGAGTCACTTATACTATCTGAGTTCCTCAGACCTTTACCTAACTTAATGGACCAGAGAATTCAGGGCCAGGAAATTCAAAGCTCGTAGGCTCAGCCTTTTTCTCTGGAATAGAGTCTTTATAGTCTATGACCAGACACTATCTTTCCCCTGCAGTGAAGTATTTTACACTCTTTAGATTGCTGGGGTACATATGAGGCAGTACTAGAACTTCTCAAACTGATAGTTTTTCTAGAAAAATGTATATGCCTAAAATACAACTTTCAGCTAAGTTTATTTTCACTAACATTGGCAAATTCACTGTAAAAGTGTATATTAAGTTGACAAGTAAAAGTAGTATGGAGAGGCCTTCCTGGTGGTACAAGGGGTTAAGCACTACACTCTGAAGCATTCCTCAGCCTCTGCAGCACGAGTTCGATCCCAGACCAGGTTGCAACCCACATGACACAGCAGACCTCTCTTGTCCCACTGCTGCTCCCCTCAGCAGTGTACTTTGGTCAGTCTGCCTGTTCTGTTCCCTGCGCTGTCTCTGGTGAATCCTCTCGCCTCCCCGTATCTCTGGCCTGTACCCCAGCTCTTGTATGCATAAAAAATAAATCTGAAAAAAAGAAGATTAATAAGATGCCCTTCTGCCCTTTATGTGTTCAGAGCCTAGTAGAAGATTTTTACAAAAGTAAAAAAGATAAGACAAGTGAATTGGAGGCAATTCACAGAAAGAATGCAAAGTACCAAAGGAAGTTTATGAAATGAGGATGAATAGTGACAGCAGAAAGGAGCTAGAATTAATGTGACTCAAAAAATGAAACAAATATTGTTAATAGTTGTCTGAATTACTGTAGAAGAAATGCAACATGAATTGTAACTCTTGGCAAAGTATGCTGTCTTGGTGGGAAAAAGAAATATGAGAAATATCTGTCAGAACTTTTGCAGGATTTTGTGTATTTCACAATAAAACAATGAATGAAAATTACCTTAAATATATTCATCAAAAAGGATGACCTTGAACACTGTAACAGCAAAGAATTATAGTGACAGCAAGGCTAGCAGTTGCAGTAGTGAGAAAGGAAGATGAGCTTCACACTTAGTTGCAGTGTGCACAGATGTGTGCAGTGATTGATAGCCTGCAGTAAAGTGTGCTATTAGATGGGGTTGCTTGATTTTATTGTCAAGTCAAAATATTGTAGAAATGTTTGCAGAGGTGTGTTATTTACATCTAGCCTTAAACAGCAAATGAGTAGTATTGCGATGCAGGTCCATAAAGTAGCTATAATAGCTATGTGTGAAAAATGCCAGAGAGCATCACTTTTTGATGATGGTTGTTAGAAAGTTTGGTCATGTTTCTGCATGTGGCTAGTAAATTTACATTTCCCATCTCACTCACTGGGTAGACTTCCATGATTTTTTCTGCTGAGTTTCTTTTTACTTCCTCAATCTCTGAATGTAGCAGGGTGCAAATATTCCTTCTGAGCTATCCTGTAGCCCTCCCTCTATCAGTCCTCCCTGACCTCTGACCCCAGCTACAGCTGTCTGGGCTGATGTCATCTAGTCCAGAACTATAAGCACCAACCTACAAGTGAGTGGCTCCCAAATTTTTCTCTCTACCTCTGAACTTTCCCCTGAGTCCGTTCATCATTGCCACTGATGTTTAATAAGTATCTAAAATTAAACCTGTCAAAAGCAGGACTTCAGAATCAATACCCAGACCTGCAATTCTTTCTCACTTAATTTTCTCAGGGTGAGTAGATCACTTCGTATCTAACTAGTTGCCTGACTCAAAACTCTTGGCATCATTCTTACTTCCTCCTTTTTACTCAGCCTTTATGTCCAATCCTTTAGAAAGTTTGGTCAAATTGACCTCTAAATTTTATCCTGAGTCCTTCCTTATATCGTCTTCACTCTGCCTGCCATCTAAGCTTTTCTCATCTTTTCATTTGAATGCCCTTCCATGATGCCTGTGTGGACTGCCTCTATTTTCTGCAGAGTGGCATTCGTAGACATTTTGAACTATACAAACATCAGTGTCATTCCACTTTCATGGCTTCCCTTTCCCTCTAGATCTTCTTCAGTCTCCTTGCCTTGGTTGTCTACCTTGTGATGAGCCCACCGCGAATCCTTCTCATCCCAGACCTCATGCCCTATCAGTCTCACATGCCCTGCCTGCCATACTCCCATACCAGCTCTTCTGGGGTCTCTTCTGCTTTCCAAACTCATGGACACTTCTGGCTCCTTGTGATCAGTTTGCACGTGGCTGCCTCCCTCTCTACCTCGGTCCCTTCTCATATGGTTTGTTTTACAGAGGTGCTTTCGCTCTGAGCTCAGCTGCCCATGTGTCCCTGTCACCCCCTCACACACACATTACCCCACTGCCCCACAGAGCTGGCTATATAGTTTCTTAGGGCACGACCTCTCTGTGCCATCATGTTTATGTAGGCTTTTCCTCTTGTTTCTCAACTGTCTTGTCCATGTCAGATGTGAGTTCCTCAAGGGCAGGGACCTTGTCATCATCCCCTGCCCTTTTTATTATCAAAACTTGAACATCTAGAAAATAAATGGCACGCTAAGTGTGTATGGAGTGAGAGGAAGAGATTCTCTCTAAAAGCTCCGTTTGTTCTTCCCTCTCCATCTTCAGATGCTTTAAAGCAGTTTCCAGCAGATGAAAATGCTACAGAGAGCTGAAGAAATGTCTTACTTATTACTTTGATATTGTCTTCTAAGAACAAGGCATGAAAAGTGCATTTTTTAGAGATGTCAGCGTTCCAGATTTTAGCAAATTTTAGCAACTTTTTTTTAGCAATATATGAAAGGATTATTCATATATTAATCCTTCCATAGAAAAATGAAAGGTAATGTGAAATGGTGTTTTGACTGCAGGTACATTTTATTATTTTCAACTATTTACGGTATATAGCACCATTTGAAAATGTGCTGTCACTGCAGTTACTTGAGGATAGAGAAGAAAAAAAATGTGATTGTCAAACACCTTAGTAAGAGAAGAAACACAAAACCAGAAAGATTGTATAATGACAAAAGTTTTGTGGGGTAACATAAACAAATGATGGAGAATAAATCATGTATACCATTTCTAAATTTTGCTTGGCAGTTTTAGGTCCTGGTAATGGGGAATTCTGCATGAGTTGGTGATAAGTTGCCATTGTCATAGTGGGGAGTTCAGTGCAATCATTGGAATATGAATCTGGGTTTACACTGCCTGCCCTTGAAGCCCAGTTTCCCCTCTTACAGAATGTATGGCCTGGGCACATTCTTCAATTCTTATTTTGTAAACTGAGAATTAATAAATAATATCTGTCTTGGGGTTATGTGATAGAAAACTTACTATCTGAAGCATAATAAACCCCTGATAACGTTAGTGAATTTATTGTCATCTTCATACTCACCTATGTTATCGTATATTATTAAGTCATGTTTGCCATGACTCAGACCTCGATGATAGTGTTAGAATAAGAGTTCATCAGAAGTATAAGAAGTAATTATGTTAATTTATTATGAGTTGGTTAAATGATTAAAGCAGTGTTTTCCATATAGAAAAAAAAAAGTATTACATGTGGAAATGCTCTGTTGTCATAGTATTTTAAGAATGCTGTATTTAATACATTAATCAGATTTTATATATCAACTTTTCCACAATAGAGCTGTATTCCATTTATCTGTAGGTTTTAGATTTTTTACAAGTGTGTGTCTAATGTTTGTGTTATTAAAAACTTAAAAAATGTTAAAATCCATTCCACATTGGAAATGATTTTGCACAGAGTGTATATTGTCTCAATTATGCAGTGAGTGGAAGTTTCTCAGGCCACTTTCTCAAGAGTGATGGAAAAGAGAGTGGTCTTCCAGTCAGTTTAGGGATTTTTTCCAGCATCTGAAGAATCTCATCTGTGTGGTTAGAAAGCCTGAATTTTCCAGTATTACATTTAGATAGAGTGAATAAAGGACTATAAGCGGAAACTGAAAGTAGGATGTAATATAGAACTTCCTTGCTTCACCCATCTTTGATGGAAGTATATTCCTGTGGCTTAAATTCAATAGAATAGTATGATTAAAACCAATTTGTCTGTGGGTAGAACAAACTTAGCATGCTTTTTTCTGGGACTGAGTCTTACTCTGGTCAGATGTTTCTGTCTTCTAGTAAAAGAAGTAGCAAAGGATGATGGGGCAAACTAAACCTTGGTACTGGTTTGAAGCTCAGCCCTGTACTTACTAGCTGTGTGACACTGTGAAGGAAACCAAGGTAGTTAATGATTGCCTCCCTTAAAATTAATATAAGTTATCATGGTTTACAAACCCCAAGAACCTGACTGCAGAATATTTGGTCTTAGCCACATTGTAATTCTGTCTTTCTTTACCTGCACACTTTAGAACAATAATGAAGCACATGGAAAGTCAAAATGTGTGGTTTGTATATCTCAGTACCAAGTTCCCCTAGACTGAGTAAACTGTAGATATATATATATATAAAATCTCTGTATGTGTATATGTAAGTACATATATTATAGGTATAATCCAGTATATACCCATGACACTGGATTATAATGTCCATAGCAACATTATTTGTAATTGCAACAAAAGGGGGACAATCCAAATGACTGAATAAACTTAACATGAAATGGCATGCAATAGAATATTAGTCAGCAATGAAAAGTAACCAATTATGGTTGAGCTTGAACTGTGAATATGACCCTTGCCTTAGAAGCCTCTGTATTACATTCTTAGAGGCCAAGATGATGGACTTTCTAATGATCAACTAGATATTTCTTTCCCTTCTGAATATGCTGGTAGCGTCAGTGCCTCCCAACACCTAAGAGTTTTTTAATTGATAGTACAAAAGAGAGAAACTATTGCATAAATATCAGTAGGCCTGTAACTCACTCACCCAGACTGGCCGGCACCCTTCCCCAGGCCTAAGACTTTCTCTCTTTTCCCGTGTGTTCTCAACTTTCCTTCCTTTCCTGTATAATCTGCCTTCACTTTCCATTCAAGAAGACAGTCTTCTTTGAGTGCTTACTCTGCTGTCCTCCACGTGGAACCACTCATTAACAAAATGCTGCTTTTGTGGTTCAGAGTTGGGCTTTCTGAGCTCAAGCCATGCAACCTGTTCTGGACGGTAATAAACTGATTCTGCTACAAGAGTGGCTCTCACAGAGAGTGTGCTAAATAAAGAAGCAAGAAATAACAGAACACATAGTGTGTGATTGCATTTGTATGAGATGTCTATAAGGCCAGATCTATAGTGTCAGAAAGTAGATGACAGGTGACTGTATGGATTATAATAAGGATTCATACAATTGAGCGTGAGACATCTTCGTGGGGTGATAGAAATCTCCTAAGGCTGGGCCTCCCCTGGTGGCGCAGTGGTTGAGCGCTGGCCTGCGAAGTTGCCCGCAGCCTCTGCAGCACAGGTTTGAACCCCAGCGCTGGCGAGGGTCCTACATGCCACAGCAGACCTCTCCTGCCACACCCGCTGCTCCCCTCAGCAGTGTATTCTGTCAGTCTGCCTGTTCTGCTCCCTGCTCTGGCTCTGGTGAAATCTCTCACCCTCCTGAGCTTCTGACCATACCCAGTGTTTATATAAACAAACAAACAAACAAATAAATCTTAAAAAAAAAAAAATCTTCTAAAGCCAGATTCTGTTGATGGTTGCATTATTATTTAAATTTCCTAAAACTCATTTACTAAAAAGAAATCATGTACTTTAACGGGTGATTTTTTTTTTTTATCATCCACAAATTGTACCTACAAAAGCTCTTTTTTTCCCTTCAAGAAGACCAACTGTGACGCATAACCCAGCCCAGAGATTTAGTTTCTCGGACTATAGTTTATTAATAATGATAAAGCAGACTGAAAATCAAGCTCAAAAGTTTATAATCCATTACAATTTTTACATAACTGCCCTCTTCATAATTTGTAGAATAAAAGATAGAAAGTCATTTTTTACATCTACTGTAAAAAGAAATTGACAATTAAATAGAAAATATTATTTATAATTCTGTACCGATGCAATTCTCTTTGATAAACAGAGTATCTAGCTTTGTAAATAAATTGTTTCTGTACCTTATTTAAAGCTTGTGTCTTCAAAAGAAAATGTGGAAATGGAAATTGCATCATGATATTAGATTCCTGTGCAGCGGAAGAGCTGCAGTGTAGGAGAAATGTGCTTGCCTATATCCTGCGTGGGTGATTAATATACCCCTTAATGGTCAGCCCAATTTCAGGTTGTTCCATACTTTAATTTTCACTTCTACTTTGTGAGGTGTGCAGGGCATCCATTTATCATTTCCCTCATTTCACAGATTAAACTGGCAAGAGGCACATACAGGGATGGAGCCCAAACCATGTAGTTTTAAAATGACTGAAATGGGCTTTGTGCTGAGTTCGTTAAACACTGCTCATCTTCCTGGACTGGTCTTAGTGACCCCGCGGAGGATGGAAGTCTTTCTAGCCCTTCACCCAGGCCTCTGCCAACAGGAGTGAATTAACCGGAGTGAGGTGCCGCTGCCCACTGCTTCATCTGTTGGGGTTATGGTTAAAGGCATATCTTGCCAAACACCAGACCAGCCTGTTGGGCTCTTGAGAACACCAGTCAGGGATGAAATGAGGACTGGAGACACGGATCAGAGAGTGAGAGGCTCCAGGTTTATTTGAAGGCAAAAGAAAAAGACATGAAACTTAAGGGAAACCTCTCTGGACATGAAAGACTCCCCACTCAGAGGAACAGGTGGCTTTGAATTGTGCTCAGGGAGGGCAAGGCAATGTTTGTGGCTGCAGTAGTGTGGGTCCTCCCTTTGGTATGTTCTGGGTGGTCCTCTGTTGCCATCTCCACATTTAGTGACCATGCTCTATCGTTCATCATATGTGTGAAAATGACAGCTAAACCCCACCTAGAGGTGGGCATTTTTAACATGATAAGGGGCAGTCAGGTATTTTTGATCGCTTTTCTCCCTCTGTTTGCTTTTTAATCCCACCTGAAAGTACTTGAATCTGGTGACTAGGGGTCCTGATATTCTGCAAAGATAGCTTGAAAGCACGATGTTGCAAGAATTTTATAGTATAAACAAACTATTTAACAATGTAGGGGGCTCCTGAAACCTCAGTGTTAATGACACCAGGGTTCCTTGAAATCCTGGGCTGGCAGTATGGATTCTCCTCGGATGCCAAACAAAATGTTCATGTCCCAACCTTTCTCACTCTCACTCACATATAAGCCATAGATGATCCCCAAATTCTGTTCTCCTTGTTTGAAATACTGGGCATTTAGTAAATCTAACTCATTCTGTAGAGCCATCACGGGTATCATAACTGGCTTCTTAAACATTTTCAGTACTCTCGTAACAGCCTCTTAACATCATGTAAGCTGGAACTGCAGGCAGTAAAGGTTTAAAATACGAGTTGGGGGGCCTCCCCTGTGGTGCAGTGGTTGAGCGCTGGGCTGCGAAGCTGCCCACAGCCTCTGCAGCACCAGTTGGATGCCCGGCCACCGGCGAGAGTCCCACATGGTGCGCAGACCTCTCTTGCTGCACCCACTGCTCCCCTCAGCAATGTACTTCGTCACTCTGCCTGTTCTGTTCCCCGCTCTGGCTCTGGTGAATTCTCTCACCCTCCCGCACTTCTGACTGTACCCAGTGCTTGTATAAATAAATAAGTAAATATTTAAAAAAAATAAAATACGAGTTGGTATAGACGTATTAGGGCAGTTTTTGAGGTACATTATCTGGCATCTTGCAGTGGACACACAGGGGAAATGTATAATCCCACACTTACCATACCCATTTGAAAATAATGTTCCTGAGTACTTCACTTTTCATTCCAGGGCTTCCAGCTTTGTGAAAAAAAAAAAAAAATATAGATTATTTAACTATTGTGCTGGCTGGCCATACATTAAAACAAGAGAAGAGAGACACACTCTGCTTTTACAAAAAGTGGACTTGGGCCCTATGTACCTCCAATTTAATCTCCCCAGAAATAGTCCGATTGACCCATTTCCTGATGCTGCAAAGCCTAGAGCTCAGTACATTTACTGACTGAACAACTTCTTTACTGTTAAAGATACTTTTGTTGACATTCCATGAATCCATTCTCTCCGTTTAGTGCTTTTCGTCAACTAACAAAAGTACTGTTAATGTGTTTTCTGTGTGTTTTGTTCTAAACAATATCTCTTGACATGTTCTTAGTATAATTATATTTCTAAACTCTGTTCTTTTTCTGCTGAACTTACACTGCCGGGTGAATGTATCCTATAATCATTTCAACAATTGTTCAGTTATCTTGTGAATTTATGTTCCCTCCTTGTGAAGATGGATTGTTCCCTAGAAGCCTGAAAGTCAAGCCTGGATGCTTTGTTTCTTATTTGCAGCCCTCCTGTTCTCACTTCATGTTTTTGCTATTCAGAAACTGATGTGCTGACAGCAAGGGAACAAAGATAGGTATCTTTTTTCAGAAAGCAGTGTGCATGGGAACTATGTAAACATTTTTCTGATTACATTTGTTTTGTTTTTGAGACAGTGGGCTTTGTAGATATAAGTGGGACTGAGTGGGGTGGCCTTAATGTAAAGCACATGTATTGGCAAGTTTGCAGACACTTGTTGGAACCCTCCTCTGCACACATGTTAGGTCGTGGATTCTGTTTCTCTTATGTGTTTCTGGCTAAGTCCAGCACTGTGCTTTTTAAAGTCTAGGAAACCTGCATGTTTATTGAAACTTCCCCCCTCCCCATCCCTACCCCAAGGCTATAAAGCAGAAAGGATTTAAAATATAGGCAAGACAGATAAGATTTCTCTAGGATAAAGCAGATTTTTATGTTTTATATTATTTGACAAAATTATATCTGTTTCTTTTCCCATCCAACAGTAAGCATCTTAAAGAAAGGAACCTCTCATTTCTAGTATTAAATTCCTTCAGTTGATTTGAAATACATACTTGCCCGCCACCCACTTTTTACAGACTACATTCAATTTTAACATGAATGCATCATTTCCACAAATGCATATTTCTAAAATGTAATCTTTAGCATGCGTACAAAATATTCCTGTATGTCTCTTCAACAAAAGAATCTTAGAATGTTTTAATTGTGCTCAATAGCTTAAAAAAATTTAGACTCATTCTGGTTCATAGGCCCTAACATTATCATTAATCTATTTATTGTTTTAGATTAACAATGCTTATTTAGATTTTCTGTTGTTTTCCAGTTTCTTTGTTCACCATTCTTCAGACTCCTTTTCTGGCTCAATTTCCATATTCTTGTAGTATATACTTTATTTCTTTAGTTAATAACTAATAGAAGACTCTTTTTGTGTTTGCTTCAAAAAATATTGATTTTGTTGTGTATTTTAGATGACTTGCTTGGCCTAGAATTTTGGCTGAACTGTTCCTTTCCACTCAGCCTCTTAAAAATATTAGTTATCCTTTTTCTTCTGTGGACTCTGAGAAGTCTGAAATCTGCTGTCACCACAGCTTTCATTCTTAGTAGTCAGTCTGTCTTTTCTCTCTGGTTGCATTCAAGATCTTCTATAGTCTTTGATTAATTGGCATCTCTTTATGATCAACCAGATGTGGATTTTTTGAAAATTGTACTTGTACTTGTTTTATTCCTTCTGTTGGATGGTTTCTGTTTTTATAAATTCTGGAAACTTCTTAGCCATTCTTTCCTCTTATTGAGGTATAGTTGACATATGGCTTTCTATTTGTGTGAGGTATACTATTTAATGATTCCATATTTGCACATGTTGCAAAATGATCACCATACTGGACTTACTAGACAGTTAATAGCTGTCACCACATATGATCATTTTTTTTATTGTGGTGAGAACTTTAAAGTTGTCTTTTCCTGAGGACTTTTAAACTATTCTTTCTTTAAATAGTAACTTAGTCCAATTTTTCTTATTTTCATTCTCTCCCTTAGAATTTTTTTAATGTGTGTTTTCTTCTTCCTTTATTATCTACATGTCTTAACCACTTTTTAGTTGTTTTTAAGTCTTTATATTACTATACTATATTTCTTGCTGTTTTCTACTTCACTCTTTTCTTTTTAGGTTGAGTTGCATAATGTATGATTATTTCCACACATGTATATATTTATATATACATTTCTCTGAATTTATATATACACTCTCTATATATATACATGGTTATTTTTAATTTATGCCTTCAAAAATACTTATATCACAGTTTATCTTCTTTCTTTATTATCCTAAGTGGGTTTCTATTCCTGTTGTTTGTTCTCTGTGCTAACTCTCTCTGGGTCATACTCTCTCTGGGTATTTCCTTATACATGTTGTTATCATTGATTATAGAGTTATCAAAATCTTTAAAATATTCTAAAATCTGACTCGTCTCTACTTCTTCCACGTGCTTATCTGCTCTCAGTAGCTCACTGCTAGACAAGTTGTATTAATTGCCTGCCTCGGTATTGCCACTACACACAGATTCTATGCATTTGAATCCTATACCCAGGTTAAGTTGCTTTTAAAAGTTTGTGAAAAAGTGGCTTTCCCTGCACCCATCATGCAGAAAAGCATTCTTGTGTCCTACTCTATGCAGATAAATTTCTTTCTTCTTGCCAGCTTTTTCACAGAGGATACAGCTCTTCTGGGGTTTTACTTTGATGTAAGTCGCCTTGCTATTATCTGTGGTCCACCTGTGTATTAGACCCCAAACCTGCTGAGTATCCAAACAAGCAGTCTCCTTCCTGCACGGCACAGGATTTGTTTCCACACCACTCAGTGATTCAGTGATTTCCGTTGCTGTTTTTGGCACCCGAACAGTCTTTTACCTCATTGAGCAAATGTGGATAGACATTTTAGAGAAGTTGCAGGTGTTATTGTGAAAAACATAAGTCATCCATAACCTTAGTTGTTTCTTTTTACTTGATCTGTTTTCTCTCGATATAAAGGAATCATCCACAAATAAACATAGTTTCAATGTGTGGACTTCACTCCTATCTTTAAGAAACAAGTAACCATTGAATAAGCTGGTAGGGAAGATGTATTTCAGATATAAAAACTCAGAGTGGATTTATTGGATACCTAAGAGCAGATACCTTAAAGTTGATGATTCTGGGGCCTCCCCCGGTGGTGCAGCGGTTGAGCGCTGGGCTGTGAAGCTGCCCACAGCCTCTGCAGTGCCGTTTCTATCCGCAGCAGCAGGCGAGGGTTCCACATGGTGCGCAGACTTCTCCTGCCACGTCCGCTGCTCCCCTCAGCATTGTATTTCGTCAGTCTGCCTGTTCTGTTCCCCGCTCTGGCTCTGGTGAATTCTCGCACCCTCCCATGCTTCTGACTGTACCCACTGCTTGTATAAATAAATAAAATAAATCTTTAAAAAAATAAAGTTGATGATTCTGGAACATATTAAGAACCCTACTTACATATGTACATACATAATGCAAACCTTGAATACACTTTTCTACTGAGTGTGGAAAGAAGTAAATTGGAAGGAAAATAATTTAAAAAGCCAGTTGAGTATGGATTTTTTGTTTGTTTATTTTTTTCTTATTAGATGAATCTACTTCCTATCTTAGTCTTTCTACTTTCTGCTTTCAGCGGACACTCATGTATGCTATTTGAAAAGATCTGTCTTAAAAGGATCCCTGACTTAGAAGTTTTGTTGTTGATTTGCTTTGAAGTACATGCAAAATAGCATGTAAAGGCAAAGAAATATTGAGATTCCCAGAAAATATATGCCAACTTCCTTGTTAGAAATATTAGGTGATTCATTAATTCTTCTTGAATACCTGTTCCAGTACTCATAGAATCTTCATAGCCTATTTTTTTAAAGATTTATTTATTTATGCATTCAAGAGCTGGAGTATAGGCCAGAGGTGTCGGAGGGTAAGAGGATTCACCAGAGAAAGAGTGGGGAGCAGTACAGGTGGATTGACTGAAATACACTGCTGAAGGGAGCAGCGGGCAAGACAGGAGAGGTCTGCTGTGCCATATGGGTTGCTCCCTGGCTATTGATCGAACTTATGATGCTGCAATGGCTGGCAATAGCTTGATAGTGCTGAAATTAACCGCTTGAGCCACCAGGGATGCCCCTGAAACACGTTGCTTTAGAGGAGCTTAGATGTATATTTCATAAGATTGGAGCCAAGATCTTATTTATGTACTTGACTTCAAGTTCTGAAATCATTACAACTCTTAATTTGTTATTATTGGAAAACAACAGATTTTATTTCAAACTTCATGTCTAGTGACTTAACTCAGCATCTGCTTTCCAGTAGCTCAGAACAAGCATATTAATGACATTTATCACTAACTAGCAACTTGTTTTTGGTGCTTAGCCATCTTATACAAAATGATTACTTATTAACCAGTGTTAAGCATTTAATTATTTTGTATTCAATTAATGTACTTTTATTGTCTTAGTTTTATTTAAGCCTTTTAGTTATTTAGTTTACTTAATTTTAAAATTTTTGGAAAACAGTGAAAATTAACTGTAGTCAATTTTGTACCATGTATAAAAGTGGAAATCAAGCTCTAATGACTAGGAAGAACATCTTGCTTCCTTTCATGATCTATCAATATATATTATAATCTGTTCCTCTGTTGTTTGGCTGACTAGACTAAGCTTACTGAAAAATTCTGTTTTTATATGCACCAAATCCACGGTTTCAAAATGATGGTAACATTTCTGATTCTCCATCTACTTTACTTTAAAATAGTCTCCTTGGCATTTTAAATCAATGTCACTGCATTAAAATCTGTGACATACATATACGACAAGGATTTTGATATTGATGCATTAGCTTATTTAATGTCCTATGGAAAAAAGATACATGAGGCAGGCATGAGTTTTCATGAAGGTAGCAAAGACTTTATACATTTACCATAATAAAGTAGCAGGGTTTTTCTTTGTTTTCATTTTAAATTTCTTTTTTGTTGAAGTAACATTGCATTATAACATATAAGTTTCAGGTGTGCATCATTGAAAAGCAACATGTGTATATGGCACATGAAGTTCACCTCGGAAAGTCCACTCTGTACTTCTCCACACCACTGCCCTTGGAAGACAGTATAACTTCAGGAAATCGTGTCTGATTTATGTGCTCATCACTTCCACGTGGGTAGGGACGGGGCACTGTGTTGAGAATGGTTTCACGCGCCTCTGAGTGCAGCCCTAGGTGTGGATCGATGTCAATATGTGCATTTCACTGCTTTTTTCTGCCCTAGACTCTTGGCTGACTCCTCTTTATTAAGAAGCAGATGAATATTAGTGTTGAATGACCTCACTGCTATTCTCAAACAAGACACAACAAAATCCAGCACCTCTCTTCCTCTGTCTGAGTCTCTCACCCTCAAAACTACCATTAACTGTACCCCTTTGGTTTGAACTAGCTTGTTGCTTAGGCAGTTTTCACTCTGCCATCCTGTGAATTGGCAGTCTGTGAATTCGCTCTCAGTGATTTGGCTCACTTCCTGCAAAGACTCGAGGCAATGAGTGAGAGAAATATCCATTGCTGGACATTTTAAAAAGGGCCATTGTTAGGCCTTGGCCTCGGCCTTGGTGACCAGAGGACCAGTGAAGAGGTGGAGGTGGAAAAGAGCAGAAGGGTAACAAACAAGCAAATGATGACAAACGCTGAAGGTGAGGACCCAAACAAAGTTTCCATCCATTTTAAAAGTATGCTGAGGCTGGGCTGAATGCAGTCTACCTTCTGTTTGTGCAGAAGTAAAAATAGTATTCTCCATTTATTCAGCAAATGTTTATTGGAAACTCTATGCCAAGTCATGTGACTAGAGATTTAACCTTTAAGAGTTATAATTCCTGGTCTTTTGGAGCTAACAGATTATGGCAGAGGCAGGCAAAACCAGTAATGATAAAGCAGTTCTATAAATGGCAACAGAAATATATAAATGTATAATATATATGATATATACATACAAAAATATATACACTGGTATATATAAATGTGTGTATATGTGTGTGAATATATATATATTATAAACATATATATATATATATAAACTATGTAGTTTCTAAGTAAAAAAAAAAGCGCACAGGAAAGGAAAGAAAATGTTTTCTCTCCTCCTTCTCTTTGACTAAGCTCTTCCCCCTCCACTTGATTAATTGTAATTCCAGGTAGCACTGTCGAAGTGTTCCTATTGAGAACACCATCCATGCTTGCCGAGAAGAAATCTAATACCATTATCTACACCTATAGACATCTATCCATCTGCTCACAGCTATGAAGGAACATCTTGGGCTTTTTTATGCTCAAATAGACCTTCATTTGTTCAAATGAAAATAGCAAGTTTAAGAAAATATCACTCCTCTCTGAAAAACAAGCCAGGCAAAAGTCACCCACAGACAGCATCACTCTCTGTCAGTAACCTCCAGAGTGTGCCCTCCTGTAGCTGCACAGGGCAGGGTTCAGTCCTGACCTCAGGGATGACCTCCTTTTGCATATAGATCATATTTCTTTGACATCTACAGAACCTCAGATCCAGTCTGTCAAATCTGATTCTATCTGGTTCTCCTCCCTTCTTGCTTCTAGCCACCTCTACCCTTCTACTTTTGAGGTATATCTTACATTGTCCACCCATTTCTGCCAGTCTTCCTCAGCCTTCCTTTCCAACCCCACATCTAATCCACCACCACTTCCTGTCCGTCTTACCTCCCAAGCTGCTCTTCCTTTGTTCCTCAGTTCCTTTGGGTGATTGCTGTTTCTGCCTGGACAATTGAATCATTCTCAGCCCTGTAAACCACCAAATGTTCCTTTTGATTTTTTCACCTGCACATCTGACCTGCCATTTTCCTGTTTAAAAATGTCAATGGCTACCTGTTTCCCATGACACTGGTTTTCAAATCTGTTGTTAGTGAGCACAATCTTTCTTCAAAGGCTAGTTTATGTAAAAATCTGTATTTGAAATTCAGTATTTACTGTAATACTGCTAAGGGGAGAGGCAGACAAGACAGGAGAGGTCTGCTGCGCCATGTGGGTCAGCTCCCTGGCTGGGAATTGAACTCAGGCCATAGCAGTGATAGAGCTGAGACTTAACCCCTAGGCAACCAGGGAGGCCCCGAGAACCTGATATATATTACAGTGCATTTCCCTAACGTGTACAATGGACAAATGAGCCCTCACTGTAAGCTCTGCAGGTGATCTCTTTTTGAAGTATGGTTTCAGTAAACGTGGGTGAAGTAAAGGGGACCTTCGAACTAAAACAGTCTAGGGTCTTCTTGGTGACACAGTGGTTGAAGACAGTGCTGTCAGGTTGTCGACAGCCACTGCAGCACAGGTTTGATTCCTGGCCAGGGAGCAACCCACATGGCGCAGCAGACCTCTCCTGCCTCACCTGCCGCTCCCCTCAGCAGTGTGTTTCAGTAGATCTGCTTGTTCTGCTCCACACTCTATCTCTGGTGAATCCTCTCACCGCCCCACATCTCTGGCCTGTACCCCAGTTCTTGTATGCATAAATAAATCTTTAAAAATAAATAAATAAAACAGTCTAGCTGAGGCCCCTGATAATCTTGGATAGATCTTCAAGACCTGGAACATGTCAAAAGCTGACGTAGCAAGTGATATTTAATTTTGTGCATGTTCTTAATAAAAGGACCTGGTGAGATTTAAAGATACATGAGCAGGGAAATGGTGCAGGTGAATGAGCACAGCGAGTCTAAGTAGGGCTTTCTAGAAAAATCCACCAGATACCACTGCTTTTATAACCCAGTCAACAGGAAACTGAACCATATATATGTTTTCATTTTATGTTGCCTCTTGGGTCAAAAAATTTCCTAACCCTTTGAGCTGAGGGCCAGACCTGCCTCATTTTTTTATGATTTATAGTCATACTCTTCATTTGACTTGGCATTTGGAAAGGCATTCAGTTCCTTTCTTTGAGTAATGGAAGATGCTTGTATTTCTCAGACAGAACATTGTCATTGAGGGTATTTTAGAGAGTGAACTAACATTGCTGGTTTATATACTTCAGTTGGTTTGTATCGTGAGTTCATAAACCATATGAGAATTTAAATGACTTGAAATGAGACCTTTGATAGGAAACCTTCTTACCTGACTTCATTTACACTAAGAAAATTCATCTCAACAACCTGTTCATTTAAAGCCAGCTGTTGGCTGAAATCAAGTATTTGTCCCTGTAGCTCCCTTCTGACTAGGTTCCTTGCCAACATTTGTACGTCTTATCTCTGGAAAGTGTACAATATTTCAATCTCTCTGACACCTGTATCTTCCTATTCTCTTTAAAAGTGCAGATACTGGATTGTGTCTGTGGCCTATTATGTAGACAAGACAGGAATCCTTTATTTATCGAAGGAAGAATTAACTGAATGAAGTAAATACTTTCCACTTAGTCTTTTTATATCATCATAAGTGTTCATCATACCCACTACAGCTTCATAAGAAACACATTCTAATTGCACTAAAACTTTAAATCTAATATTGTGTAAGTCTTAAAAGTCTGGGAAAAGAGACCAGAAAAATAAAGGCAGGGAAGAGAATCTAAATGATAATATTGTAACTGAAACACAAATTTTAATTTTCCTAGCCTCTATTTTTGACCAGCTATTAAAAACAACAACAACAAAAAAGCCAAATTCACTGGAAATAATGGAGATAAAAAAGAGCCTGACCTTAGAATGTTTACAATGTAGAATGTAATAGATCAATGTATGCTGGAAATTCCTGTCTTAAACAAAAGGAAAACATTTTAAGCCACTTAATAAAGGGTTTTAGGTATGTCTGTGGGCACCGCAGGATTGGTTAATGCAGCAGCCTGGTGATATCAAGAGCCAAGATTTCTTTTATTGCACCATAGTGTCATCCTTGGTTTTGGTATTATGCTCAATCTGGTGACTAATTATCTGCAGTACTTCCAGGCATTGCATCTTGAATATCAATGACCAGAGGAGGAAAACACCACATACCACGTAATCTTGTGGTTACTTTCCTTAAGACAGAGAATGATTTTTTTTCCCTGGAATCAGCCCAGCAGTCTCCTTTTTATATCATATTTCCCTGCAGGGAACGTAATTGATTTCAAATGATTGTAAAGAATAGCTGTCCAGGAGTTACTAACAATCCCCCAAATAGAGGATAAGTTTACATTTCAAACGACTGTAATACAGAAGAGAATGTCATAAGTATTAAAGAAATATTTTTGAAAAGAACAGTATCATCAGGGCTAGAGACAAGAAGAAAGTGACCACAAGCTCTTTGTGGTTACCAGTGACAGATGAAGAAAATGTCAAATTGCTGTCACGTTATTGATAGATTTTTAAAAATTACTTCTTACTCTTAGCACCTCTCACTTCTAGGCTAATTATTTGTAAGTTTATTTGTTTTCCTTTTGGAAGTCCATGAGAACAGAAAAATTGCCCTTCACCTTCCTTAGTGGGTCCTTCTTTGTCAAATGAGTCAAAGAATAAATGCACAGCCTTGGAGAATTTGAGCAGGTAATAGGAGGGCATTCCAGGTAAAGGGAGCATCAGTAGTAAAATTGTAACTCAGGAACATTTGGACACCTGCCAGGAACTTTGGATAAGCCTAGTGGAGGAGTGAGAAACTATGCTGACATGACAGGGTATGCAAGGCAATGCAGTAATTAGGAGAACTTTTAGAGTTAGATGGATGTGGTAAGGGCTGTGCTTTAGGAAAAGAAACTTGGCAATACTTTATTAGATTGCCTACAAGGGGAAAAAGAAACGTAGCTGGCACATCTGCGCAGAAGCTACACAAACAGTGCAGAAATTGTTGAGATCTTGATCTGGAGTTAGCAAAGGAAGTGAATGGCAATAAATGTGTGTCTAGCAAAGTTATAGATAAGAATTGGGAATTATTATTAAAATTAGGCAGGAACGAATTCACAATGGGAAGACTAACAGATACCTGGCAACAGAATTATAACTGTCAGAAGCAAGCATTCCATATTGGTTTGTTTTTAAGGACTATAGGTTGCAAAGACAACGTGTTGTGGTGCAAAATGCAGCAGTTGTTCTGGGTAGATGACTCGTTTCCAGGTCTGCAGGCTCTCGTATAGATGTTCAGAACTACAAATTTATAGAGTATCAGTGACAGTAAGAAAACATATTATATGCTTTTATGTAATAATATGAATTGCAAATAATTTATAGAAACCTCAAAAGACTTTTAGGATTAAGATAAGAATTAAAATAAGGCAATGACAGAAAAAGCATCGGATACGAAATTTGAAGAAGGAAATATTGAAGCTGCATCCACAAGCTTTGCTCTGCAATTATTTAGTTGTTACCTAATATGTGTCTTGGCTTTAATCATATAGTTGTGTAACATGAAAGAGCTTTATGATGCTTTTCAATCAGCCTTCTTGCTTTTAATTTTTTTAAGATTTACTTATTTTTTTAAAGATTTATTTATTTATGCATACAAGAACTAGGATTCAGGCCAGAGGTGTGGGGGGTGAGAGGATTCATCAGAGACAGAGTGGGGAACGGAACAGACAGATTGACAGAAAGACACTGCTGAGGGGAGCAGCAGGCGAATCAAGAGAGGTCTGCTGCGCCATGTGGGTGGCTCCCTGGCCGGGGATTGAATTCATGCTGCAGTGGCTGCGGATAGCTTCATAGGTTGTGTCTTAATCCCTTGCACCACCAGGGAGGCTCTAAAGATTTACTTATTTATGCATACAAGAACTGGGGTACAGGCCAGTGTTGTGGGGAGGTGAGAGGATTCATCAGAGACAGAGTGGGGAGCACAGCAGGCAGACTGACTGAAGCACACTGCTGAGGGGAGCAGCGGGCGAGTCAGGAGAGGTCTGCTGCGCCTTGTGGGTAGCTCCCCGGCTGGGGATCAAACTCATGCTGCAGTGGCTGTGGATAGCTTCATAGGCTGTGTCTTAACCCCTTGCTCCACCAGGGAGTCCCCCTTCTTGCTTTTAAGTGGTAATGACAAACTAGTCTAGATATATGAAAGTCTGCTTAATTGTTGAAGAGATTTATTAAAAAATCATAAACAGAGCAGAGTCACTTTATATTTGGTTGATAAGTATCAGTCTCTGCCAGCAGTTTTTCTGTGTATTTTATACTTTGGTGCAATTAATAATTTATACCAAAATGTAAGCTCATTTATTTTGGTCTGTGGCTTGATAAAACTGCATTTGACCTACTCCTTGGAGTGTTAATTCTTAAGTTACTGAAAATCATTATAATATCACAAGTTATTTCATATTTGTTCTTCAAATTATTTCTTTAATAATTCCAGTCTCTAGAGGAGTTATTTAATTCATAAGCACAGTTTTTAAAATCTGTTATTGCTGTTGGCTAACTACTGAACCCTCTTTAAAAATTTATAATCCTTTTTAACTTTGCACATCCTAGAATAAGTTGCAAGTCTGTATAAATGTATCTGTCTCATGCTTTACTTTAGTATTATCTTTGAAAGTAATTTACAAAAAAAAAAAACAAAAAAAAAACTAGTGTTTACAGGTATTATGAGAAAATTGCCACGTTATCTCATTGTGTTTATAGAAAAGTATTGAGATCCTGATACAGGGGCTATCAGAGAAATGAAACAGCAATAAATGCACATTTCTCCACACTGCAGAGGGAGACCTGAGAAAACTTAGCACATTATTGAAGCATTTTTGGAGAGAAGGGACTGATCCATTCACTAAATTGGAAGCTCAAAAAAAAAAGTTAAAAAAAAAAAAGCTTGGGCCTCCCCGGTGGCGCAGTGGTTGAGCACTGGGTTGCGAAGCTGCCCGCGGCCTCTGTGGTGCCGGTTCGATCCCCGGCTGCTCCCCGGCCACCGGAGGAGGGTCCCACATGGCGCGCAGACCTCTCCTGCCGCCCGCTGCTCCCCTCAGCAGTGTACTTCGGTCCTTCTGCCTGCTCTGCTCCCCGCTCTGGCTCTGGTGAATTCTCTCACCCTCCCGCGCTTCTGACTGTACCCAGTGCATGTATAAACAAAACAAAAACAAACAAATAAATAAATAAATAAACATGCCTCTATTAAAGAAAAAAAAAGCTTTAGGAATGTTGCTAAATATATTTAGATTCCTTGTAGGTAAAACTTGTCTGGCTTTAGTATGCTAACATTCCATGACATGTTTTAAAAAGGCTGTACACTGTACTCATTAGGTGTGTTGAATTATAGATTTATTTTTACAATAGTGATCCTGAACTTAGGTGCACACTATAAAAAACAGCTAAAATCCCTGAGTCTCTGTGGTAACTTTATGTGTATTACCCCACATTCATCTTCAAATACCTCTATCAATATGGTATGAACAGTTTTTTTTCTTTTAGCAAGAAGGATTTAGGCTCTGGAGATATTATGTTACTGTGTAGGAAGTGGTTAAACCCATTTCCATCTTGAGCTTCTCCTGGTGGCGCAGGGGTTGAGTGCGGGGCTGCAAAGCTGCCCGCAGCCTCTACAGCACTGGTTCGATCCCCAGTCGCCGCCGGGCAAGGGTCCCACATGGTGTGCAGACCTCTCCTGCCGCCCGCTGCTCCCCTCAGCAGTGTACTTCATCAGTCTGCCTGTTCTGCTCCCCGCTCTGGCTCTGGTGAATTCTCTCACCCTCCCACGCTTCTGACTGTACCCAGTGCTTGTATAAATAAATTAAAAAAAAAAATTTCCATCTTCCAGTGCGCTCCACCACCTTCCCATTCACTCAGAAGTTGTTACACTTATTCAGAAACTTCCAGTTTTGTTAAGCTCAAATAGAAGCTTTCTCCACTTAGAGAAGGGTTGGAATATGTGTGCTTATTATTTTTTTTTTTTGTCTCAAAAGGATAAAAAACTCTATTATGGATAGGTGATTCAGTAAAAGCACAAAGTTTCCACCAAATGAGTGTCTTTAAAGAACACCAACACCAAGAATTAATATATATATATATATATATATATTGGGAGAGGGAAACAATTGGCAAAGGGAGGTTTAAATACAGGGCTCTCCAGTGGTGTGCTGGTAAATACCTCTCAACTGACTCTCTGAGTAGGGAGACAGAGACCAAGTTTTTAGCATTTGCTTATTGTCAAGGTATAAATACTCTCATATGGTTTATTTCCTGCCACCAGCCTGAGGTCCAAGTACATGGGATTGGAGAGAGAGACACAGTGATTCACCACATGTAGAATTTCCAGCACCTGTGGTAGATGTCAGTGACTTCAAGAACATACATAATGGCAAAGTGTGAGGAAGTGATCATTTTGGATATTCATCACAGTTTTAATAAGAGCGTTTGTGAGTTTATATCATTTAATTTTTAAGAGTGGTTGTATTTTACAATAGGCTAATAATTTCCAGAAAATTTAACAAATGACTTGCTAACCAGTATGAACTGACTCTAGCACACTGCTGTGTTTGGTGGATTAGAGGATCTAAGTCCTGCAGGAAATTATTTTAGGTCTGTCTGAGTATGATTTTCTCCTACTCTTTTGAAGTTTAATATGAGTATCAGTTTTATGGTAATGAAACTTACGTAGAATGAATTTTTCTGGGAAGGTTTCAATGTGTTATTTGAAAATCTGCATCAATTTTTGATATTTGCTGTGCAGGACAGGGCAGCCCACATGATTCAAAGTTAGCATGAAGATCAAAAGTCATTTTGCCTCAGGGATGGATGAAGATAGGAGAATTTGGTTTTGAAGGTTACTGTCATTTCTATTACAACTGACAATACAGATGTTATGAATTAGTCAGCATCTTATTTTTACTTTAATTCAAATAGAAAGATGAAATCTTGATTTAAGCAAAAAGTGAATAGATATAAATACCCCCTTGGAAGGTACATTTGGAAGCTAATGTACATTCCTGAATAACATTTAAAAATTAAGGGTTGATTATGTAGTTTGCATTATAACTTAAGGGAAATACTATATTGTTTTCTGAGTTGCTAGATCAATAAAATATTTTACTTATTTAACTAGAGAGATAAGAGATGCTTCAAGCATATTTCCCACTGTACTTAGACACTTTGTCATATAAGAAAAAAATAATGGGGACAGCTTCTTTGTTGATTATATTCCCAATAAGTTATTGCACTTGTTAATAAATTAAACAATACATTTTAATGTTCTTTGAATAAATTTCCTCAGCATTCCTCAGTATTTGTAATGTCAATTCTTTTTTTTTTAAGATTTATTTTTTATTTATACAAGTATTAGGGTACAGGCCAGATACGCGGGAGGGTGAAAGGATTCACTAGAGACAGAGCGGGGAACAGAACAGGCAGACCGACCAAAGTACACTGCTTAGGGGAGCAGCAGGTGAGATCGGACAGGTCTGCCACGCCATGTGGGTATCTCCATGGCTGGCTGAGATCGAACCCACGGTGCAGAGCCTGCGGACAGCTTCACAGTGTGGCGCTCAACCGCCTGCACCACCAGGGAGGCCCTGTAATGTCAATTCTTAATGTTAGGCAATGTCTATTTTTGGAAACCAATCCATATTATTGGGCATGCAGATAAGGACTAGATGGAAAATTGAAATTTTGGGTTGCTGTTACTATTCAGGTTTTTGTTCTCTAACTTGGTTTCATGGGTATGAATTACATTGAAAAAAACTAATTGACCTGTACTGAGGGTTCTCATACTTGTCTGCATATATGTTAGACTTCAATAAGAGTCAACAAATGATCCCAGTGCAAGATCATATATAATGGTAAATGGACAAGAACATATCTAATGGTAAAATGTGAGGAAGTGATCATTTTGAACATTGGTAAAAAATTTTGGTATACAATGGGAAATTTAAATAAATCAGTAAAAAGACAATGGGGTTATTTAGTGGCCTTTGGGTTAACCCAATGGGGTTATTCAGTGGCCTTTGGCTGCCATAGATTATAAAGTTTTTTAGCGTTAACCTAGACACCAAAATATATTTTTATGGGGAATGATTTAAAAGAAACAGAAATGTAAGGACCAGCACAGTGTAACTCATAGATATTGAGAAATTTCACTCTCACTCTTGGATGGGTTAGGTCGCATCCTGTATACACTTTTGCTGTTATCATTCCTGTCACTAAATTATGACTGTGATTTTGTGTTTATCTTCTTCAACGTAATAGGGTCATAGAGAACAGAAATATTTATCTTATTCATCTTCTTCTAGCCAGGGTCTAGCATTGATTCTGACAGGTATTATGTGCTTAGCAATTATTATGATTTGTATGCATGAGATGAAGATTGAATACACGCAACCTTCTCAAAGTACAAGCCTCATTTACCTTTCTGAAATGTACTCCACGTTATAGTGTTGATAAGTCTCATTCCTTCTTTTCCTCTTACTGATAATTCCTAGAAGTTGATTATAAGGTGTGCTGGGTTGATTCCACAATCCTTTTATCTTTTTTCTTACCTATTTTCCTTTCCAGTCTTTTTGTCCTGCTTTCTGGGACTTAATCTTCTAATCCTTTTACTGGCATTTGAATTATGGTAATCAAATGTTTAATACATGAGAGCCTTTTCTTATTTTAATTACATATTTTCACCGAACAATATTCCTTTTTTAGTGAGGTGTATTTTTCTCCCTCTAAAGATATTCATAATACTATTTAGGTTTATCTTCTCTCTGTTATATTATAAATCCTTCCTTCCTGCTTTTCCCCTTCTGAGCTAGTGGGAGTGGGAGATAGGTTAAGATTTTCTTTCATGCTAAGATTTTTTTTTTCCTGAACTTTTTTCTAGGATTACTATTATATATCAAACAATAATGTGATATATTGGGGAGCATTGCAAATTTCTTCTAATGAACCGGTGATCTGGTTTCCCAGGTGAGGGAACAGAGATTGAGTAGAGATAGGAGCGGACAGTTCAGAGGGACCAACTATAGTCACTAGCATGGCCTGGGAAGGTAGTAGCAGCAATTGCTGGCTGCCCTGAGGAGTTCAGTTGTGGAAATGCCCAAAGTTGAAGCAGAAAGATGGGTAGACACCCCATCATGAGGGGTGATTCATATTTCTTCAGCTAAGGTTTAGGTCTGAGAGACTAATTATCAAAGAAAAGACATTTAAATGAATCAGCAGTCTATTTTCTCTTCTGTAAAGGACAGTGTACACTCTGGTGTCATTGCACATCTTCTGGTGACTGGTTTGAGATGGCTGCTTCAGCCACTGTGTCATTTAAGCAGCAGAAAAGGGTACATAGAAGGCAAAAGATCAAAAACTTCCTTCCTGAGGATATTTTCTAGAAGTTGTTCACATCACTTCGTCCTCCTCCACTATCTAGGCCTAAATTTATGTCACATCTGCTGGTTATAAAGGAAATTTCAGCATGTAGACTCCTGGGAGAGTGGAGCTATGTGTCCAGTTAAAATTCAAGTATTGTTTTACTGAGAAAGGAAGGGGAATTTGTTAGGGGACAATGCAAAGTTTATATATTACATTTATATTTTACATTTCTAGCAGGGAGGAGTCATTAAAGAAATTTAAACCAAGGCATATTTTTACTTTATTTTATTAATTTTTATTGAGGTCACATTGGTTTATAACACTGTATATGATTCAGTTTCATACCTCTTCAGTTTTCTCTTGACTGCTTAAATATTTTCAAAAGATAAATTTCAAAGGAGTCATGGAATCCTAGGAACAGTTATTGGGAAGTCTTGTAGGTCATTCTAAATGGGATAAGAAACATGCTTTCCTCAACTAGTGAAGAAATTATTAAAAGAGATACTTAGTTATTAGGAATAGTTATTAGGAATAGTCTTAGTTATTAGGAATAGTCTTTTTTTAAGATTTATTTATTTATGCGTATAAGAACCGGGGTACAGGCCAGAGGTGCAGGGGATGAGAGGATTCACCAGAGACAGAGTGGGGAGCAGAACTGGTAAATCGACTGAAGTACACTGCTGAGGGGAGCAGCAGGCAAGACAGGAGAGATCTGCTCCACCTTGTGGGTATCTCCCTGGCTGGGAATCGAACTCGTGCTGCAGTGGCTGCAGATAGCTTCATAGGTTGCATCTTAACCCCTTGCGCCACCAGGGAGGCTCTGTTAAGAATAGTCTTTAAGTGTAATTATTTTCTTACTTAGGACCCACATGCATTCACATCTGAAAAGGTGTGAATCTCTTTCTTTGAATCACATAGTGTTATTAACCAATTAAAAATAAAAAAAATTAAAGTAAATAGATCAATATTTGAATAGGTTGCCTAAGAATAGAAATTGCAACAATTTTTCATTTTAGAAAGGCCGCATGAAGGATAAAGCGAGGTGAGACTACACACTGAGGCTACCTTGGGAAACACCTCCGTATGAGAAATAGAATGTGTTACCTGTGTCTTGAGAGACTGGAAAGAGCGTGTCATTTGTGACATAAAATGACTTTGTTGGTTTTGTTTTTTGTGTGTGAACAGTGGTACATTTGATTTATATTTATCTGTAGAAGTATATTTACCAGTAACCTAAGTCAAACAGAAGACAATCCATACTCCTGATGGCAGGTATTCCTTTCTATTTTTTTTTTAAAGATTTCCTAATTTATTTATACAAGCACTGGGTACAGTCAGAAGCACGGGAAGGTGAGAGAATTCACCAGAGACAGAGTAGGGAGCAGAACAGTCAGACTGACAAAATACACTGCTGAGGGGAGCAGTGGGCATGGCAGGAGAGGTCTGTCGCGCCATGTGGGACCCTCGCCCGCTGGCCGGGGATCGAACAGGTGCTGCAGAGGCTGCACGGCAGCTTTGCAGCCCAGCGTCCAACCGCTGTGCCACCAGGGGAGGCCAAGGTATTCCTTTCTAAATCTTAAAGGACTTTTGTTGTGTTTTTAGAGTACTTTTTGTTTCTTCAAGGGTATGTGCTATGATTATCTTTTTAAATGGGACATCCATGTTGATAATTTAAATATCAAAATATATATAAAATGTATCTCTTTTTTTACATTCCATGTATATTTTTATTTACATCCAGAATTCCAAAACATCAGCAGCCCTACCATCTCAATAGGTATGTTTTTTCCTTCCAGAAAACCAACACACACACACCTTCCTTTCAAAAATGTATTATTTTCCTCTCACAGGTTTTTCAATAAAAGGATATTGGGAGATAGATGCAATCTGTTCACTGTCCATATGCTCAAAAATGGGACCATAAATATTCTTTGTCTAAATGTAGTTGGTGACTCACATGTCCCCCACAAACTTTATAATGTATGACTTCACTTTGAATCTAGTGTGATTCTGTTGTTTATTTATGTGTGTATTTTCATTATATGTATAACATAGACTTTCAGTGCATGCTCATTATTTCATCTAGTGCTTGATGCTCAATCAAATACTGAATCTGTTTCATGGCTAGAGGAAAAACTTAACTGTGTTAGAATGATAGAAAAATTATAATTTATTAGTCTCCAACTTAGAATCTTCCCAAAGCATATTTATACTTTCTGGACTTTATCCCATTTACTTTAACCCATTTACTGGTGTATTTTGGCTTTTTAAAGTTTTTTTTTGCTGTTTAAAAACAGAACCTCTTGATCTTCCTAAGTCTGCCACCTTAGCACACAGAGATTTCTCTACATCATTTTTTAAAGAGCTGAAATGTATGTACTCCTGTTCCTTGCTGATGAGTTTTCATTTTGTTTTCTATTTTTTTTTTTCAGTTTGTGAAAATTTGCTGTTTTTCTTTTTCTTGTCCCTCACAACAGTGCTTTCACAAATGGTACTTAAATCACTATTTTTTTATCCGTGATGAGAGTACATCTGTGTTTATACATTCACATTTATAACAAATGGTACTTTAATGAACATGTGGGAATATATGCATATATACCTAAATTGTTGTGCCCCCACACAAATATTTCATTGTGTCCCAGGTAGTAAGGTTAGTGCAGTGAACAGTATGTGTGCAAAGCGTTAAGCTGCTTGTACAAGATGTGGTAATCTGTTTATAGTCATTGTAAAACCATTGTCTACCAGATTTTCTAAATAAAATGCTCATGTATATTACACACTTACTAAGGTTTTGTTATAACTGTTTCCACTTTTCTATTACTTTTATTGGAAAAATATGTTCCTGGGCCTCCCTGGTGGTGCAGGCGGTTGAACGCAGCGCTGTGAAATGTCCACAGCCTCTGCAGTGCCTGTTCGATCCCCTCTGGCCTCGGAGCAACCCACATGGTGAACAGACCTCTCCTGTCTTGCCCGCTGCTCCCCTCAGCAGTGTCTTTGGTCAGTCGGCCTGTTTTGTTCCCCACACTGTCTGGTGAATCCTCTCACCCTCCCGTGCATCTGGCCTGTACCCCGGCTCTTGTATAAATAAAATAAATCTTAAAAAAAAAGGAAAATATGTTCCTAATATTGAGTGATATTTATATTTATAAGCAATATACCTGTGTCTTTACCTGTGACCTTCTGAGATTGGTTTTCATCCTCAACCCTACCCACATTTTTAAATAAAGCTGGTCACTGAAAAGACCACATATAGAGGTCCATGGGAGTCATCTTGCCTCATCAGGAAAGATGAGGAAAGTCATTCCATTCTAGGTATTCACCCTTACGAGAAGATTCCTTGAATTGCTATCAGTTTCCAGAAAATTGCCACAAGTCTTGGAGACCAGCCTTTTCCACCTTTCTCTTATAACAGAATGGACATCTGCCACCAGGTGGTGCCAGAATCCAGTTGGGACTTCATTGACTTGGAACATGGCAACCAGAACCAGAAGGTTCCAAACCCAGTTGCTGTTTAGCCATGTCCAGTTAATTTCATTATTCTTACAATATCGTTACCATTCCATATGAATGGATTTCTTGGACTCTTCTTGCTACATTCTGACAGTTTTAGTGTACCTTTATTTCTGCTGACTGAAAATCTGTGATTCTACTATCACTGGGCAACATGGTAGAAGAAGTGAATTTAGTAAAGTTAAATTGTGTATCAACTTTCAAGTCATGTATGTGTCTTTTACTCAGCTGTCTGTTCATTTCATACTTCTCGCTCCTTTTTTCTTTGTGAATATAAAGTTGAGGAGTGGTAGCTCTTTATGGAAAAAAAGTGGGCTTTTTTATTCTTCATAAGCTTTCTTGTCACATTAAACTTCAACCAAAAGATTTTCTAACGTAGAAATGATGCTTAAAAAAACATCTTAAGTGCCTCCCGTGTGGCACAGCAGGTTGAGCGCAGTGCTGTGAAGCTGTCCACAGCCTCTGCAACATGGGTTCAATTCCTTGCCATCCAGGGACATACCCACATGGTGCAGCAGACCTCTCCTGTCTAGCCACTGCTCCCCTCAGCAGAGTTTTCGGTCCATCTGCCTGTTCTGCTCTTTGCTCTGTCTCTGGTGAATCCTCTCACCCCCCCACCCCCGTGCCTCTGGCCTATACACCAGTTCTTGCATAAATAAATAAATCTTTTAAAAAAAACCCTTAAGTTCTTGCATAATTTAAGTAGCCACTTATATAATTTTTGTGTTTATTTGTAAACAAATAAGCCATTTAAAGTCATTCAGCTATTGATTTATACATGTCTTATTTGTGTGCTTAATATTTCTTATGAAGTACTTGGGAATTTATTTCTTTAACCTATATTTATTAATGAAATTTCCAGATGTCTAGGAAGAAAGACCAAATGCTTTCAGTAGTGATACTTCAGGTTAGTAATTAAGAGAACTTACTATTTTTATTCCTTGGGGCTTTAGAATGAGAAATATCTGCACTTATCTTTGTAGTAGCCAAATGATTAATAAGAGCCCAGATTGTTTGGATGTTGGTTGCACATCTTGCTGTTTTACATATGTATTTGGAAATACCCTGCATCATCACAAAATCAAATTTATTTATTCGCTTCCATTTACTAAGTACTTAGTATGGTTCAGTTACTGTATTGTCACAGAACTTGGACCTCTACATATCTTGGTGTTTAAGGGAGACAAATAATTAGGATTCTTGCCAAACCAGGTTTTAAACCAATTGAGCAATTAAACTTAAGTAGAACCATATTGAAGCTAAAACATCACCTAATTACTGATAAAAGCAGCTTGAAGAATGACACTCAGGTGAGCTGGTGTGCTCCAGCCAACTCCTAGTTCACGCACCTTCTCCACTCCATGTTTAGTGCTGTCGTGTTAAAAACTTAAAAACAGCTATTGTGACAGTATTTATGCCATGGAAATTTGTAAATGACACATATCAGGAACTTTTTTCTTTTTCTTTTTTTAAAGATTTAGTTATTCATACAAGAACTGGGGTGTACACCAGAGACGCAGGGGGTGAGAGGATTCACCAGAGACAGAGCAGGGAACAAAACGGGCAGACTAACTGAAATAACTATTGTGGGTAGCAGCAGGTGAGGCAGGAGAGGTCTGCTGTGCTATGCCAGGTGGGTTGCTCCCCAGGGGATCGAACTCCTGCTGCAGTGGCAGGCGATAGCTTGATAGAGCTATCTTTGACCCCTGAGCCACCAGGGAGGCTCAGGAACTATTTTTTTTCATGTGGAGAGCCAATTATTAGACATTTAAAAACATGGCACTGTCTGAGAGCTTGAAGTAATCCAAGCATGGAATCTTGGGGTTACCTACTCTGCCCGGAAAGTGGAGGCGGGAGTTGATGCTGCCCTCCAGGCACTGGAGCTGAACAAGTGTGTCTGCAGATGGCTTACTCATGAGGGGAATGGAAAAGGGGCAGCTTTAATGATAGATGATCTTCCTAAACTATCCATTCCTCCTTCCCAGGGGCAGAAGTGAGGGTGTGAAGAGCAAGGACTTCTTGGAAGGAGACATGAAAAATGTGAATATATTCCCCCACCCATTGGCCCCCAACCTTCTGCTCTTTGTTCTTCCATTGAACATAGCAATTAAGAAGTAACTATTAAAAGTGGATGATTGTTCCCTATGGGGAGGAAATTTGTGTTCCATGAAAACAGCCCTCTTCCTCCTTTTGAGGCAGTTTTCTTAATACTAACTGTGGCTATTTTAGGTTCCCTCCTGGAAACTCTGCTCCCCAGTTACCTTTTTTTCCCCATGAAACTCCATCTACTGGATGCATATATGAAATTGAGATATTGATAGATTTGAATTCCATTGTTCTCTCTACAGCTTCAACTATAGTTTCTTACACAATTTTTTATTTTGGCAACAGGCTTATTTCACAAGGAAGACATACCTTACGCCGTGCTGAGAGGCCCATGGGTGTGTGATTTTTCTAGTCTAATATATCTAGGATCTCCATTTCATCTACTCTTGATGTTCACAGGATTTGGGGGTTTTTGCAACTGGTATACCAGCTTCCCAAGGGTGACCAGTGAAATGTTCTGAAGTCTGGTTCTGCATGGAGCCCTCCATGTGCAGGCAGCTGTAGAGAAGAAAAAAGGCAAAGAAGAAATATCTGTATCTACCATGTCACTGTCCAAATCTCTGACATTGTTCAGAATAGTACAGTAATTCAAGCAATTCCAAAAATTTTCTGTATGTCCCACAGTATTTCCAACCATGTTGTCTAGCAGCTGAGCAGTTTGATTAACAGACAAAAATAAAATCTTCCAGTCCTATGTAAGCATATAATTCTCTGACATATATAAAGATATAAAATGCATAAAGAACTCTAATAAGAACTCTAATAACTCTAATAATAAGATATCATCGGTAAGATATATGTTATAGATATGTAAGATAGATAGACAGATAGATAGATCTGTTCCCATTTTCTATGTATTTGAGGGAAACATTATTATTTTGAAACATTATTTTATATCCTCTTAAATGTATTTTAATTTATTAATTTTAACCGAGGTAATATTGGGGTACCCCCATCCGGTATTACCATCATAGTGTACTCACCACCAACTCACCCATATTCCACTGGTTCTCTTAAACTTAAATTCTGACATATGGTCATATGGTCTGAAATCCAATTGTTTTCTTTGTTTCTTTAAATGGCAAACAAAAGTATATTCCTTGCCATTTTCTTATTCTCTATCACTGATTAGAACCTGATTCTTTTCAGTTGTTGAACATGAGTTCTGTTTCTTATTCTCGCTCGCTCTCATTCTCTCTCTCTTTCTCATATTCCCTTTCTTTCCCCTTGTTCTTTTAGAGTGTCCGCAGTTCTGTCAGTTTACTTTTGAAGAACAAATGAATTAATACAATTATCACAAGCCCTGACCCCACAAATTCAAAACATAAGTAATTTTGAACTGAAATTCAAACATAAGTCAATTTGATTTTGAAACCTAGCAGTAATACATTTTTATTTTTTTAAAGATTTATTTATTTATGCATACAAGAGCTAGGGTACAGGCCAGAGTTGTGGGGGGTGAGAGGATTCACCAGAGACAGAGTGGGGAACAGGAGAGGTCTGCCTCGCCGTGTGGGTTGCTCCCTGGCTGGTCAGGGATGGGAACTCGTGCTGCAGAGGCTGCGGATTGCTTCATAGTGCGATGCTTAACCCCTTGCGCCACCAGGGAGGCCCTATATAGATTTTTAAAGACCATCTTGTCAAGTAGTTTTAATTTTTTTAAGAATTAAGTGTTCAAGAGATCTTGTAGTCTGTGTGTGTTTTACAGTTTCTGAGAATCTCGGTCATTTGTCTCTACCTGAAGGACAATTTTTAAAATGCTCTAGCCAAATATTTTCTCTTTCAAAAAGGACAGATCTGCCCACTAACCATTGATAGAATCATTTTCATCAGAGTTTTTCCTGTCATCTTCTGGGTTGATGAATCTTGGTATTTGATTCTTCGGGTGCTTGAGGTCTGTGACAATCTTGTTCGTTATGTTTATACTGTACAGCAACTTGGCTGGGTTGACATTCTTGGATCAAAATGAGACATAGTGATGATATCTGAGGGAATGATGGTTTCACTTGTGAAGATCTGAGAACGGACCATTGAGCCAAATCATTGGATGTTTAAAGAGGTGACAGATTTCATAGCTGAATCTTACCTTCCCATTCAGGCTGCTCAGTTAATCAGAAGCTGAGACAGAAGCTAGGTTCTCCACCGAGAGCCCAGCCCTGGCAGTACACACGATCCCGTCACTTTATCCATCCAAGGTCCTTAGACTTGTCCTGCACTGCCTCCTAAGCAGTCTTGAGTGTGGAGGTGGGCCACAGAGAAGTACTTCGTTACTCAGCTCAGCCTAAAATTAGCAAACCAGCATAAGGACAGTATAAATACATGTGTCGCTTCAGGCAAAACCAGCCTTTGCAGTACATGTACCAACTTCCTGTCTTCCAGTCCCCAGGTGTCTATATTACAGTTATTTTTACATTTGAAATTGTATTGCTTATGAACAGTTTTTGTTTTTGTCAGCACATCTTAAATCTGACATTAGTGGCAGCATATTTGTAACTAGCTTGGCTTCATTGACAGATTTGGTCATAAAAGATGAAGTGCGCTGCGGTGCTGTTTGTTTTCTTAATAGAGAAATTTGCATTTTGATAATCTTACATACCACACATTTAAAATGTTCACAGCTTCCTGGTAAAGATAACTAATACATTTTTTTTAAATAATAATTTTTATTTTTATATTCCCCATACAATTGCAACCCCCCATTCTGACCCCAATCCCTCCCCTCCCGCCCCCCACCCCCCAAAAAGTGTCTCTGGTTCATAGTTTTTTGTTGATTTTGATTTTCACTTTCTTATAGTTATTCATTTTCCTGGTCCGGTACATATATACCATGGAATATTACTCAGCATTCAAAAAAGATAAACACATGCAATTTGCAGCAACATGGATGGCGCTGGAAGGGATCATGCTCAGTGAAATAAGCCAGAAAGAAAAAGAAAAATACCGGATGGTCTCACTCATAGCAGGAATCTAGAAAACTAATACATTTTTGCGGGGCTTTGTCGTTTCAAAGTATTTTGAGTTACAAACTATTTTTAAGCATTTTCAGAAATATAAGCAGATTATGGGAAGGATAGAATATAGTAGACACATTTCCAGTGATTCAGATTGGGTGATACTTTCCAGTTGACATACTTGCTGAAAAAGTTTTTTCCTAGTTAACCAAACACATGGAACAAAACCCCTAAGTCCTAGGCACCCCCACCCAAGTCTCCTTCTCCATGGGCTCATGGCTTTGCCACACTGTGCATGAATTTGAACTTTTACTGCATAGCTACTCATGCCAGTACAGTCTTATGTGATTTTAGATTTGCAAATGTGGAACTATGTCTTAATTTATTTCAAATTCATGATTTTATTGTTTAATAATTAAGAAATATAGATATCACCAGTGAACTCAAACTCCCTTTTCCAGTTTGATAGGAAACCATGGTAGCAGGTATATTGTCAAGTGATTTGTTATTTGTATTCAAAGTAGTGTTCCAGAGACCTTTCTTGTAATGTTTGTGTCTGTTTATCCTTGAAATCTAAGATCCTTGAGACACTGTTCTCTTTAGACTTGAAGAATTTTGAAAATGCTCCAGTAATACCTGTTTTCCTTCAGAATGTGCAGACTCACCATTGAATGTTGATCCAGTCCTCCCTCTCATAGCTTTTTCTGTCATCCTTAGGGTTGGTGGATTATGATGTTCGATGTCCCCCCTGGGTGCTTCAGATCTGAAGCTTGTATGTGCTGTTTTCATACTTGCACAGCAACTTGCCTGAGAATGACATCCTCGGGTCCCCTTTTCTTTCCCTCAGAGCTTCATACACTTTGCTGTTCCATCTTCTCTTACTTGATAATGTTCTGGCAAAGTCTGATACCAATATCGTGTTTTTCCCTGGAACTTACCTTGGCTCTACAGCCCAGGTGCCTATCACTGAATTGGGCATTTCTTAGTGGCAACTGATTTTACTGGAACACATTGTACACTTTAACAGCAGAGTCAGTAGTTTCTTCCTTTCAGATAAATGAAATCTTTGTATGTATTTTTTTTTCTTTTTCATAATAATGGATTCTGTTTACTAGAAGAATTTTCTGTGTCCTCTGATAGACAACCCAAAGCTGATTGCAATGTTGCCTTTCCCCCACACCTGTTATTATTTTCTCTCTAGTTTCTTCAATCCTACCTTTAGATCTTAGCAAAAGAGACCCTTCCCTGCTTTGGGGGCTGATTTGAAGCAGACCTTCCTCCCTCCTCTAGCTTTTATGTAGGACCAAGCTGCCAAGTAGCTTCCTAACCTGCCCTTTCTTTCTGACAGCAGACCCAATCTCTAGGTTTAGACACAAGGAGTGGTCACGGGTTGGCTGTTTGCACAGACTTGGGCAGAGGTAAGGCTTAAGTGCTGTGTATCCACACTGGTGCCTGTGAGGCCCCTCCTGGTGTAAGGACAGGGTGGGAAGAGGAAGGAGGTCATGGTTAGGGTTGGAAGGCCAAAAACATATCCTTCTTCATGGCTGTGCTCTGACGGGAATGCTGAGTTGTCAAGCCTGACCTTTTAAGTCTTCTTATCGGGATATTTTTCAAGGTAGAAGAATAGAAATTGTAAGCATATTAAATCAGTGTTTTATCTTGAGATCAACATTATTTAATATTTTGACAAATGGCATTTCACTCTCTCCCCCAACCTGAAAATGTCACAGCAGGCCTGTCTGAGGTCTCCATTTTTTTCCTTTCTACAATCACAGAAATGTTAAGCTTTCCTCGATGTCAGTAATGCAGTTTCTGTCACGTCTATGTTCTATCTAGCTGTTTGCATTTTACCTGTTTGTGTGGTAATGGTGGTGTTTTAGAACTTTGACTTTACATGGCATCATCTACTTTATTCTTTTTAAATATATGCATACAATGTATATTTGTTAATCTCCATTTGCTTATCCTTCTTGTCTTCCAGACTGAGTTCCTCTGTCTTCTACAGGATGTGTTCCCTTGTTTTTTTCTCTTTCCTCTTTGCTCCTTCACATTTAGAGAGTCCCCACCTCAACCTTTTTGTCCTGCTAAACTGAACAGCTCTGCATGGAACTGTGGGGTGTCAGGTCATGTGAGTGAATTTTCCTTCCCGTGTTCCTATCATGTCCAAGACTGACTTACCTACCCAGGTAGGGCTTAGCATGAAGGAGAGTGTGTTAATATTCTCACCTTAGTTCTATCTCTTGAAGGCCCTGGGGAAGGTAGAGTGGGGATGGGGTAGAGAGGAAGTAGGGAATGGTTGCACTTCCTTGGAGTAACAGATCAGTGTGGTCTGGGTCACTGTATTCCTGCCCCAGGACCACTGTGGGCCTCTGGGGATGCATTCTTCAGCTCCGCATGGACCCAGAGCTTCTATGTCCATCCCTCGGCACCCCCTCACTCCATTGTTTCACCCTTTTCTCCTGTGCAGTCCTGTCCTTTTACCACCCACAGATTTATATACAGCTAATTGTGAAAATGTGGGAACTCTTCTACTGTTATTTCAGTGATATCATCCTGAAGCATGAAAGCCCATGTAAGAATCTGCACCTAACTGAGCTAAACCCTGATTTTGCTACAAATACTCTTCTTTGGCTACTAGTATTCCAGACAGTGGTTTGTACATATTTAGTTTTTTTTATTTCTGTTATTAAGTGGGTTAGCTATTTGTTATTTTATTTGTTACTGCAGAAGATGAGTCTACTAAACTCTTCACTGTCACTTCACTTTTTCTGAGTGAAATAATGCATGCATACTGTGAAAACAGTATTACTATTACTATTACAATTACTTGAGAGACTTATTACCCAGAGGTTTGCTTCGGTCATTGGTTTCTAGAGAGTTCATTCCTCACGTTGTCTTAAGTAGGTTCTGTTCTTGACTAGCTTATGTCAAAATGCTTGAACTATAAGAAAATGAGCTTCGAGGGCCTCCCCGGTGGCGCAGTGGTTGAGCACAGGGTTGCGAAGCTGCCCATAACCTCTGTAGCGCCGGTTTGATCCCCGGCCACTGGGTGAGGGTCCCACATGGTGCGCAGACCTCTCCTGCCACACCCGCTGCTCCCCTCAGCAGTGTACTTTGTCAGTCTACCTGTTCTGTTCCATGCTCTGGTGAATTCTGGCTCTGGTGAATTCTCTCACCCTCCCGCGCTTCTGACTGTACCCAGTGCTTGTGTAAATAAATAAATAAATCTTTAAAAAAACAAAAGAAGAAAAAAGAAAATGAGCTTTGAAAGAAAATACTCTTTCGAAAACCATTTGTTACGGCTTTTTAATGTTAAAATTTTGCCATTTCTCCTAATTAAAACATCTTACCTCTCTGATAAATATATTAACATTACTGTAGAGCACAACCATTGCATTTTGGGGAGTTGGGTTATTACCCTGTTGCTCTGTCATCACTTTGGAACTATTTGCTAAGCAGTTCTTTAAAATAGCCTGTAATGGAAAGTCCCTAGGTAATACAGTGACACCCTCTGACCTGATGACCCTTTTTGTTTACTAACAATAAACAGTGAAGTTGGAGATTTGATTTACTTTTTTAAATAATTACTATATTTGATAGCCTATCTATTGCAGTAGCACATGTATCAATAGCTAAACAAGTCATCCTCTGCCTTCAGACCCACACTGCAGACCTGGTGAGTGATAAAGGCACATCTTTCTCCATGTGATGAGGCAATGCAAAGCTTGAGGACAAAGTGCTTTCAGAGAGAAAATGACTCTCTGGCAAGTAGGATGACCTATGTCGATTTATTTCTTAAGAAAGGCTCATTTCGCTAGTTCAATTTTCAGTAAGATTGGTGCAGAAGTTCTTTTCAAATGTGCAAAAGTAGACTAATTCTGGGGTGTATTCATGTGACAATGAGTCTCTTAAGAGGTCTCGAAATGGTTACCTGTGACCTGAATGATACCTGTGTACAGATTTGACTTGATCTGCATGATGTACAGATTTGACTTGATCTGCATGATGGTTTTATAAAACTGCACCTGTATTTTAAAGATCTATAAATTTAACATAAAATCACTATTTCTAGATTCTTTTAAAATCTTTTGAAAAGTGCAGGATGAGGCCTTCTTTCCATTTTCCCTTTAAACACCAAGTCCTCTGTTACTCCTCATATTCCCTTCTTTACTACTCCTCCTTTTAGATTTCATCACTCTACTTTGTGGTATACTTTTGAATGTCATATTATTTTACAAACACTCCTTATGTAGTTCTTACATAGCATTAGCTTTCTGAACAATAGCAAAGTCTGAATGACGAGTTATAAATTACCCAGTATATTTAGTCATCATCCTCAAACAGCTGGTCTATCCTTATGAAAAACCATGTTATGTTCATATTCATGCAAGCCCATATGCATAATCCTCTTCATATTAAATTTTGAAATTTTAGAACATTTGGTTCAAACCATCTCATAATTTCAGATCACGTGGCATCTTTAAAACATTTATTTCTTATTACTATTAACTTTATAGCACAATTGTTTAACTTTTTTTATTAAATCAGACCTCAGTAAAAGAGAAATTCTTGTTCTGAAAAAAACAAACAGTACTCCTGGGTTTTATATTAATAATGTAACGGATATGCTATTAAATTATTATAGATAATAATAGAGAATTGTGTGAAGAACAAGGAAACCATATGCAGCTTTGGCCACTAGAGGGCTTTGAATTTTTTTTTTTTTCTTTTTTTTTTTAAACCAAGGAGCATACAGTTGTGAAATTTATATGACTGCCAAGGTCCTGCTGTATTTTTACCAAGTTTTAAATGTGGTTATAAACTATGATAATCTTATCCTGAGTGCAAGAAACACATGTACCATCTGATGTTGTATGAGGTAAGACAGTGTTTTATATTTTAATAAGTGAAAATAATAACGTCATTTCTCAGGTAGGTTAAGTCTTACAGGTATCATATGTTTATTATCTTAACATTTCAAAAGCATCAGAACAAATTTACATTTTCTACAATATTCTACCAGTCTTTATTTGTATATAATACAAATGTTTTATATGTTTATTATCATATGTTTATTATCATGTTTATTATCTTAACATTTCAAAAGCATCAGAACAAATTTACATTTTCTACAATATTCTACCAGTCTTCATTTGTATATAATACAAATGTTTTATATGTTTATTATCATATGTTTATTATCATGTTTATTATCTTAACATTTCAAAAGCATCAGAACAAATTTACATTTTCTACAATATTCTACCAGTCTTCATTTGTATATAATACCGTATATTGTGTTTATAGTACATGTGATGCTTCCACTTTTGTTAGAACTACACAATAGGAATAGCTTTTGTTATGAATACTTGAATATTGTATTTTATTTGTATGTTATAAATTATATATTTATTTCACATGGAAGTCTTTTCAGGAATTTTCGAATAGAATGAAAGTTGTGAAAGATCAATTTTCAAAGTCCTAACAGATTTAAATGCCTGTTGGCTTACACTCTGTGGTGACACTTTGCATTGTTTTTTGAATTTTGTATATTCTTATTATAAAATATCTGATATCCTGTGACAAAGAAGATGATTGAGAAGCCAATTTTAAAGGAATTCTAAAATATAAATTCCCCTCTTTCATCTCATATTCTGATTTATAAAATCAGACATTATAAAATCAGCTGTCATAGTGTAAACTTCACCCCTTACTCCATAAAGAATGCTAGAATTCAGCCACAGGAGGAATATCATAATAATTGCATGTTTTTATTACACCAAGGACGATGTCCCCATAGTTGTTCACACTAAGCACACTCCCATCATAATTGCATTAGACAAAGTATTTTCAAGTTGGGGAAGATATCCTAAATATGGGATTTAGAGATTTTGAGAAGTTTCACTAATGAAAAATAATACAAAGTAGCCTCGTTGGCATCATTTGCCATAGGTTTGCTTATGACAAGAATAATCTTTTTTAATGACTTGCTTTATGGCCGTGTATTTCCAACTCCTCAGAGCTCCGTAAAATCACAGATATAGTACTTTTCTGTTAGAAATTTGCTGGTTATTTTCAGAGAAAGGCCAAACTCAGCATGATGTTAAAAACTCCTAGTCTTTCTATAACTGCTTCATCTGCATCTCCCTTATCTTTAGACACACGCACACACACACATACAGTCAGCCACATTGGATGACTATCTACTGGTGGAAATGTCAATTTATTTTTCAAAGCTCTCTTTATTTTGTATTTTATTGTGCCTCAAATGTTGTTCCACTATTTTCTACCTGATCCTTCAAAGCCCATTAATATTTTCTATTTCCAAGGCTTTCTCTGCATCATCTGTTCCTCCCATATGATTCATTATTTTTTTTAAAGAGATTTATTTATTTAAGCATACAAGAGCTGAGGTACAGGCCAGAAATGTGGGGTGAGAGGATTCACCAGAGTCAGAGTGGGGAACAGAACAGGCAGACCGAACGAAATACACTGCTGAGGGGAGCAGCGGACGAGACAGGAGAGGTCTGCTGCTCCATGTGGGTAGCTCCCTGGCCAGCTGGGAATCGAACTCGTGCTGCAATGGCTGCGATTGTTTCATAGCGTGGTGCTTAACCCCTTGCACCACCAGGGAGGCCCATAATTCATTATTCTTTCTTCTCTCTAAAAAGTAGTGTTTTATAGATAGTCATATGGAAATTTTAGTTTCTGTCAAGTCCCCCCCCCACCCTCTCTCACTCTCTATTCCCCCTCCCTCTCTTCCTAACAAAGAGGGAACTGATGACAGAAAGAAAAGACCCAATTTCAACATTACACAACTAATACAAGTCAAAATTATATTTACATCCAAACATTCTACTTTCATAATCTATTGGTTGTCAACATTTTGTAATATTTTCAGTTTTGGTTAAGTGCTATTATTCCTACAGTATGAAATACAGCACTTAAAACATCAAGGAAAGGCATAACAGAGCTTTTCCTAATGTTTTTGAGAAGTGATTTAAATCTTCATAGTCTAAGATAATTTAGATAAATAATATTATAATTTACTGAATTCTATGCAATATCATTTATCTCAATATGTGAGGTATGTAAAGTCAAGAAGTCATCTTAACAAATATATAGATAATTCTTTAGAGATATTTTTTAAATGAAGAATTTTAGTTATCTTGCAAGTTTAATACAGCATTTCAATGTCTTATTTCTGATATTTCTGAAAGTATCTTATACTTATAAGATATATGTATATAAGTATATATTAGAAAGACAGAGAATGATTAGATGTCTCATATATATATATATATATATATGAGCTTATTTGCAACCCAAATTTATCACTTTGAATGTTTTAAACATGCATCCAACCATAACCAATAAATACCTAATATAAGAAGATTCATTTGCATTTCCTTGTCCTGTCTACTTAAAGACCTGGAAAAAAATGTTTCAGTATTTTTCATTTAATTAACATGTTCATCAGTTTTTTGTTCATTGTACATTTTTGTTCTAGACAGAAAAGTACAGGATTTCCTGCCTTCAGGAAACCTATGTTCCTGCTAAGGATGCAGATACTGAAGAGGGAGTTACATAGATAAGCTGGAGTCCTCTATGTAGGGCTGTGTTATAGGACTTAAGAACCATCTGGAAGACTACCTTGAACAGGAGATAAGTGGGTCCATTTTTGAAGGTGGGGAAGGAGTGGGGAGAGAGACAGAGAGAGAGAGAGAGAAAGAAGGAAAACAGTGAAAAGTGACTAGGTCTAGGTAGTAAGTGACTTTTACAGAGACCTAGATAGAGGGGCTAGTCTCTCAGGAAGAAATGAAAAAAAAAAAAAAAAACACAGTAAAGATGTGGGAAAATGCTGGGGTGAAAAGCAGAACCCAGACCTTGAAGCTTTTTGACTTCATTAATTATTTGGTCTCTATCTTAGGAGTCACAGAAAGCCACTTAAAGTTTAATAATTTATATCAAATATATCTATATGATATATATATGTATTAAAGTATAATTGACATGCAACATTATTTTGGTTTCAAGGCTACAGCATAATATTTGACATCTGCATGCATATTTATCAGAAGCTCTGCTGACAATGCAGAGAATTGATTAAGTGGAAGAAAAAGTGGTTTGCATAGAATTTTGTACTTACAGCCTTACTCATGATACTTACAGAATATTTTTTTTCAGCTAGTTTGGCATCAGTAAGGAATATAATACACAACCTGAGCTTTATTTCATTTACACTTTTATAGATGCAAAAAAATAGAGAGATGGAAAGCTGTAAGCTTGTGTTAAAGTTTACAGTTCCATTATCATGAGTTACAATCTCTTCCTGAGCGTTATTAACATAATGGAATCATTTTGAAGTGTACACTCACAAAACACAAGTAGATGAGTCTTTTACCTCTATTAAACTGCTTCAGCAATTATGATGAAGAATGTTGCCTTTTCGACACTTTACTGGAAGCCTCAGTAGCAGCAGCGTGTTGCCTGTTAAAATAACACATCATGTGAAAACACAAAGTCAGCGATGGCACTTCAGCCATTAAAATCTGTGGGTAATGGTTGTTACAGGGGAAAGAAAAATCACAAATACCTCACTTAACTAAAACCAATAGACAAGTAAACATGGGAGTAACATGTAGTCACCCTAATGTGGTTGCATTTAACTACCTGCACTAGGTTGTGTTTTGATAGCACTTTCTCTCAGCATTTAATTGTTTCATATTCCTTTACTCTAAACAGTAAGCCTTTGGGCATGTGACATTTCCAAGTGGTTTTTATGAAAATTGGGAGGATTTCTAATTTTATTTAAGAGTAACTCAAAAATGCAAACATCTCCAAGAAAATGATTTAATTTTTATTAAATCTATTTATTTTCATATATCAGTGTTTATTTTGGGGCAGTGTTTGATTTCTTCCCCCAGGTGTAGTTTCTGTGGTTCTCCCAGCACCACAGCACCCGAGCTTCATCATCATAGTCCCTGTGCTCCTCATTGCCCTGTTTTGACCCCCTCCCCCACTCCTCTGCTGTATGAGTTAGAAAATTATTATTTTTTAATTTTTTTAAGATTTATTTATTTATTTATACAAGCACTGGATACAGTCAGAAGTGTGGGAGAGTGAGAGTATTCACCAGAGCGGGAAACAGAACAGGCAGACTGATGAAATACACTGCTGAGGGGAGCAGCGGGCGAGACAGGAAAGGTCTGCCGCGCCATGTGGGTTACTCCCTGGCCACTGGTGAGCGAACTTGTGTTGCACAGGCTGCAGATTGCTTCATAGTGCTGTGCTTAACTCCTTGCGCCACCAGGGAGGCCCTTACCTCTAAATTTTATTATGTTATTTTAGATGTTTCTCATTCCCTAGTTGGAAGCCATCTTTGACCAGTGCTGTCAACTGTCCTGCTTAGAGAAAGTAAATATTCCTTCCACTACTTTCCTATACTTGCAGATGCTTTCAACACCATACCCATCACACTGTCTGATAACTTATTTTTCCATGTTGAGTTCACCTTTTCTCTTTGCTTTTTTTGGTCTATATTATTAGCTGCTATCTGGCTAATCTATGTACATGCAGTCCCCATCTCTAAATCAAGTTCTACTTAAGGATATATAAGTAAACTTCTTTATCATCCCCATCCTATACCTAGTCTGTTCCCAGAAAATAACACCTTTTAACTATTTGTTTTTGTTCTCCAAATAATTAGCTATCTAAATAATATGCTAATATTTCTAAACTTCTAACCATGTCATTTGACATATCTTTATGGTAGATGAAGAACTGTATTTTTTTTACTTTGCACTACTTTGAGGAGAAAAATTGATAACCGGTATCTCAATAGATACCCTCTGAGAGATAAGATGAAACTGTGAAAATAGGATGAGACTCTTATTAATGAACTCATGAAGCATTAAATCCAAATTATTTAAGGTTCAAATGCATTCTCTTCTTAAACATCATATCTGTCACCCATACAATTTCATTTCTTCCCCATATCAATAATGTATGGCAACTTTTCAATTGAATGTAATTAATCATTATTTTTTTATTGGAGGTCATCTGAGTTTCTCTTTTATTGTAAAATAACTTTTTTTAGTGGTATGGCATCAGTGTCATTTTTAAATTATTTTAGTTATTATACTTTTGGATTTGTTATATTTCTTTAATATGCTGTGTTCTCCCTTTATTGAATTCCTTTTTCACTATGCTGCACTGTATCTTTCACTGTTAAAAAATAGATGCAAAGGAATTAAACTGTTTTTCTTATATCTCAGAACTTTCAAAATGCCGTATATCATCAACTTGTCCTGAACAAACTATAATAATTATTTGATTTTCATTTCTTTCTGAGTATCCTTTATTTGTTTGGTGTGATTGACATTTTTTTTATTACATTCTGATTAGCACTCATCTCTTGTGCTTTTTAGAACTCTTACTTGTGCTTTTTCAACCCTGTGGATATAAGTGAGAGTTTCCACATGAAGTTTCTTATCTGTGTTGTCAACCATGGAATTTTTCTTCTGTTGTATCTTTCATTTTTTTCATTCTACATTTTCTTTCCTTTTTTTTTCTCTCTTTTTCTAGAATACCTCAATCAGTCATTGAAGCTCCTAGATTGATTTTATTGTTTTAACTTTTTTCTTGTATGTTCCATTTTAAAATAAAATTCATTTTGGTTGGGAATATTTCTTCAATTTTATCTTACAACCTCTCAGGATTTACATTCCAAAATAGTGATCCAGATGTGCAAACTTAAGCTACAGTGATTCCTGAGTCACAGTGATAACTATTCTTAATATCCACAATCTAACCTATTTTCTTATATATGCAGTTAAGAAAGAACTCTTGGATTCACCTGCCATCATTCTTTCTTTAAATCTCTGTTTCATTCACCTTCCAAACTCTCCCCTAGACACACGTAACCACAATTACTTGGACTGATAGACTCAATTTCAAGTTTGAAATACACATTTCTCCATTGCACTTGATGTTAGCTATAGATGTTCTTAAGCTTAAGATGGATGTCGTATTGTCTTCTTACCTCCAAATATCTGTGAACAATCTGTGCCCCCTGTCCTACTTCCTTTCATTTTGTTTCCCTTTCATTCCATCATGCCTGTGGTAACCATTCCTTTAGTTGAAACATGATCCGTTGAAATAGTTTCAGCGAAACAGAGAAGTGTAATTATAAGGATACAGTGAGTTCCTTGTCTGGTTAATTTATTCATCTCTCACTTGGCTGCAATAACATCTAACTAGCCAAGTAAATAAACTACAGTCCCTTCAGTATGTTTTCCACATGGCAGCTGTAAGAATTACTTCTTCTATGTCTTTCTACCTTTCACGAGTGCTAAGTATTTATTTTATTTTCAAATAATAAAATAGGTTCATATCTGGCATAAAATAAGTTAATGTAGCAAATATGACCCAGGCTTAACAAATCTAAACATTTTATCATAATTCCCTTAGATCAAGTTTGAAAAGAACTCAAAAAAATTCCACTATGTAGTTGACATCTCCCAATATACTTGCCTCTTCTTCCTGGCTCATGCTTGGTATATGTAATATTAATTTCTTGTTGTATAAGCTAAAAACCCTATATTTCTCTGTATAAACAGGGCATGCACATAGAATATGTTTTTGTAACTCTTTTACATTCAGCATCAAGTTGCTGAGGTTTTCCCCTGCCTGTTCCTATACTGATTCTAGCTACTTCATTGAAATACATTTAATTTATTTAACCAATCACTAATAGACACTTCGGTAGTTTCCAGTATTTAGCTCTAACAAAACAGACTGAAAAACCTACAAGGAATACACTTGTTCTTTTTCAACCCTGTGCACATTAGTTAGAGTTTCTTTATGACCTGTACCATAGGCACTACCTACCTTATCCACTCTATAGGGTATTAAGAAAAAGCATCCTAATTAAACTGTTCACTTCTCCCAGGCAACTTGCAAAGTTCCCATTTATTCATGTCATCATCAAACAATTGAAATTTTTAGACTGTTTAATTTTTACTGAACTATTAAGTATGAAATTTTATTTAATTTTTCTTCAGTTTGCTCTACCTTGCTTATCAGTGAAATTGTTTTTTAAAAGTTAGATGTTTGCTTCTATGAATTATTTCTTTATACTCTGCACTCCAGTTTTCTCCCGTGTGTGTGTGTATGTGTGTACATGAACTCTCAATTTTGTTTCATACATTTTTTCACTTACATTAGTATTGATACAGCACTGTTTTGATTAAGAAATATTTAATTTAATATTAAATTTAAATATTTAATACTATATAATTAAATAGCTATATCAAGTTTCCTTTGGTTATTTGCCTGCTGTTTCTAACTTCTATCATTTTATATTCAGCTTTCTGGGTATTTTTTTATCTCAATCATGTTTTGAATAAATTATTTTAATATATTCATATTAGTTATGATTGCTAGTATATTTGAAGTTATTTTTCTACTATCTTATGTGGTTGTTTCTTTTTACTCTGCTTTTTCTTTCATTCAGTTGTCCCATTGCTGTATTTTTTCTTGTTTTCTAACAGAAGTAGGAAAGTTTCCTTTATTCACTTTTAATTCTAATTATTATTTGAAAGTTACACATTTACATATGTTATTTCAGTACTTGCCATAAAATTTTTCACGTGCATTCTTTTTTTAAATTTTATTTAAATATTTTATTTTATATAATTCTTACATCTTTTTTCATCTTTGCACAATGTATGCATTTTCATTTTGGTTATATTCCCCATACAATTGCACCCCCCCTTATTTTGAATCTAGTCCTTCCTTTCCCCGCCCCTCCCTGCCCCCCCCCCCCTGTAGTGTGTCTCTGGTTTATAGTTGCTTGTTGATTTTGATTTTTACTTTGTATTGATTAGTCTTTTTCCTGGTCTCTTATTTAGGTTTTCTAGATTCCTGCTACGAGTGAGACCATCGGTATTTTTCTTTTTCTTTCTGACTAATTTTGCTGAGCCTGATCCCTTCTAGCTCCATCCATGGTGCTGCAAACTGCATGTGTTTATCTTTTTTGATTGCTGAGTAGTATTCCATTGTGTATGTACCACATGATCACATGCATTCTTGACTTAAAAAGCCTTGAGTTAGGGGCCTCCCCTGGTGGCACAGTGGTTGAGCGATGGGCTACGAGGCTGCCCGCAGCTTCTGCAGCGCCAGTTCGTTCCTCGGCCACCAGTGAGGGTCCCACAAAAAAGAAAAAAAAAAAGCCTTGAGTTAACCAGTACCAGATAGATACTAATTTTTTTTACACACGAAATAGTACAGTGATCTAAACATGCTTTAGCTGGTTATTCTCCAATCAGACTTGTATTTTTCCTAGTGTTTTAATTTTCATTTCCCCTACCCTATCTAAATTAGTTATTAGTACTATGCTATTTTTTGTATTCATTGCTGATTTTGATTTACGTATTCAGTAATTCATTTATTCACTTATTTTTCTTGCATTCCAATCCTTCCTGCAGATTTTTTCAAATATTTTTGTAAACTGTCATTTATCAGTGCTTCTAGCACTGAGCTATAAGGAGTCAGTTTTTATATACTGACAATGTTTATTTCATTCTCACCTTAAAGAAGAATTAAACTACATTATATTTCCAATTCTTTCAATCTAAAGCATATTACTAAAATTTTTTTCAAACTAGTAATGGTTGTATGAAAATCTGTCATTCTGATTTTTGTGACTTCATGAATATTTGGCAGCCCTGTTTCATTGCGGACAATTTTGATTACTGCTTTTCAGTGTCCTATATTTTTGCTATGGTATCTCTGTGTATGAATTTGTTTCTATTTTCCTGTTTGAAACTGACTTCCTTTAATTAGATATTGCTTGAGTTTTGAAAAATTTGAATTTCTCATCTGTTTAAATATTGCTTCTCACACTTCCAGAACTCTTTTTAAAAATAAATAATATTTGATCATAGCATACTCAGGCTCTTTTTTTTAAAGATTTATTTATGCATACAAGAACTGGGGTGCAGACCATTGATGCGGGGTGTGTGTGTGAGAGGATTCACCAGAGTGAGGAGGAGAACAGGCAGATGTACTGAAATACTCTGCTGAGAGGAGCAGTGGGTGAGGCAGGAGAGGTCTGCTGTGCCATGTGGGTAGCTCCCTGGCCAACTGGGGATCGAACTCATGCTGCAGTGGCTGGTGATAGCTTGATAGAGCTGTCTTTATACCCTGAGCTCCCAGGGAGGCCCTAACACAGGCTCTTACAGCCTCGTTGCTACATAGCTCTCCTATTTAATCTCTTGCAGTCCCTTCAGCCAAGAGAATCAGATGCTCTTTTCTACCAAAGGACTTTTATCAGGCTCTTTCCTGAGTGGACTCCCAGAGTTACTCCTTATCTATCACTTAACTGCAGCTCAGCACTGACTTTTCTGATAGGGTCCTCATATTCTCCTCTTATCCGGTCTTGTATTTCTCTTCCAGAGCACCTGAAGCTGTGAAGTGGTAAGAATTTTCTGTTTGAGTACCTAATTTATGTCCATCTACTAGTTTCCTTGCTCCATGAGGGCATTACTTAGTTTGTTTTTGTTTTTGTTTTGTTGTCATTTTGTAGTCAATCAGGAAATAGCATTGCAGAGACTAAACCCAGGCAGACACCATCAAACCGTCGGGGACACAGGCACTACTTATTCAGCAATGATCATCAGTCACTTCCCTCACAGTACCCCAGCTTGCTCTCTTTTGGTGCAGGTATTTAATTTGACAAAAGGCTTAGGGTAGATCACCTCTCCAGGTTTAAGAGCATATGGTACGCCTGAGCCAAGATGGCTCCTGTATGTGTCACATCCTTTGTATCCTTATATGTTAATTGCTACAATGTCTGGCCTAGAGCTGGAGACTCTGCTGCCAATTCTGTGCATTATTTATGGATAAATTTCCCCACCACCATCACCATTTTATTCCAGAATAAATGAACAAATATCACTTTAAAAAGTAATGGCTCCAAAAATCAAATTGGAAAGAAAATGCTTTTGCTCATGCTTTAACCAAGGAAATAGCCCTTCCCCCTTGCATTTATTTAACAAGTGTTTGCTGAGGCCCCAGTGAGTTTTCAGTCATGATATTAAGCCTCTCTGACCCAATACTCAAAAAAAAGTCCCTGAAATCACTGAGAGTAGAGTCTAGGATAGAACATTATTGGAATGATCACAGTTCTACTGAACATGCAGTTAGAAATTATGTGAATGCTTTGAATGGGAGCATTCCTCGTGAATGCTTAACAAATTAGCTGAACTCTAAGGGGAATTGCAGTAGGGTTGGGAAAGCTTTCTTCACTGAGGGACTCTTGAGCTATTAAAATCCATAGTTAATTATGTGAAGGGGAGAGTTTAGAACATTTCAAGAAGAAAAATTAGAGTGTGCAAATGCCCTGTGGCTGGAAGTAGACTGAAAATTATGATGGTCTAAAAGAAGACCTGACAGGTTTGAGAACAGAAAGAAAAGGATTAGAATTGAGGATGGGAAGTTATTTAGGGTTGCGAGATAGTGATAGGTTGGCTTGTAGAAAGGATCAGTTTTATTTTCAGATCGTTGTGAGCCATTCTTAAATAACCATTATTAGGAGAAGGGAAGGAAAGTATGTAAATTCACAGCTTAATACATTTATATTAAAAATGAGGATTTTCTAATTATGATTCCTAGTCATTTTTTAAAATATTTATTTATTTATTTATACAAGCACCGGGCACAGTCAGAAGCACGGGAGGGTGAGAGAATTCACCAGAGCCAGAGTGGGGAGCAGAACAGGCAGACTGACAAAATACACTGCTGAGGGGAGCAGCGGGCACCGCAGGAGAGGTCTGTCGCGCCCTGTAGGACCCTTGCCAGTGGCTGGGATCGAACCGGTGCTGGAGAGGCTGTGGGCAGCTTCGCAGCCCAGCGCTCAACCACTGGGCCACCAGGGAGGCCTGATTCCTAGTCATTCTTATTTATTTTGCTACATTTTGGTATTGTTTGAGCTCCTGAGTTTGTTTATTCCATTCATATGCTGGAAACACTTTCTAATGATATACTCCTACACATTTCGTCTCAACCTCACACTAAATAATGCTGCATTTAATAACTTGAAATCAACCATGGTGGGAATTTATACCATGTATGTTGCAAACTTCAAATCAGGTTTCCCTTACACTTCTATGAACTAGGTGATAAATATTTGCCAGCGCACTACTGAGGCTTTGGAGACCATGTTAAGAACTGATTTTTATCACAGGAGATAAGAAGACATTGAAAGGTTTTAAGCAGGAAATGGACAAGAACATGTTTCTATTATTTTTGGTCTTCTTTTCCTTTCTCTCTTAACCTTACAGACCTCACCTCATTTACTAGTTTTTACAAGGATTTTGTTCTGTTAACTTATCTGCTATGAATGTTAATGCTGTTATTTGTCTTTGTTATTCTGACTTGCTTTACTACACATAATTCCCTCAAAATCTTTTCCTTTTTGCTATAAATGACAGCATTCCTTGTGGCTGAATAATATTCCATAGTATGAATATACATCTTTTTGAGCCTATCCTCTGTCAGTGTTCACTTAGATTGTTTCCATGTCCTATCTTTTATAAATAGCTGCAGTAATCATTATACAGCATGTAGTTTTCCAAGTTGCTGGTTTCACATCATTTGGATAGATGCCCAAGAGAGGGATTGCTGGGTCATTTGGTATTTTCCTTTTTAGTGTTTTAATGTAAATCCAGATTACTTTCCATAATGGCTATACCAGTTACATTCCTGACAACAACGTAACAGAGATCTGCTTTTTTCCCTTTCTCCCCAGCACTTGTTGTTGGGGGGTCTTTTCAATATATGCAGTTCTCATAGGTGTGAGATAGTATCTCCTTGTGGTTTTAACCTGCATCTCTCTTATTGGAAGTGACAACCTATTTCCATCTGCTGCCCATTTATTGATTGAGTTGCTTGAGAGCACATTTCTATTTGTAAAAGATCATGTTGACTACAGAAATGAGAGGGAGACACAAGGTGATTCTGGGAGATCCATATGATTCAGTAATAGTGGCTCAGACTAGTATCAAACAAATGAAAATGGAAAATGAGTGGATTTAAGATAAGTTTGATGTTAGCATGAACCAGTCACGTAAGACCCTCATCAGGAAGAAGTAGAATCTCTAAGTCCTCCCTAACCGTGGATGCTTATGATATTTTTATTCTGAACCCAATCCTGCCACCATATCTCTAAATGTCAGCTTCATAGTTTAACACACTTATACATGTGTAAGAGAGGAGTGAAAATTCTATGCAAGAAGACATGTGAAATGAAGGGACACTCTCCATACAGAAATAAATTACTTTTAAAGTGTCCATGATTTTTCCATCTTTGCAGATAACTAATAGTATACCTATGGCAGCTGTGAGAATGGCCAAGATCTCTAACTGCAGGAAGTGTTGATGGCTGAGAGCTCACTGGTGAGCTCTGAAATCTAGCATTTGAGCACAGACCATGCTTCCCACAACCATTCCATCGATGACTGAATAGGGCAGGGATGCTGATGCAAGGCTGAGTGGGAAGATGCCAGAGTCCACTGATGGGCACCTTTTACTGCATGACTCCCTAATGGCCTTTGGAAAATTTTCTTTAGAACTGCATTGCTTAAAATGCTTCCACCACCTGGGCCTCCCTGGTGGTGCAGGGATTATAGTCTCAGCGCTATCAAGCTATTGCTAGCCACTGGGAGATGACTTTGATCCCCAGCCAGGGAGCTAATCCACATGGCGCAGCAGACCTCTCCTGTCTCGCCTGCAGCTTCCCTCAGCAGTGTATATCAGTAGATCTGCCTGTTCTGCTCCCCCACTTTGTCTCTGGTGAGTCCTCTCACCCCCCACATCTCTGGCCTGTACCCCAACTCCTGTATGCATAAATATTTTTTTTAAAGGAGATGCTTCCACCTAATTTTCCTGTCTTTACAATCACTCTCCTTTACTGGTTGTGGGGCCTACATCATGGCCTGATGGATCTGTCAGCCTTCTTCAATTCCCTGTCTCTGCCTTGCTCTGCGGCCAGCCTTGAGTGATGGTGAATCGGGTCTCCTAAGTCATAGGTGTCTTCTACAATGCATATCCCTGGGTCCAAGAGATTTTCCATTCCCTTCTTCATGGTCAGACAATTTTGGTTTCTATCCTTTCCTAGAAGCAACAGAGTATTGTTTGTACCCTAAATGTTAGAGGCTTTCTTGCCATTCCCCCGGTGCTTACGGCTTCTCTTTTGTAGGGGAGAAGGGCCTGACAAATGGATAGGATTTTGTGCATCTGTGCCCGTGAGGGACTCTTTCTAGTCTCTGCCCTGCCCTGGGTGTCTCATATGAGAAGCTTATTGAAAGGAGGCATAGTGAGGTCAGAGCATTGTGTCTGGGCTGCGAGGGATTCTAAACTGCCTTGATAGCATATATCCCACCCGAACCCTTAATTACTCATTAAAGTTTCAGCTCTTACTGCCTTTGGTAGATGCTGCGTCTTTTCCCTGTGATTTACTACCAAAGGTGAGACCGTCCATAATCAATGTATCTTCTCTGTCCCGGAGGCCATGAAGCTCTTTGCAGTTCAACTCATTTGGTTAACTCGTGATTTCAGTTCTCTGATGGTCTCAAAATGGTTATAGTTTTGCAGATGATCTGGCTTCTTCTCATTTTTTCCCCGAGGTTAATGTTCTTATAGCTTTCCACATGCTAAGCAGAAGGAAAGCACACACCAGCCTGGTTGTAAAAATCAGTATGCATTTGCATCAGGATTTTATCTTTGGTGAGTGTAGCAGAGTCAGAAATAGAATGTGTACATAAATAATATAATATATTCTAGGCATGTGAAATGATTATATCATGAAACAGTTGACACTCTGTTACAGTAACTACTCTGTAAACTTATTGAATGAAAACAAGGAGCATCAGTAGCACACAAGGCTCTGAGTTAGAAAAGGCTCCCCTTGCAGATGGCAGCGAGACAGGGGGAAATTGGCTTCGTGGCTATTTTGTTTCGGTTCATGCTTCAACACAGTGACCTTTTCCTCTTCACCAGGTGGTTGACCAGATCGACACCCTGACCTCTGACCTACAGCTGGAGGATGAGATGACTGACAGCTCCAAAACCGACACCCTGAACAGCAGCTCCAGCGGCACCACAGCCTCCAGCATAGAGAAGATCAAAGTGCAGGCCAACGCCCCTCTCATTAAACCCCCTGCCCACCCTTCCGCCATCCTCACCGTCCTGAGAAAGCCAAATCCTCCACCACCGCCTCCACGGTTAACACCTGTGAAGTGTGAAGACCCCCAAAGGGTGGTGCCCACGGTCCATCCCGTGAAGACCAACGGCACCCTTCTGCGAAACGGAGGCTTACCCGGAGCACCAAGCAAAGTTCCCAATGGAGACCTCTGCTGCGTACCCAGCAGTACCTTGGACAAGGCTCCCGTGCAGCCTCTGATGCACAGACCTGAGAAAGACAGGTGTCCCCAGGTGGGGCCCCGGGAACGCGTCCGGTTCAATGAAAAGGTGCAGTACCATGGCTACTGTCCCGACTGTGACACCCGGTATCACGTGAAAGGCAGGGAGGGGCACCTGCACAGCGAGCCTGGCTTCCCGCCCGGAAAGCTCCCTCACCAAGGCCCGCCCCTCCCGCCACCCCCCCATCTCCCACCTTTTCCACTAGAAAATGGGGGACTGGGAATAAGCCACAGTAACAGCTTCCCTCCTCTCAGACCTGCAACTGTGCCTCCGCCTACTGCACCCAAACCACAGAAGACGATCTTGAGGAAATCAACCACCACAACAGTGTGATGTATGCCATTTTTAAAAACTTTTTGTTTTTTTTTTTAATTTCTATATTATAAACATAAAATGATAAGTAATGAGCACTTTCTACTCAAGCAATAAAAAGCCCAAATATATTAATCCTGCATTCAGCAAAGTGGCATAAAAATCGCCTGGTAAGTATGCCGTCTATTTTTATCCGGGTTTACATGATTTAAAGCGTTGTACCATCAGAACCCATAGAATATTCTATGAAAGAGCTGAAAATACTAGTTTTGCAATTGACCTATGACAACTGGGGACCTGTCATTTTCAAATGTTTTGATTTACTCTCAGAAATGGGGTTAGATTTGTTTTATTCGCTAACTCATCTATGCATTAAGAATACGCCATTAGCTTTAATCTAATGCTTTTTAATAAGAAATTTTATACTGAATGACTGCTATTTTTTCTGAAGATGTTTTTCACTAGTTCTGTATTATTAAATGCTATAGTTAGCACTGGAAAAGTTATTTTCCATAATATGCAGTTATGATTATACGTTTAGCTGTATATGTAATGAAATATTTCGGTCTATGGAAATATGTCAGTATGTTAGGCCCAGTTCCGCCTTTCAGTTTGGTGGTGGCAGAGCACATGGAACCTCCCTTTTTTTGTGGAGATGCCTCTGTTACAAATACACAGTAGGAGATAATAGCAAACCAGATGTTCTGAGGATTAAGAGGAAACAGTGGGACATTTAACCCCATGTTAGTACCCATGAAAACAGGTAGCAACTCTGATGGTTTGGGGACCATCACAGTGAGTGTATGTCAGAAATTTATAAATTAAATATAATTAATAAACTTTGCACACTGTCCTATTACATACCTCTATTTTTGTACCACATCTGCTGAATACCTGCTGCCCTGTCACCTGCTTTAGACCTTTCTGGCACTCAGTGTTCCCCCAGATGACTGTAAATCAGCACATTGAAGTAGAGGCCTGTTTTGCCTCTTGCCTCAGCAAGTTCTCTGCTCCCTGAGGAAAGCCCCACTTGTAAGAGAATCATAGGGGGAAATCCATATGCTCTGTAACAGGGTGGTTTAGCTTTAACCCTAAGTTGATTCCATGCAGAGTTTTCTGGTTATTACATAGAAGGAAAAGATGTCCTTCTTAACTTTGATTAAAGGTCCCTCTCTTCAATGTTCTTTGTCATCTTAGGTCATCTGTCCCCCATGGATCAGTTTACTTCCCAACTGCCATAACTAGGACTAACCAGATTTGTCCTGGTCACATATTTGCCTGAAGATAATTGGCCCATTATGTGGCAAGAGTAGAGGGAGTCGTCTTTTGGTGGAGATTTCTTTGTATTGTAACTTAACAATGAGTACTATCCTTTTTTTTTTTTTTAAAGATTTATTTATTCATTTATTTATTTATTTATTTATTTATTTATTCATACAAGCACTGGGTACAGTCAGAAGCGCGGGAGGGTGAGAGAATTCACCAGAGCCAGAGCGGGGAGCAGAGCAGGCAGAAGGACCGAAGTACACTGCTGAGGGGAGCAGCGGGCGGCAGGAGAGGTCTGTGCACCATGTGGGACCCTTCTCTGGTGGCCGGGGAGCAGCCGGGGATCGAACCGGCGCTGCAGAGGCTGCGGGCAGCCTCGCAACCCAGCGCTCAACCGCTGCGCCACTGGGGAAGCCCATATCCTTTTTTTCTTAGTATTTGAATTTTAATCTCCAAACTTAATTTTTGGCTGTACGGGGGTGTTGTCTTCAATCATGTTTCTTTATCACATTTCTTGGGCTATACTACCTTAATTGGGAATATTGCCTTTAAACAACTTCCTATTAAAAGATGATGATATATCTTAGGCAGGGTGAGAAAGAAATTTGGCTTTGTTTTTTAAAGGAGCAATCAATAAGTAAAATATAGAGATGTCTTATTAAAAATTTATGCAGCATGATTTTTGTTCTGTGTGTGGGAGCTGAAGGTAATGAAGAAAAGGAAGTTATAAAACATAAGATCAATAATCAAGAAAGACCATAATCTAAAATTTATTAACTACATGATCTATATGTTTAATAAATATGGGCCAGATAAAGAAATAATTGACTTATTGAATAACATGATATTCTTAATGCAGCCTTTTAAACTTGATATAAATAAAACCAGGGTTTCATCATCTTTCTAGAGTTAAGTAATTACTGCAGTGTTCCTGCAGTGTTAGATCTTGTGATATTATAAACAGTCATAGAAGACATGAAATTTTTTCCCTTCAGCCCACCTTCCTTCCACAGGCAGTTACTGTGACCTAATAATTATTACTTTATAGTTTAAACCCTTGGCCCTTAACAGTGACTGGGGAAAAATCTGGATCTCAAGGTAAAGCTTGTTGGCAACCACAAATCATCCAAAGAGCATAAGGCATATTGAATAAGTTGAATAATTTAAACCATCTGAATAAGGACATTGATCCAGATACCAAGACACAACTTACAAGGTTCAAGTTCATTTCTCCCTCAAAGTATATACAGAATGAGCCCACAAAAGACTATTTTTTTTTGTATTTGCTTAGTAACATGTACTAAAAGTACATCTGTTTTTATCCAATGCATTTATAAGCAGAGGTCTAGAGAGTGAGTTAAATTCTAACCATCATTAACCCTCCTCTCTCACTGCAATTTATTATATAACCAACAGTGAATGTCAGATTACAGGAATGTTGGGACTTTGTTTTGTGTTTATTTGCTCCATATATTACTTCATTTTTTTTTTCATGAATGTATCAAATACAATGGGCCAATAAGTGTTTGTTTTTTTTTTTCCCCCAAATGAGAATTTTGCAACATTCACTGGGCCTTAGAACTTTAAATACAAAGATATGAACCGTGGAAAGCAATTAACATAGGATGCCATAATATTTGAATGGAACCTTATAATTAAAGTGTTATAAGCGGCAGTGCAATTTTTGTAATCAGCCAGCATTGCTTTCACATTTTTAAGTTCTGAGATACAGGTTCAGTACATCTTCCATGAAACCAACATAAAGCATGGTACATATTTCCTTTTCCTCCAGATCAGAAGTGCTTTCCTTAAAACCCATGGGCAGGTCCTTTTTTCACAGTATGTAGTTGACACTTTTATTCACACATCAAGCCTATACAGAGCTAGTGTCTACCCTCCTTTGAAGGCCCCATTTCTACAAAATATACAAGTAACACTTCCAATCCCAACACCCTTTTATAGTTCAAGGTAGATCGTGTGTATCACAAAACGCAATATCCAGTAACTAAGTTGAAATAGGAAAAGTTTTTTTGTTAGTTTACAAAAGATTGCCCTTTTTTGTGATGGGGAGTTATTATCTCTAGTGGTGAAAGGTAAAAAGAAAATCAAAATTAACCACAGGTTTCTTCCATCTCCCAGAAGTTAAAGGGAAACGAACACTGATATATTTTTAGGGCATACATAGTTAAATGTAAAATTGCATGCCCAAAATTACAGGGCATGCAAAAAGGGAGATTTCCATACTTCCTATTTTGTATTGTATTCAGATCTCCCTTCATTAGTTTAATAATATTCTGGGAAAAGCGAGTCTGCTATTCACTGAAGTGATTTAATTAACCTAAAAATATCTTGAATTTGGATTATGCCTGCATTTAATTATTTATTGAATTACGCAATAAAGCATTGCATTACATGGTATCTGCACTTAGCATGACCAAGGGCAGCAGCTATATTCAGTGTCAGGAACCATGTCAGAACAGCTTCTAATTATAGCTCATTCTGGACGCTCCATGAAGAAAAGCCTGAGTAGTTCCACATGAAATTGCAGTGGGAACCGTGTATTCAAGTCACGAATCACCATTTTGATTTTTTTCTACTGGAAAATATGTGACAGCACAACATCCAGCCTTGTATTGCTCCTCATTGTTTCTTTCTCACAGTATGTTGGTGGTGTCTTTTGCTATCATGAACACTCTAGTGGTAGCAAAAAAAAAAAAAAAAAAAAAAATTGCATGCTACAGCCTGGATTCAATCGTTGGCCAGGGAGTTAACCCACATGCCACAGCAGACCTCTCCTGCCTCACCCACTGCTCCCCTCAGCAGTGTATTTTAGTACATCTGACTGTTCTGCTCCCCACTCTGTCTCTGATGAATCCTACACCTCTAGCCTACTCCCCGGTTCTTCTACAAAATAAATATTTTTTCTAAAAAACTGTATGCTAATGCAGTTTGGTAAAATCCTGATGATTTCTCAGGGAGAAAATGATTTATGGGCATTAATATTTCCTAAAAGTTTGCATTGCTTCATTAGGTAAGGTGCACAGAATCTAAGAATACTGAGACACCATCACCAGATCCCATGATGCTGTCTGTGAAACTGTGACAATGTATTTAAACTTTTAGACTAAGTATCTTGGAGCTGTGGAATGATTCATGTCGCCTCTTTCTGAAATGATGACGGCTGTGATGCTGCCATTAGGGCACACAGCAGGCTTGAACATAAAACTGCAGTTGGCTTCATACAAGTGGAAGAGCAGCCACATAGGGTGTCATTTCATTGGCAGCACTTAGATTTATCATTCTGGTCTTCTTGGAAAAAAACTAAAGTGGAACAGAAAGAAGCTTTTGAAATAACCCTCTCTTTAAAGTGTACTTAAATTAACATGAGGTATAGGATTGTGTGAAGAACAGGGAAAAATGAGCAGGAAATATTGCTGATAATTTGTGCTTCTAAACCGATCAGAGATGGGTAAATTAGTATTATTACTGCTTTCTGAAACTTTACATATATTAGAGTTTCTGTAAGTCTGATACCAGGGTATAAAATAGAGATTGTTACTCTGACTTACAAATGAAGAAATTGAGGGCCTCACTTGAAATATTTTGTCATAATTAGCCCCCTAATAAGCCTCTGTGCTGGCATTGTGCTGCTGACATGATCCCCCATAATTTTTCCCCACAATATCACTATTTAATTGTGTTCTTCATAGCCCCGAACTTTGCAGAGCTTTCTTTTGTTCTGAGCAGTTATTTTGACGCTTGAAAGGGGTTACCTAATGTTGTTTTGACATTCTTAATATGTTTGATCTTTGCAGAGTATGAAAAGGATTTCAGGCAATTTAGTCTAAAATGAATGAGCTGCTGAATAATGCAAGCCTCATTTTCTCATGTTTTATACCCGTGGATTCACCTTTCAGTTTTTTCCCTCTAAGTTCAAAGGCTGTCTAGCAGTTTGGTTTTTTCCCCTAAGAAGTTCTTATTTCGTAGTATTGATGTCATTTGACCCTGAATGTGTCACTTCCATGACTGGTATTTCATTTGTGAATCTCTTCTATTTAACATTGACCCCTGAAGCTAAAAATAGCAATAGATCTACAGCGTGGAACCTCTAAAGGAGCAGTGTGCTGCAACTCTCTCTAGTAAAAGCATTTCCATCCTTGCGTGACTTCACTGCAGTAGACATACAGCAATACAGGCTGCGCTGATGGTGTGGATTCACCCCTGGCCATGTGTTCTTGTGTAAGACCAGCACAGTTGAGGCAAGGCCACTGGAGAATCTTACCTGTGCTTTTACCTCAGCGTAGAGCTGCCACATCATTGGCCAACAACAATCACTGACTCTGAGCCTCCACAGGCCCAAGAGAGGGAAGAGGCCCAGTATGGGAAAGCACCGATGTGGTCAAACACCATAGACAAAGGGGCAAATTTTTAGTGAGTCTGTAGTAGGAATATTATAGGCTATTGTGGATGTGCATTCTTTGCCTTTTCTTATTACCCGGTGTTCATTTAATCACACCATAAATTAAGAGGTCTTCTTATTTTAAAGAATGATAGAGAGGAAAGAAGTGAATTTAACAACACTCCTTTCTAAAAATTAATAGATTAAACTAAGGTTTTCTAAGAGGAGGGGTAAGTTTTTTTTTTAATCTTTTTCATTTTTTTATTTTAGCATTTATCATTTTTTACATTTTTTAGACAATATTTGCTTCCCCCCAACCCCCTCAGATTGAGTCCCCATAAAATCTCCTTCCCCAAGACACCCGTGCACCATCACCACAGTCCCCTGTGCTCCTCCCTCACTCCCTCTGATCCCTCTCAGTAGGGGTAAGTTTTACTGCAGTCTTTAGCAACCTTATTTTGATTCTCAGAGTACTTACCAATCTACATTTTTTAGTTTAGCATTTTAGAATGGAGGACTAAATTTTCATCCACCAAATTTCTAAATAAAGATTTTTCTAGTACATTAGGTTAAAATTTGAATAATGATCTCCTTAAGGATGAATAAATATACTTTGAAGATATATACTTATTTATCCAGAGTTGTCAAAGTATAAATCCCTGCTACAGAAATTAGGTCACTGATGATGTAATATATGACGTGTATTTGTAATATTCATTTAGATAAAAGCATAAATAAGAAACCAGAGCTCCCTGTATTTGAGTCTTAATTTTTTCAGTGCCTGAGTGTTCCTAGTCAAATTGCTGAACCAAATGAGGTTTACTTTGAATCTGTGTAGCTTTATCTCTTTGTAGTTTTGAATTGTATTTCCCTATCATAAGTGATACTGAGCTGCTTTTTCATGAACGTGTTGGCCATCTTTATGTCTTCTTAACTGGATTATTGGTTATGTTGCTATTGAATTGTATGAGGTCTTTATATATTTTGGATGCTAACCCAATACTAGATATTATTTTGCAAATGTGTTCTCCATTTCAGTAGGTTGTCTTTTCATTCTGCTTATGGTTTTCTTTGCTATGCATAGCTGTTTTGTTTAATCTGTCCTCCTTGCTTATATTCGCTTTTGATTTTGGTGTCAGACTCAAAAAGTCATCACCAAGATCAATGTCAAGGAGCTTAACTTTGTGTTTCCTCTAGAAATTTATGGTTTCATTTTATATGTTTTAATCTTTAATTCATCTTGAGTTAATTTTTGTGTAAACGGTATAAAATAATGGTTCAGCTTGACTCTGTTGCATGTGGTTGTCCAGTTTTCTCAATGTCATTTATCGGAGTCTATCTTTTCCCCATTGTGTATTCTTGGATACCTTGTCATAAATTAATTTACCAAATGTGAAAGGGTTTGTTGCCGCACTCTGGACTCTGTACCATTGATGTATGTCTCAGACTTTATGCCAATACTATATCGCTTTGATTACTGACTATGTAATACAGTTTAAATCCTGGGAGTTTGAGGTCCCTAGTTCTTTTCTTCTTTTCCAGATTGATTTGGATATTTGGGGTCTTTTCTGTATCCATGTAAATTTTAGAGTTGTTTGTTCTATGTCTGTGAAAAGTGCCATTGGAATTGTCTTAGGGATTGCACTGAATCTGTAAGTTGCTTTGGGTAGTCTGAATGTTTGAACCATCTAATTCTTCCAATCCATGATCATAGAATATCATTCCATTTATTTGTTTCTTCTGTTTCTTTTAGTAATATCTTGTGTTTTTTAATGTACAGGCTTTTCACCTTCTTGGTTAAATTTATTCCTAGGAATTGTATTCTTTTTTCTGAGATTTTTCAATGAGACCATTTTCTTAATTCCTCTTTCTGATAGTTCATCAGAAACTGATAGAAGATTTGATATTGTTCAAATTTCCGTACTACCCAAAATAATACTGATCCAGTGCAATCCTTATCAGAATTCCAATGACATTTGTCACAGAATTAGAACAAACAATCCTAAACTTTGTATGGCTCATAGAGAATGTGAAGAGGGTGCCTGCCAGTTTCCTCCTTCTAGCAAATTCCTAGAAGGGTATTAAAAGAGATGCCTGCCCCTCAGGCCTACTATATATGCAGATAAGCTCCTTTCACTTAGAGGTGTGTGTGATTGGCTGCCCTGGGGCAGGTGAGTCCCAGCAAGTGAGCCCTTTTCTCAAGTTGCTGCTTTCTTGTCTGTCCCCTGCAGGGGAGACTTGTTGATTTTCAAAGTTAGATGTTCGGGTATCTATCTTTCAGGGGCAGGTCTTAAAAGTAGGGGTACCCAATGAAGAGTTCAAGCCTTTCCCTGCTCAGGGAGAAGCTCCAGTTTTGTGTTCCCTCCCTCCCAATTTTGGATAGATGAACTAAGGTGGGAATTATGCTGTGATTATATCCCAGTTTCTGCTACCTGCTTTTAAGTTGCTCTGTGTGTCTTTCGGAGAAGGTGAGTCCAGAATCTTCTTTTTTTTTTTTTTTTTTTTTTTAAATATTTATTTATTTATTTATTTATATAAGCAGTGGGTATAGTCAGAAGCACGGGAGGGTGAGAGGATTCACCAGAGCCAGAGCAGGGAGCAGAGCAGGCAGAAGGACGGAAGTACACTGCTGAGGGGAGCAGCGGGTGGCAGGAGAGGTCTGCGCGCCATGTGGGACCCTCCTCCGGTGGCCAGGGAGCAGCCAGGGATCGAACCGGCATTGCAGAGGCTGCAGGCAGCTTCGCAACCCAGTGCTCAACCACTGCGCCACCGGGGAGGCCCGAGTCCAGAATCTTCTTATGTTGCCATCTTGATGCAGCCTCTAAATTTTGTTTAAAATTTTATTATCTTGTTTGTATGGGATGAAAGCTCCTCGACACCATGGGTTACACACATAGCTCAGCTCAGTCTATCATCTCCTTTGTTTATTTGCTCAAACTCCAGCTCGTTCTCAGCTCATGTCTCTTGTGGCCACAAAAATAGAAACGATGTGCATTTCTCTGCTTTATGTTGTCTTTTCCTCCACAAGGTCCTCAACACCCACTTCCTAACATTTTGTGCTGTGTTTCTCCTCTAAACAGTACACCTTCCAATGCACTATGGTGATAAGGCCCAGATAATTTAGTGATTGTAAAAGTACATTAGAAACAGTAAAACTTCAGACAATTGCAAATCATTGTCATCAGTTTATGAAACTTCTTGCTGAATTACCCATGTCCCTTGCTAATCTGGTACATTGATTTGTTATTGTCTAGGTTGATGCCAATGATATTTTATTTTGTCTCAATTATTATTTATTTCACCTAGATGTTTTTGTAATTACTATTGCAAGTCTAGTGATTTTCTTAGAACTTTACCAGTTCACCTGTGGAAGTCTCATTTTTGATTTATTAAATGAGCATGGTAGACTTCAAGGGGACTATGACAATAAGCACAGTTCATTAAGCTATTTTGACATGTGTAGCTTCATTGTAATTATTTATGATATTTAATAGCACATGAAAAAATTCATTTAGAATTTAATTTGTCAAGCAAATTAAAGTATTAAAATACTGTTATGCCATTTTAAATCTTTCAAAAATGTTTGTTCCAATAAGAGATTTAATCATCAAACTTTTGTTTTAAAAAAAGAATGTCTATGTTTGTGGTTAAAAGCATCATTTATCAATGATACCAAAAGCTGACAAAATATGAACTCTTGTTTTGCTTTAAACAAAGTCTGCGATATCTTTGAGTACATGATTCATAAAGTATCTTTAAGGAAGATTAAGAAGTTCTCTAATTATAATGAATTATAGCTTAAGTATAAGTAAAGAATATTGCTAACAGCAATCCAATATTATTGAAACTTTATTTTCTATCAGTTCATATCACCAATTCAATTCAGAAAAAAATCAGAATATTTGTTTTTATTTTACCTATTTTTAAAAATTTCATAGTTATATTAAATGACTATATTTTGCTTGATATTTGAAATACAGTAATTATGTTCTATATTATAATATTTCTTTTTCTGAGTGGAAGTATCAGTGTTACCGAGATTTTGTTATTAAAAATAGCTCCTTCATAGGATTTCCCAATAAATCTCTGATCATCCAAGCTCCAGTCTTCACTTGTATTTAACTTCTGTATCTTCCTTGTTCTTTTTATCCCAATAATTTCAAGTTTTTTCCAAGTCTTTCTTTTTTCAGTATTGTCATTCCCAATGATTCTGTCCTCAGAGAGGCTTTTACCCCCTCATTTCTGACATTACATCTGCCATTGGCCTGAATCTCTATCTTTTGCCTGTACTTCCACATGAATTGGACAGATACCTAACAGAGAAATTTCCTTCTGTCATTTCATTTAAATCTAGAAATTTTTGAAGACTCATTATAACCTACTACTTAAAAGTTTAATTCTGAGGTTGGCAGTTTTAATAAAGCCCCCCAATCTTGGGGACCCAGCAGAGAGTAGTCTGTTTCAGCCAAGTCTAAATTCTGCCATGCCTGACTCATTTCTTGGTGCTGCTCCTTTTACTTGGCATGTGGCTCCAAGCTGAAATAATGTCTCCTTTCTGCTTTGGTTTTATAAATCTTACACTGTAGATTTATCTAAATCTTTTCTAAGCAAAGTATGGTTGTAACATGGATATAATATAGTATAAATTTTAAAAAACAAAACATTAAAAAGACAACCAACTATGTTGCTGCAAATTGCATGAGTTTATCTCTTTTGATTGCTGAGTAATATTCCATGGTGTATATGTACAACATCTTCTTGACCCAGTCATCTATTTTTGGGCATTTGGGTTGTTTCCATAGTTTAGCTATTGTAAATAGTGCTGCTATAAACATAGGGGTGTAGGTGCCCTTTTGAATTAATGTTTTTGTGTCCTTTGGGTAAATACCTGGGAGTGGAATTGCTAGATCATATGGAAGCTCAAAGGGATGATGCTCAGCAAAATAAGCCAGAAAGAAAAAGAAAAATACCAGATGGCCTCACTCATAGCAGGAATTTATAAAACCTAAATAAGGGACCAGGAAAACGACTAATTATAATAAAGTAAAAATCAAAATCAACAAGCAGCTATAAACCAGAGACACACTATGTGGGGGGGGGTGTGAGGAGGGAGTAGGATCAAAACAAGGGGGGGTGAGAATTGTATGGGGACTATAACCAAGTTGAAAATGCATACATTGTACAAAAATGAAAAATGATGTAAAAATATATAAAATTAAAAAAATAATAATAAAAAATAGAAAGACAACCCACTAGTTATTAAATAAATACATATTTAAGTGTGTGTCTCAACAGTTTCATTGGTGAAAAGCCATAGGGGATTAGAAGAGAAGAAACTTGACAATGGTTAAATTGCTTCCTTCACCTAATAGGTTAAAAAATTCGCCTCATGGTGGGTCAGATAAACTCAGTACAAATTCATGAACTGAAATGTACATTTCCCCACTTGGTATAAAATGCAGTCCTATTAATTTAAAACAAGTTATTGCCAGTAGAAGACAGATTGCTGCATACTGTTTTGTGAGATTCAGTATCTTGCAGAGAAGAAATAAGCAAGAAAATTTAAACTAAGAGTGTGAAGTGTTGTCACATAAGCAGAAAGTGCAAGACAAAAAGAAGGAAAGTGCAAAGAAAATTGAAATAAAGAAGCAAGCCATTAGAATCTTGTACTTAAGAACTGACCTGAACACAGTGCAATAAAATTAAAGTCATGCACTTAATAATTTATATGTGAAGGTTTAGTTGTACCTTTCATGACTTAGGCATCTTTTTATTTTACATTTTTCGCTAGTATTTTTTGAAGATACACACTATTTTGACCTTTTTGGAGGGGAAAAGCCAGTTTTTCCTCCCAGGGTTATATATAGTTGAGAAACAGGTCTGCCTACAAATTTCCCATAAAGACCAGACTTTTGTGAAGTTTATATTTAGTATTTTGATTGCATGCATTTAAGATCCATCCCATCCCTAATTCTGTCCGAAGCTCCTTGATGTCTGTGGACAGGGATGAGTCCTTCCTACAGACAGACAAGGAATCCAATGCCAGATTAAAAGGTAAAATAAAAGAGGTATATACAGTTTGTTCATGGAATCAGACAGAAACCATTTTCCTTCAACCTGTCTCTCACTGGTATGAATATACAAAGTTATATGTGTTTCCTCCTATTGAGAAATTTTTAATTATCTTTTCATGGTTTGTTTGGTGATTACATCAGGGTTTCAATCCTACTTCCCGTACCTATGATGTGAACTGAGTTTGGAATAGCCTTTCTATTGTCATAGGGAAAATCACTTCATAAAAGCAGCTTTCTCAGTCCTATATTTGTTCATAGAATAAGCATCCTAGTGTAAAGTGTTTTATTGGTTATCTTTCCCTCTTGTAGCTTTTTTCTATTGCTCTTACTTAATATATTGTTCCTTCCAATGTTTGGGGAGATTGGAACGAACTTCGAAAAGACTATTTTTATATCTTTGGCTTGGTGTGTGTGAGCTTTTCCTTATTGATAGTTAAAAAGGGTGACATTTACTTAGCTTACAGTTATAAAGGTTAGTCCTTATAAATTTCCTAATCCTTGAAATGAAGGAAGTTATTCTGTTTCCTATAACCCATGGGCCAACATAAATACTTGCTGAATACTTGCTACACACTACTAGTCCTTTGAAGAAGAGGGGAATGGCATGGGATTTAGCAGTATATATAGTAACTCAGGTTACTTGTCTTGGGAACTTCTATAATGAATTAAATACTGATGATGTGGATGGACATAGCTAAGCTAATAGAATTATGGGAATTTTTCACTCTCAAAATTCCAATACAGAAGCTAATATAAGAGCATAGGTTCCTCCACTTTTCTGAATTTCCTGGGAAAACAGCTTCTTAATTAAGGGGGAGGAGAAACAAAACCCAATAAGGAAGGTGGAAAATGGCAAAAGATTTGCAGATTCTGAGCAATCTGGGACTCAGAATTTCCATCTGAGCTTGGATCTTGGAAATTGGCAATGATGGGGGCAGGGCTTCTGTGACTGGAAAACTGACTCCGCCGACTTGAGTTTTACTTTTCTCTCCTTTCCTGGCTCAGGATTGTGTTACAAACCTGGAAAAGTGCAAGTTTCCTATAAAAGAGTTCTGCTACTTGTACCAAAGAGAACTTAATTTTATTCTTGAACTGGAGAAATCTGAAAACACATGTGCTGAAAATGGCTTAGCATTTTATGGTATAGAGACTAACAACCACTGTGTTCGGAATATTTTCAGTCTCATGAGTCCATGCCATTGTTTTCTGTATACTGATGTGGATCTCAAGTCTACACATCAGAATTACCCTGAACCCCATCAGGAACCAATTCAATGGGAATGTCTTCATGGTCAGCCCAGACATCCAGGTACTTTAAACGAGCAGCTCAATTACTAACTACTAAATGATGGTGCACAGGTAGTGGCACATCCGGTAATAATTATTTCATCCTAATTGCAGTAGCAGAAATACACACCCTTTCCCATGTGAACAAGACACAGGAGGACTCAAAGTGGCTGTGATTCCCTGGATCAAAGTCTGTTTAAAAACTGAAAAGTAAAATTTGATATTAGTCACAAAGACCAAAAGTTAAAATTGTATGCATTTTAAGAATATTGCCTAAGTATCAACAATGCACTTATGTATCAGTAAGTCTAAACTGCTGTGAATATACAATGTTACTCTAATTTTAAGACAATAATTCATTATCAGAAAGCTTTTATTTGGTTTATTGATAGTGCATCTGCCATTCTTCATGGAGACACTTAAATTTTATTTCTACAAGACACTTTTATTAATTATATCAAAACCATACAGATCTTAGTATTTTCCATATGTACCTTCGACAAACTTTGTGTTTGTTTACCTATTTCATTTTTATGCTAAGGAAGTAGAACTCAATTTTCATTGTTTAAGGATATTTTTCACAACCTCTCAGAATTATATTTTCTGTTATGACTGTTCTTTATAGTTTGTTTATAAATTCCCCACAAACTTTAACAAACAGACTTCAAGTATTTCTTTCTGTCTTTGTCTTTCATGCCCTTTGGCTAAAGAATGAAAAGTTACTTTTTGACATTAAGGATACAGACCAACAATAAGAACAAACAATGCATTCATTTATTTTGAATACATTTATGTATCAAATACTAAATTTTAAGGGTACTAAATTTTCTGATCCTGTGGCAACTTCTCTTAGAAATAAATATTACCAGTTAATAGACTTGAACTGGAAATTGGCATAGGATGATCTAGATTGAAAATACTATAAAGGGGGCTCCCCGGTGGCGCAGCGGTTGAGCGCTGGGTTGCGAAGCTGCCCGCAGCCTCTGCAGCACCAGTTCAATCCCCGGCTGCTCCCTGGCCACCAAAGGAGGGTCCCACATGGCGCGCAGACCTCTCCTGCCGCCCACTGCTCCCCTCAGCAGTGTACTTCGGTCCTTCTGCCTGCTCTGCTCCCCGCTCTGGTGAATTCTCTCACCTTCCCGCACTTCTGACTGTACCCAGTGCTTGTATGTATAAACAAACAAATAAATAAATAATAAATCTTTAAAAAAAAAAAAAATACTATAAAGCTTATCAACCTAAAAGGAATACCAAATATTACAACAGAGACAACACTGGTTTATCACAGATTGCTTATTCCATAACAGAAAAGACACCTTTCAAAAAACACTTTAACAAAATTCACATTTGGTTTTTATCATCCCCTTTTAAGAACCATGTAGCTTACATGTAGATTACATTAAAATAATTAAAATTGGTATATAAAATGGCTCTACAGTGTGTTAGAAATGATCACATTAAAGAGCATAAAGCAAAGAGACCATCTGCATTGTTATGTCCTGAGAGTGACTTATATTTTGTATTATTTTCTGAGAGAGTGACTTGGAGAGGCTTTGATGGAACTCTGCAGAACATTTAGACTCAAACGGACTTTGACATGTTACCTTTGATATTGCTGAACATGTCATCCTCAGGCCTCCTGCTGTGATAATACTTGTGCTTCTTGATTCTGTCTGTTCCTGAAGAGGAAACTGGAAGTTTGGGTTTCCTTACTGTAGGGTAAAGAAAATATCAGGCTTTTCTGCCCTTCCGCCATCAGGATAGATGATGGATCCTTGTCCTGAATGCATGCCTGATGGTGGGCACCTGGAATAGGGTGTGGGCATAGGTAGATGGGATTCAGCTGAGCTAAGACTGTGCTTTTTAAGGGCGGCGTCACGGGGGGACGGCAGCAGCACCAGCACCAGCAGCAGCAGCAGCAGCCGCAGCCGAAGCCGAGAAGCAGCAGAACGAACGCTAGAGAGCCCAGATAGAGTGAGGACTTGCTGGGGGCTGGGAGGCCCGCCGGCCTCCCAGCCCCCCAGCCAGCACCCCTGCCTGCCATATGCCTGGTGAACCCCAGTAAAAGACCTGCAAAACTACTGAGGACTCTGACTCCTCCTTTACCCGATCTGCATGGGATCAGAAAACCTGCCTTGTGCCATGTCCTGCCCCTACAATTGGCGTAGTCGGCAGGATCCATGCAGACGGGTATTGGAGCCCTCCGAAGACCTGGAGGGACTAAGGAGAACAGACTTTGCCTGTGACGACGCTGGAGGCACCATGGCGGTATAGAAGATGGATACGTCCACGAGCTACAGGATGAGACCTGGCGTGAAGGAGACACCGGAAAGGACCAGCCAACGACACCGGAAAGGACCAGCCAATGACCCCTGAGGCAGCAGGCCATTGCTGAAGCAGGGAGAGGCCAATGGACTGATAGACACCGGATAGGACCAGCCAACGACACCGGAAAGGACCAGCCAATGACCCCTGAGGCAGCAGGCCATTGCTGAAGCAGGGAGAGGCCAATGGACTGATAGACTGATTAACTGATGATTTTGGACTGACAATCCCGCCAGAAGGCGGAGGACCTTAGCAGGTTATGTTTATTTTTTGAGAATCTGGGGGTGGCCAGTGGGCCTAGATGGCCAAAAGCAGCCTGTGTATGCCCAGTGGCCAGGTGGAGGAGAAAAGCCAACTAAGGTGGCAAAAGCTGGTACTGATGCTAAGTTGAGAAGCCCTAAAGCGGCTGTTAAGCAGCCTGGGTATGCTGAAGCCCTGTGAGTCTCGTAAAATCACCTGTGGGTGATGCCCTGCTCATTCTTGAGTGAGGGTGAGGAGCTGAGGAGCCCGTCCTTGGGGGACGGGTGGGGAATGTGGCTTGGGGTGGAGCCCAAGCCAAATGCAAAGTTTGGATCCCCAACCCATGTGCTTGTGCAGTGGGTTGGCTTGAGAGCAGGGGTCTGTGAGTCGCATGGGTGGCCATGAAGGCCGAGTGTTGGAGCGACTGCAGACAGAAACCCTGAGGGTTGGCGATTACCCCCAACAGAATAAAATTGCCAATCCCAGAGCTAGTGCATCCTGGGGGTGGATGCTGTGTGTGCCTTGTAGCAGAGACTACAGCCAGAGAAGGCCAGGAAGCCTGACGGCTCCTGGTGTGTTATAGCAGATGCCGTGTGTGATTTCCCCTCCCTCGTATGAGCAGTGCCTTCGGCAGCAGATTTGGTGGCTCATCTGCTGGTACCAATAATTGTCTTTTGCACTTGGTTGGTGCCCTGCCTGGACTTATTTGTGTTCTGTTGTATTTTGTTATGTTGTATTTTGTTATTTGATGTATTTGCTTTTGTGGGCCATGGCTGCATTGTTTGTTTGCTTAGAAAATTGTGTATATATGTATAGACTGTATGGCAGAAAACCCTGAGGGGGTGGACTGTAGGGTAAAGAAAATATCAGGCTTTTCTGCCCTTCCGCCATCAGGATAGATGATGGATCCTTGTCCTGAATGCATGCCTGATGGTGGGCACCTGGAATAGGGTGTGGGCATAGGTAGATGGGATTCAGCTGAGCTAAGACTGTGCTTTTTAAGGGCGGCGTCACGGGGGGACGGCAGCAGCACCAGCACCAGCAGCAGCAGCAGCAGCCGCAGCCGAAGCCGAGAAGCAGCAGAACGAACGCTAGAGAGCCCAGATAGAGTGAGGACTTGCTGGGGGCTGGGAGGCCTGCCAGCCTCCCAGCCCCCCAGCCAGCACCCCTGCCTGCCATATGCCTGGTGAACCCCAGTAAAAGACCTGCAAAACTACTGAGGACTCTGACTCCTCCTTTACCCGATCTGCATGGGATCAGAAAACCTGCCTTGTGCCATGTCCTGCCCCTACACTTACATAGTATTTGTTCTTTCTATTTGGAATCTGAGGTGGATGCTGCTGTATTTGGGCTAGTCACTGTCCTGTCCTCTGGCCAGGAAGCAGCTGACAAAGCCCCATCATTATTATTGGTGATAATGAGAAGACCATTCAAAACTGCTGAGAAGATTCTGGAAATAGAACTATAAGTTGCACTTAAAAAAGTCCACAAGGAATATTTTAAAAGCTTCTTTAGCTGTCATGTCATGCCTTATACTTTATCTTTGAAAAGAGCCATTTGAGGCTTTTAGGGATCTCTATCCAGAGAATAGAGTGGTTTGAAAGAGAGGGAGTAGAGAGAAAGGTGCATTTAAATGAGCAACCATTATGCACAATGTTGGGTATTTTGCACGCATGGTTTTATTTCATCTTTTAAACAACCGTTGTCAAAGAACATTTGCACCAGACCAGTTAAAATAGCTGTAGGGTAAGTAAAGTATAAGGCTTTTCTGCCCTCCCACCATTAGGGTTGATGATGGATCCCTGCGTTCCTGAGTGCATGCCTGATGGCAGGCACCTGGAGTGGGGTGTGGGTATGCTTGGGTGGGTGCGCCTGGGCTGGGAGACTGTACTTGTGCGGGCGACGTCACAGGGACTCCAGAAGACCAGACCTGAGCAGAATCACCAGCAGAGAACAAGGCCACGAGAGAATGCCGGAGAGCCCAGAAAGAGTGAAATTCGCTGGGGCCTAGGAGCCTCCTGGCAGCCTTCTGCTCCCCGAGCACCTCTGCCTGCCATGTACCTGGTAAACTCAATAAAAGCCTGCAAAAGCCACTGAGAGCTCCAGGACTCTCTCCTCCTTTACCCCATCTGCTCTGGTCATAGAGATCCTGCTCAGGTCCCATCCTGCCCCTACAATAGCCAAGGATGACTTTGTTCAAGATTGTTTTAAGATTGTTGCATTGGTCAAGATATACCCGTAGGGAGAATGACTGAAGGCGGCGCCTCAGAAACAAAAGGGAAGCTTTCAGTGCTGGGGTGCCCGTGTGGAAATGACTTTTAGGGCCGAGGTGAGGTTGGTCCCTGTGATTAGGCCATCTGTGTTTGTCAGTTGCTGTTTATTGAAGCTAGGCCCTCCCCTTCCCTCGAAGATTGGAGAGAGGGGAAGAGGCGTTCTCTTTCTTGATGATTGATTTTATAGGTCTGACTCCCAGATTGAGAAAGACTTTACTGGGCTGTAAAGCCTGGGAGAGGCTGGGAGAAAAATTATATCTCAAAGGAGCTGGGAAAACATTTCTAGTTTAGGGCTTTCTAAGTCAATGTGCAGAGAAAAGGGAGGTCAAAGCCCTATCAGGAGGAAACCTCCTGAAGTTTAGTTGGGGGAACAGCTGAGGAGAACTTGAAGGGGCTTCATCCTCTTTAACAAAGGTGTTAATTGTTGTTACTAAGAGACCGGGCTTGGATAAGTTGAGTTTACTTGCCCTGCATCTCCCAGAGGTGTGGCAGAGTTGTGACCTTGTAAAGCAACCAACCCATTCTGAGCAGGTTTATAAACGGTTCTAGCAGCCACATGCTCTTCGCCGTGGTTTGTAGTCGCTCCAACACTCCTCCGTACACTCCACTCCTCCACCCTTAACACCGCACTACCACCACACCGCACTCTGCTGCACCACCCTTATATTATCAGTCTTTTAGCGCAGGTGTACCCACTTCAGGTGCCCGCCATCAGGCATGCACCCAGGATCACAGGGCTCTCTCATCTATCCTGATGGCGAAAGGGCAGAAAAGCCTGATACCTTTTACCTTACCCTACAGACCTGAATATTATTCTGATCTCCTCCAAAACCTTGAACCTCCCCATATGTTGCTGCTTTATACAAAACCCAAGGAGAGAACACTGATCACAGAGGAGGAAGCTTCAAGGAGTGAATTTTTAATTATTTTATTTTTTTAGCTTTATTTATTTATAAAAGAATGGGGGTACAGGTCAGAGGCACAGGAGGGTTAGAGAATTCACGAGAGACAGCGCAGGGAGCAGAACAGGCAGATGGACCGAAAGCACTGCTGAGGGGAGCAGTGGGCGAGACAGGAGAGGTCTGCCACACCATGTGGGTAGCTCCCTGGCCTGCTGGGAATCAAACATGCACTGCAGAGGCTGCGGACAGCATCACAGTGTGGTGTTCAACCTGCTGCTCCTAAAGTTCCTAAAGTTCTCCACTCCTGTAGGGAAAAAAATATCTCTAAAGAACTGTTGTTCATGTAAAACTGTTGCAGGCCACCTGGTCTATATATTTCGTGAATGTGTCATTGACTTGAAAACAGAGGCATCTTTGGGGCAAGAACCATCTATTATGTCCCTTAGGTTGAATAAAACCTTAGTATGAATTGCAAATTATTCTTTTGGGATATTTGTCAAACTGCTTTAGGAAATTTCCATCTTTCTTTCTTAAATGAAAGCATGGGTTTGTAGTCCTTAGAGTTCAGGCATCACTTTTGGCACAACGAAGGCAGAAACAAGATAAGTTAAAGAAAATAACATCAACTTTGATTACAGAGGAGTTTTTTTTAATTGAAATCTTAATATAAGGTATTTATTGAAATAAGGTATCAAGAAGTTGTTGGGTTGCATTTTGGAATTAAACTTTGGTGCATGTGTAGTGATCAGCCCAGGGGGTCTGAAGACTTCTTCCAGTTTGGTTCAGTGATTGGTTTTTAGCTTCTATGAATGAAAGTAAATGTATGTGGCTTGTTTTGTTTTTGTTTTTTTCCAGAGTCAAATGTTAACATTTCGCATTTAATTATATTAGTCTTGATTTTTAATTTATTATGTGAAAACCACCTATTTTTTCAACAATTCTACTGACAGCGCTCCCTCCTAGTAGAATTTCTTTGAATTTCATAACCATCGGGTTAACCCGTCACCTTTCACACTCATATATTTGCTGTAAGTAAACTTGTCTGTTGTTCTTTATTCCTTGCTTTGAATGTTAGAATGTATGAAAGACAAAACTCTTTTTTGAGGGGGCGTGGGCATAATGAATGCATGTAAAGCTTAGAAAATTCCAATCAAATGCTCTGGACTTGGCCATCACGTATTTATCTCAACTTTTCAACAGAATGGTGATAACTTGCTTTTCTTATCTCAAAAGTGTCATTCTCTTATAATAGCACTAATGAGCTCCTGGTTGGATTTGAATTGTCAGGAAATTATTTCCTTAGGATGCCTTGAATGAAATTATCTGAAAACATCTCTGGTGAATATGCTAATATTCTAGTAAATCTCAGACAGGAAAAACTGAAAATTTGTTATTATTGTAGAGGAAATAAAATGGAAAATGTAAAGGGACACTGCTATTTTATGAGGTACAAGAATCCATTCTCAAGTACTGTGAATACTGAAGGAAAGATTATTGTGGGTTGTATTAAGCTTCTCTATTTCTGAGGGAGACCAGAATTGAACTAAATGTACATACCACCTTCAATTTTTTTAAGAGTTTCAGAAAATAGAATTGAAGAAGGTGCCTAGACATTGTCAGACACCTTAAAGTTAGCATTTAGTTATAATGGTATCCTCAGGCCTCTTAACTGATCATCTACAAGTGATGCCAATACGTGCAGCAAGATGTTACAGGAAAGAATTTTATCATTGTTCAAAATATCTTCTGCATTTATTTTTGATCTTTGGCGTTCATTTTAAAGATCCTTATAATTATATCTAAACTTATATATGATCGTTTCTTCTAGAAAAAATTCTACTGAAACAAATTTGTATTAACACAAAAAAATTCACAATCAACCCCTTTAATCTTACTTAGCTCAGTACTTCAAAATGGACAATGACCTGATTAAACATTCGTTTGGGTGTTGGTTTGTTTTCAAATTCATAGCAGTTTTTTACAAGTTGATTTATTTGAAGGTTTTGAAATTCTAATATGTTTGTTCTTCTAAAAAAAAAATACCAATTGAGAACCAGACCAGCTATCTTGAAATAAAGATGTTGTTTCTTCTGTGATTCTGAAGCCGAAATTACAGTTCCCTGAAGGCACATTGCGTGTACAGCTTTATTCTTTCAGTGACTCCCTCAGATGAACTATAGAATTCCTAGACTTTCAAGAAGAATAAATATTTCAAAAGTAAACAGAGAATAAATCACTCAGTGAATTGTAGAGGGGTGGGATATCACTTACTTGGGTAGTAGCTCATTTTAATCCTCTCTAGTCCATCTGCATCCAATTCCGGGTAGTATTGATCTGTCCTGGAGCTATAAGAAATCTTAAGGGTGGGCCTCCCCGGTGGCGCAGCGGTTGAGCGCTGGGTTGCGAAGCTGCCCGCAGCCTCTGCGGCACCGGTTCGATCCCCGGCTGCTCCCCGGCCACCAGAGGAGGGTCCCACATGGCCGCAGACCTCTCCTGCCGCCCGCTGCTCCCCTCAGCAGTGTACTTCGGTCCTTCTGCCTGTTCTGCTCCCCGCTCTGGCTCTGGTGAATTCTCTCACCCTCCCACGCTTCTGACTGTACCCAGTGCATGTGTAAACGAAACAAAACGAACAAACAAACAAATAAATAAATAAAAAACATGCCTCTATTAAAAAAAAAAAAAAAAAAAAATCTTAAGGGTAAGGAAGGATTTCTGCTTGTCCCTAATTATTAAGCAAGGCTCAGTATTGTGCTCCTTCAAGGCATATAAATAGTTATTTTAAAATTTAAAGATTATTTCAGCCAAATTCTCTGCTCAACATGAAGAACTGAACCCAGGACTCTTTCAGTTAAGTGTATATTGCAATATAGCTGCTTTTCCTCAGTACTGAGAAAGGGGAATGTCAGTCAGATATGGAATTTGATGCAGCATGTTGAAGGCCAGTATAGAATTGTCTCGAGTCCTACTAACTAATACTCAGTGCGAAGTGAAGGTAAGCCAGGTTCTTTTTTTTTCATTCCCTGACCTGTCTGTGTGTGACTGAGCAAGGTGTCAAAACTCAGTTGTAATGAGGGAGCAGGCTGATGTAAAAGAAGGTGGATATTTGTGAAAGAGGAAGGCAATAGAAATGGTGATCAGGTCCTTTTGAAGATTGTCATGAACCATGGACAGTCTGGCCTTCAGAACTCTTTCCCACTTAGCATCACAGGAGTCCAACTATCCCAACATTCTGCATTACATAGAATTTACTTAAAAGTTACGGTATATATTTAGGATTTCCTCTTAAACTTATTTGGCTAGATTAACTGATGTCGTTGACAATTATCTAGAATGTCTTCATCATGTAAGTGTCATAATCAGAAATACATAGGAATTTTTGCCAAGTGAGAAAATTTCTTCCAATGCAAGAAGTTTTATAAGATGTAATTCATCTAAATTCATAGTAAACTCATCTAAATTAAGATGAATGAATATGAATGTGGCGTGAATGAATCACGGTTCCTGGAATGTGTCTCTATCAGAAATTGTGTTGAGACCTGAAGGTGAGGAAGATGGAACGGTTCATATACACAGAAATTTCCAATCCAACAATAACTTCTGTAACTATTTCACCATTCTTGGATAACTTTTTGATCATTTTACTAAATTTCTTGCTGCACTAATAATTTAGCATAGCTTATCTATCATAAAATTAATGGGTCAAAGTCATGAATATTTAAGTTACAATTACTTATTAGCTCCTTCACTTTTATATAAGAGCTGTAACTATTGGGCCTCCCTGGTGGCCTAGTGGTTAAGGCTTAGCGCTGCCACCTCGAAGGCCTGAGTTCGATTCCTGGCCTGTGAGCTAACGCTCATATGGTGCAGCAGACCTCTGCTGTCATGTCTGCTGCTCCCCTTAGCAGTGTATTTCAGTAGATGTACCCATTCCACTTCCCACACCGTCTCTGGTTAATCCTCTCACCCCCCACTCTGGCCTACACCCCAGTTCTTCTATGCATAAATAAACAAAATCTTTTTTAAGAAAGAACTGTAACTATTGACAGATTTATTTTTAATGGTTAGCCAGAGGAAAAAAGTGTATTTTAAGGAAAAATTATGGTCATGGATATTTTATTTCTGGTCAAACCATACTGATTTCTTCTGCTTGATCATTTATGTTTGAACTTTCTGAGGGAACTCATGGGTAGCCTGACCAAGAAAATAATGATTTGATTAATAAATTTATGTGGGATAGATTTGCATAGAAATCACAAAGCTGTTTCTTAACTTGTATATTTTCAATTTTCTACTTAGCCTCTGGCTGCAAACAAAATTGCAGTGCTGTCTGTCATGCATAAGCGCACTTTGCACTTGGTAATCTAGACAGAGGATGACATTTGACTTAAAAAGAAAGGGGTCTGACTTGAGCAGTGTGCAGTATTTCCTTTGTGAAGAACTTGGCATAACACCTTCCCTCACTTTGTGCTCTCTGTGACTCTGTGCTCTTTATAAAGCAGCATTTGAAAAATCAGCCATGCTATTTAGAATCAAGAGAAACTCATTAAATTTGAATGTCAGAAAGAAAATTTTATGAACAACTTTAATGTTAAGAAAGTGTTACAGGCAACTTCAATGTTTTATCCTTTAATATCCAAGCCCAGAGAGAAATATTAAATAAGGCTTGCTCTGTGCATTTAACTTGTGCCTTACATTCAGTAGTCAAATTCAGAGTAACAGTAATTGAATACCTACTTTTTCCCTTGTCCAGACTAGAAATGTATTGCTCATTACTCAAAAGTTCAGTGTCTTGTGAATTCACATCATCTCGATCATTTATTGCAGTTGTGAAAACTTAACAGTATTGTAAGCTAATGTTGCCTGTAGTATTCCAGAAATCCTATAAAATGGTTCTTCAGCTAATAGATGAAAAGGAAAAATAATAAACTAATTTTGTACTAAAATTTTTGTCTGATGTTCACATATCACAATTCATTGTTTGACATATTTAAGTGAAAATACCTGTGTTGCAGAGGAGACCTTTAACTGAAAATATCAGAAAAGCCTAACAAATCAAACTTGATAAAAATTCATACCAAGAAGACACTTGGCTCCAGGGATGGTGATTCAAAAACTAAATAAGTAAGAAATCAGTGTTTTGTTTTTCTACCCTTTTGTGTTTCTGGCAAACTCCCTTTGTGCTTGCTAAACCATCTCCACAGTTCATAGACTTCACATGCAGGCTCAAACAGCACCAAAGAAGGACAATAGTCCTTGATTCCTGGTAAGGTTTAGAAAAAATCTTTTCCAGAAGTTGCCAAAAAGCCTCTCCTGACTTCTCATCAAATAACATTGTGTCTAATACTTATGTAAGTCAGTCTCCAGGAACAGGAAAGACAATGTTTAGCTACAACCATGGCTTATTATGGGGTCAGGAAATATATTACCCACTCCCCTGGATTACTGTGTATTTGGGAGTGTCCCTAGAATAGAATCAGGACTATAAGAAATTACAGGGATTCAGCCATTTGGCTTTGGTAGGCAACAGATACCACCTCCTGGCTGGATCATGGTCCTGAAGTTTTTTTATGTTCGAGTGTGGGAAACTAATAAGGCAATAAAAGGTTGTAAACAGCACCACAGCACACACCACTAATAAAAGTGTGCACAGCATGTTACAGGTTATGAAGCAATTAGAGGGGAGAAAAGAAGTGGCTGCAGCCTAGGGAACCAGAGGACAAATAGGAATGCTTTGTGATTACTAGTGTAATTTAGGGAAAATGTCATGATTTTCCATGTTTAGTACCTCAAGTTTTGACAAATTGTGAAGGGCATCTTAAAGATTTTGGTTGTTGCTTCAGCTTTAGTAGAGCTTTAATTTTCAAATGAGTTGTAGTAATTATACACTGTTTTGTTGATAATATGTCTACAACTAAAGTGAAGCTTCATTATGTCTCTAGGCTTCCTTATTTCAGACCTGGTGAGTTTTATTGACCAGCAGTAATGACAAGGATGATCAATGACTACAATCTTATAAATAGATGTGGTGGTTGTGTTGGTTTGAATGTAAGCGATGCCAGATGGATTACAGGAAATACTTTATTATGAACATTTGTATTGGCACAGTAAATATCATTAAGCATTACACAATAAAATAAACTCCATCAAGGTAACTGTCAATGACACTGTCACCTAAGTAGCAAAACATGTGTAGCCTTTTTCATTTATAAGCATAGTGGGGTAGTTAGAGGGAGTGGGAGAGACAGGGTTAGAGTCAATGATGACATTTTGGAGTTGCTGATAGGAACTTTTTTTATGCTCATTAAATCCATTTGCAAGTAGTACTATGATCTGAGGCATATTGTACAACAGCAACCGAAAGAGCCAGTTATTGTCTGATGCAATGTGTGCTCCCCATACTAGGCGAGACTAAGAAAATAGCATGACTGTTATCAGAGGAGAATTTTACATAGTTAACAACTTTCTATTCCTGGAAATGTTCTGATAACAAAGTTATCATGTTCATTGGTGAAATTATTTTGTCCTGATCAACTATGTGAATTTGTTCAGTGAAAATGACCTATCTGCTTTCTGATTGATTTAGAATTCTTAAAAGACTGTATAAAATTTATGTACAATGAAATATTTACCATGTCTTGCTTTAGTTCAAATGAAGTCATGGAATATAATAACTAGAATTGCTGTGGTTGAGAAAGAAGTGAAAAGATGGTATTTTCAAGCTAAAACTTGAAGTCATTGAGAGACTGCCATGCAGTTAGGTGCATTCAGAGCTTCGGAGTCAAGTATGAAGCCCTTGAGAAGAGAGATTTCTTGAAGTGCTTACAGAAGAATGAGGAGCCCAGTGTTCCAAACTGGTGGGAGCAGATAATGGCAGGAAGCCAGAGCTTGTGGGATGTTTTAACCCTTTGTAATATCTTGGGGCAAAGTGGCATGATCTGACTTTTAGTTTTAAAAATAATTACTGTGGCTGCTACGTTGAGAAAGAATGCTCTGGCGAAAGAACAAAAAACTGGAAGAGCAATTGGATGATCATTGCAAATGTCCATACAAAACACAGCTGATAACATTGGAAGTGAACAAGGGTCAGAATTCTGCTCGAGCCAATTCCTGGTCCATGGCAGGCAAAGAGAAGCCTCTGACATGATCATTTCTGTGAAGTTTGGGGTTAAGCTTTGTGAACAATACAGGAAGCTGAAGTAAGTTAAGGTGTGGAAAGATATATTGTGTTTCTGTGATGTAACGTAAGAGGAGTGGAGTCCGCAGCCAGAATGCTGGTGGTTAAGCATTTATTAAATGCTTTGTGGGAAATACTCTTAATATACACTTTGTCTTTTAGTCATTTAATGTATTTGAAGGTGCTCAGTTTTTCTTCTCTTTGAAACTAATGGTAAATTCTAGTGTAAAAAATATGAAATCATTAAAATTCTGGTAAATGAGCTCAAGAAAGTTCCAGATATCTAGACTGTATAGAAAACCCAAAATTGCAACAATCAGAGGCAATCATTTCTTGGTTAAGATGATCAGCTCTACAGCCAACTTTTATCACCATACCTGCCTCTTTCACATACTGACTTTGAGAACTTAAATGAGTTCCTTAGCCACATTTTCTCCACATTTGTGCCTCCCCCACACCCTTGCTCTTAATACATTATATGTCTTCCCTCTGTCAAACCCTGCACTGACCACTTTCCCCCAGCTGCCCAGGGAGGTGCAAGAAAATGTCATGCAGAGGAGGCAATGGAGAAAGAACACTTCACATGGTCAGAACCCCATGGCCTCTGAATGGGAAAAGCCAGAATATCATAAGAAAGAGCTGTTGCTTCAGAGGAGAGTTCCTGGCATAACCCACATGATGAGGCTCCCCAGTGCAGTCCCAGTGGAAGCCCCAGAGCCAGCCACCCCTACCATGGCAACCCCAGCCCGTGTGAATTTAGCTGCTGTGTTAATATCCCTTGAAATGATAACGGTTTGGAAGATGTGCTGGAATAAGTGAGCTGAGGGTTGTGGGGCTGCCTGGTTGCTGAGACACTCTCATCTGTCAGTGTCTCTAGGGGTTTCAGCACCACAGCTGACTCAGGAGCGTGTGGAGACGAACTTAGCTTAAGCTTATATTTCCAAGAGGATGTAGCAGGAGAACTAATTCCAGTGCTCTTCGCTGCTTCTTACTCAGATATTCTGGGAAATAACAGTATATGTGTCATTAGCATTCTTTATCTGTCTATGTACACATGTGTGTTTGAGTGTTTACATGTGTAATATGCATTTCCTATACAACAGATGTTATAGGAACAAAGACCAGGCTAAGAGGGATTTCAAATGACACATTAGGGAAGGTAGGTGGAGGGCAGAGAGTATGGTTTGCAGTATCAAATAGATTGTTGTGCATGACTTCAGTGAGGGGATATTTTCCAGTTAAAACTTGAAGGGAGAGAGAGACAGAGCAAAGACTATGCATTGGAGCAAAGAAAGTTTGTTCAATAAATGGTGCTGGGAAAACTGGGTCGCTACATGCAAAAGAATGAAGCTTGACCACTACCTCACACCATACACAAAAATCAACTCAAAATGGATTAAAGAACTAGACATAAGACCTGAAACCATAAAATACATAGAAGGAAATATAGGCGAAACACTACGGGATTTGCACATCAAAGACATCTTTACAGACACATCACCCAAAGCAGTGATAGTGAAGGCAAAGATAAACAGCTGGGACTACATCAAGTTAAAGAGCTTCTGCACAGCAAAAGAGACAATAACAAAACAAAGAGAAACCCCACCAACTGGGAGAACATTTTTGCACCCAACACTAATGATAAAGGACTGATCACAAAAATCTGCAAAGAGCTGATGAGACTCAACAACAACAAAGAAAATAATCCAGTCAAAAAATGGGCAGAAGAGCTAAAAAGAAACTTCTCTGAAGAGGAAATGCAAATGGCCAACAGACATATGAAAAAATGTTCAACATCACTTGTAATCAGGGAAATGCAAATCAAAACTACCATGAGATACCATCTCACACCAGTGAGAATGGCACATATTAAAAAAACTAGCAACAACAAATGTTGGCGAGGGTGTGGAGAAAAAGGAACTCTTCTGCACTGTTGGTGGGAGTGCAAACTGGTCCAACCACTATGGAGAGCTGTGTGGAGATTTCTGGACCTACTAAACATAGAGCTTCCATATGATCCAGCAATTCCACTCCTAGGTATCTACCCAAAGGACACAGAAACATCAATTCCAAAGAACACCTGCACCCCTATGTTTATAGCAGCACTGTTTACAATAGCTAAGCTTTGGAAACAACCCAAATGCCCAAAAATAGATGACTGGATCAAGAAGATGTGGTACATATATACCATGGAATATTACTCAGCATTCAAAAAGATAAACACATGCAATTTGCAGCAACATGGATGGCGCTGGAAGGGATCATGCTCAGCGAAATAAGCCAAAAAGAAAAAGAAAAATACCGGATGGTCTCACTCATAGCAGGAATCTAGAAAACTTAAATAAGGGACCAGGAAAATGAATATAAGAAAGTGAAAATCAAAATCAACAAAAAACTATGAACCAGAGACACTTTTTGGGGGGTGGGGGGCGGGAGGGGAAGGATTGGGGTCAGAATGGGGCGTTTGCAATTGTATGGGGGAATATAAAAATAAAATTTATTATTAAAAAAAAAAAAACTTGAAGGGAGAGAACTGTGGCATGCAGTTAGGTGCATTCAGAGTTTCAGAGTAAGAGGGGTAAGCAAGTGTGAACCCCTCTGAGGAGGTGGAGTCCTTTGGGTGTTTATGTAAGTAATAGTGCTTGCCACATAGCACTTTTAGTTGCTTTATAAAGTCTTACCGAAATAACATTTAAATAACTATTAATTGTGTATCATATTGTTACTTCAAAGTAAAGGATGGAATAGCTTTTAAGATTCTATATAAACACATTTTGAATTGTCATAAAACTTTGCAGCGATACCCCCATTTTAAGTTTAATCTTGCAAAAACACTTTAAAAACAAGAGTTTTTAGAATGATATAAGGAATCAATCTAAGAAGAATTGGTCATTTTTAAAACAATTACAGTTTTCTACTTAACAGTTGATTAAATGATCTCCCTGATACACAGCTCAGTAACTGGTGTGTATGACACACTAAGTTTTGATTTGTTGATTTTCTAAGTAACCTCATTACAACTTGATTTGCACTATTACTGCCAATGAAATCTTCCTTTATGCAATGTAAAATTGGATTAACTTCTTCTGATTAGTGATTCTAGCAAGGAAAAGATGGAGTGAACCCTTGTGTTCTCTATGAAAAAGAATTTTCCTATGTAAACTAATAATGTAAGCGAGGTTTTGAGGACAGTAGCAAGATGATACATTTTAATAACTTTAATAACATAACTAGTATATGAATAATGAATAATACATTGATGTAAATATTTTTTGTATCCAATAAAGGAAATATTGCTGCACTTATGTTTATCAGGATAGGTTACTGACTTTAACATTAATGACAGAAAGTAATAGGTTTTGGTTTTTATATATCCTGAAATCCATGCTCTATTAGTCAAGTCTTGATCACAATTACATAGGATAAGTAGATTTACCTGAGCTTTTATGTTGCTTGCTATTCCAGGTCATGTGATAATTCTTTTATTCTGCCTTATACAGGATACCTTTATTGGTTAGGACTTTGTCTTTGAATGAAGGTTTCATTTGTAAATGTAGATATTCTCCTCCGAAATGGAATTTCTTGAGGCTGTTATTTTTTTCATTGCTTCATTGCATTGATTGTATTAAATACATATTTTTTTTTATTTTTCTGAGTATAAATTATTATAATTGGGAAACACATAAATCTTTATGCCCTTACCATAGATGGACTTCCCTAGTGTCATATCTCAGTGTATACTTAATATTTGTATAATTCCTTTAAACCAAGCGTGTAAAGGCGCCTCCCTGGTGGCTCAGTGGTTGAGTGCTGGGCTGCGAAGCTGCCTGCGGCCTCTGCAGCGCTGGTTCGATCCCCGGCCACCGGCAAGGGTCCCACGTGGCGCGCCAACCTCTCCTGCTGTGCCCGCTGCTACCCTCAACAGTGTATTTCGTTGATCTGCCTGTTTTGCTCCCGGCTCTGACTCTGGTGGATTCTCTCACCCTCCTGAGCTTGTATAAATAAATAAGCAAATCTTTAAAAAACATAAATAAATAAACCAAGCATGTAAAGAAAACCTCCTACACATCAGATACTGTCCTCGACTTTCAGAATCCAGCAACGACTAATTGATGAGTTTCAGCCCCAGAAGAACCTGTATTCTGGTGAAGAGTAAAGGTAAAGAAAAATCAATAAATACCTGTACAATATAAAGTAACTAGCAAGCAATATTTCCCAAAAAAAGTTAAAATATATAGAGGAGCAGGTCATCCTTTTAAAGAAAACTACTGTTAAAAGATACTTGAGCAGAGAACCCAATAAAATTAGGGAACTAGGTTTTGTGCTATCTGGGGGATTTGGGATTTCAAGCACAGGAACAATGTATAAAGGCCCTGAAATGGGAGCCAGCCTTTGCTATTAGGTCACCAAAGAGACGCTTGGCTGAACATGAGTGAGGATCTAGGAATGGTGAGGAGTTAAGATCAAAGCAAGATTATGTTTTCCAATTAATGTCTGTCTATAGGACTGTGATCTCCTTAGGTTTTGTGCATGTGAATCATGTGTTTTCATTTTCTAGACTTAGCCCAGATTCTGGCATATACTAGGTTCAGTTACTATTTGTTGCATTCTAAAAACAACTGAGAATCAGGGTCTGATGGCCATTCAGATGTTTGACCAATCAGAGCAGAATGAACCAAATGGACAGAATGTTCAGGGACCTTCTGGTGTTTGATGTGGCTGAAAAGGAGTTTGGGTAGGAGACACAGCAAGAGAAAAGAAAGAGTGGGCATTTATAGAATATATATGTTGTATCTTAGCAGAATATGTTAGGTCTTCCCAGTCATACCAAGAACCTTCCATGGTATATTTAATATATATATATATAATTTATTATACATAGATAATACATACATGTATATTCTGGAGGATACATGCATGTATTCTCCACAGTACAGACATGTATATTCTGCAGGTTATAATGGTATAAGTTTTTAATTGGGAAGTGGGAATCAGTCTGCTGATATTATGAAAGATGAAATAAAGGATACAGGTGGAAAGAAGTGTCAGATATGAAAGCAATATTAACATTGCAGAATCTGTGGTATAGCAAATGTATTATATATTGGGGGTTAAAGAGAGAAAGTGGTCCTTATGGATGCAGTTTTCTGAGTAGAGACATGATGTTGTAAGGTAATGGAGCATGGATCATGGAGATCAGATTCTGTGGATAGAAGAATGTTCATATAATTGGAATTGCTATTTATATGTCTGATTCACCTGGTTTATATTTAAGAAGAAAGGACTGTGTATTATACCACTCTGTCTTCCATTTCATCTGATAAGATGATTTGCACACATAATTTTCATTATATATTCATTTAGTATTTTGCACATTTTATTAGGTTTTGCACATTTTACTGAGAAAAGGGGAAAAATAAACTGTGACTGAAGTGGTGCATAATCTCCTCTTAGTTTTCTTTGAGAGTAAACAGATGATTACAATGAAGAGTCTTAGCACAGAAAAATGAATCTAGTTAACTGTTACTCTTTGTCATATTGTCCTTGAAAACAGATAATATGAAGATCCCCAGGTTTATTCCCTGATTTTATGTCACCAACAGATGGAAAAATCTCGAAAAAAGAAATGAATTGGGGCATGTTACATCAACTATTACCAAAAAAAATCAAAACCTAATGTACATTCTCAGTTTTTCAAAGTAAAATGGACTAAATATTTTTATTTTGCTAAAGAGGGTGATTTTCATCAGCAACCACTATTAAACCATCACTTGATTCCCTAGGCTAGTCTAATATTTATTTGCAATCATTCTGGCTGGTTTGTTAAATAATTCCTTTCTACTGATGCCAAATGTCTCTCTTTAGGGGAATTTGTCTTGATGGCTAGGTCATCTCTCCAAAATTATGATGTTGCTGTGTTCTCTTTCACAGAGCTATGAAATGAAAATAAGGAGCCATGAAATTAAAATGGTCAATATTATGCTCTTTAATATCATCATAAAAAGAAGTGCATGCAACCTCTCTTGTACCTAAATGCACTGTTTCCTTAGTATTTTATCTCACAATTAAGGGGATTATATAATACCCCCAGAAATTCATTTTGTTCGAAACACCAGACATTCAGTTGCCTGAGACGTCCAGTAGCTCCAGCAACCTCACAGCCTGCCAGTAAACTTAATCAGATCATCTGGAGCCTGACCTACTGTGCGCTGTGCAGATCCTGCAGAGAGCAGAAACAAATTATGACATGATTGCTGTCCTTCACAGATGATGCTTAAAAATTTTATTGTTTTAATATTTAACACTTAAGTACTTAAAACTCAAAACTGTCACTATTTGAAGAAACTAGAGATAAAGGGTCGGATTAAAATTTATTTACACAAATTGATAGTGTATCCTCTGGTAAAGGTTAAAAAGCATTTCTAGTGTTTCCATTAATATTTTTCAGTATCCTGTATCATTTATAGTCATAGATATAGATACAAATTTCTCCAGACTGTGTGGGATATTATATGCATGCAAGAACTGGGGTGTGAGCCAGAAGTGTGGGGGTGGGGGTGGGGTAAGAGGATTCACCAGAGACAGAGTGGGGAGCAGCACAGGCAGATCCACCAAAATACACTGCTGAGGGGAGCAATGGGGCAGACAGGAGAGGTCTGCTGTGCCATGTGGGTTGCTCCCTGGCAGCCCTGGCAATAGCTTGACAGCGCTGTCTTTAACCCCTGCACCACCAGGGAGGCCCTTTTCACTTTCCTTTGGCACTTTCTATCTGTCCTATCAACTAAAAGCTTTTGCTACTGATTATTATAAGTTGGTAATATTTTATTTGAGTTTGTTTGCAGAACTTATGACAGATTTTTAGCTAATGCCTCTTATTAGCTAATGCCTTTTATAGCATTGAGGGGAAGTGTTCCTTTTTTATCTTTCCTATTTGACTAGGTCTCTTGATAGTAGAAAGGTTTATTTAAAAACTTCCTAATTACGCATATTTTCAACAGTAGCTCTAGACTGGTATATATAAGGCCTCTGGGTGCCCTATATCACTTTCACTCGCCCTTCACCAGCACTCGGGGTACCTGGCACCTTGGATCCTTACCTGGAATACTCAGAGGTCTGGTGATAATACCCTCCTCTTCTGGACTGTGAGCTACTTAAGGCAGGGATTATTTTTATTCTTCTGTGTGCTTAAGGCACTTTAAAAAATAATGGGCTAAGTTGATGTTCAGTGACTTACTCTTGAATGAAGGTGTGAGTCGATACGATAATGACAAGGCAGAGGAACACCTGTCAGCAGAGTGAGGTGTGACTCAAATCGTCCTGTGGTTTTTTTCCCCCTTAATCCAGCCTCTGAGCCTGGAGAGCTGAGGTGAGGTTTAGTCCTCCTAGCCCACCATTTGGACACTATCTTGGGAAAAAGGGGGAAATTGTTATGCCAAACCTATGCCTTTGTTCTTAGCACTAAATTTGTTCATATTAGGTAATTAAAAGGTTGTGTTTTTTTTTTTTTTCACAGTTGAGTACTAAATATAGTGAATAAGAGAATGCAGTGGGTTTCATATGATCTTGGTACTTCTGCTGCTAATGCTTTGAATAGACAACACAAGGAAAATTGAAATGCAAATAGTTCTTCTTTGCTAAACAAAGAAAAGCCAGAACAAAGAATTATCTCCTTCAGATTCAAATAGTAGTAGTAATTATCAGTGGGTGTCAAGAAATCACAGTTGTGTTTTTCTTCTGAGTCTTCTGCAGCAGTGCAGCTGGAAGGTGAACATGAAGGCTTGCTGCTTAGAAGTCATGTCTCCACAGCTTTCCTCAGTGCCCCAAAATGTGTTGATTTTTAATTTTAAAGTTAAGAATCCTGTAGGTAAACAGATTGCAAAATGCTCACATCCTGTTCTTGGTGAATGGAAATGTCATGCCTCAGACTAAGACAGTTGTCTCCATCACTTACTGTTTTGACTCTTGATGTATCGTACTTGTTCTTACTGTACTTGTTTAATAGTGCAATAGTTTTATCTATTGTAACAGTTGACAGTGCTTTGGACAGGGTAGATAATCAAAGACTACTTGCTGTTGGTTTTAATCATTTGGGATGTAGGCTTCTCTCTTACCCTTTCTGCCTGACACTTTAGGGTGAAGGAACATTCTGTGCCGGGTGGTGAAATAACAGGACTGAATTCAGGACTGTGCATACTGAGAGGCCCTGTGAGACTGTCCCTGTGCAGGAGCTTTGGCACTAGTCTACAGGAAAACAGCAAAATGACTTGCCCATATTCCACAGCTATCCTGTAAAACAGTTCTTCCTAGTAAATAGGACAGCTGCTTATCAACCCACTAAATTCCATCTTTGGCCCCAGAATACCATGAAAACTTCCTTTACCAGAGATCACCCGTGGCACCTTTATCTCTGAATCACCATGCTGACCTTGAATTTGTCACATTCCTTGAAGACCTCACCCATGTTTTCTTTACTTTTTTTTTTTAAAGATTTATTTATTTATGCATACAAGAACTGGCGTACAGGCCACAGATGTGGCGGGGGGGGGGGGCGGATGTGGTGAGAGGATTCACCAGAGAGAGAGCGGGGAACAGAACAGGCAGACTGACGAAATACACTGCTGAGGGGAGCAGCGGGCGAGTCAGGAGAGGGTCTGCTGCACCATGTGGGTTTCTCCCTGGCTGGCCAGGGATGGAACTTGTGCTGCAGAGGCTGGGAAAACTTCGCGGTGCAGTGCTTAACTCCTTGCACCACAAGGGAGGCCCTTCTTTACTTTTTGACCTTCCTTCTTTCTTCTTTCCTGATGTTCTTTTCTCCTTGCCAAATGTGTCTGTTCTCCCAATATTTTATACTTGCCTCCTTTTGTCCCACATGTTGCCTACTTTACCAGGACACCTCTTGAAGATCTGGGGCTTCAAGTTCATATATACACCGAGGATCCCCAATTGCTGTGTTCAAAAGAATACTTTTGCCAGAGTTCCAAATGCATGTTAACCTGCCTAGTGCATAACTGCATTTGGTTGTCCTGCACGTCCTGTTGGAAAGGTCAACCCAATGTGTCTAACACAGAATTCACGCTCCTTTTCATAAACCTGCACCATTAGTATATTTTTGATACCTCTCACCCATACCACCCTGCAGACACGCTTTGTAGCAAGCCGTGAAGATACCATTTAAATGCAGTGAAGGTGTCATTATCTGTACAGTGAGTCTCACCTTTTCCTTGAAGAATGCTGTGAAGAGAGTCCAAAAGATTTGACAAATACTGCTTGGAAAATAATTCTGTTCTATGTTTCATATGCCCAAATAAAACTCAGACAATAGCAGTGTATGTTAAAATATGGAAACACAGAGGGCCTCCCTGCTGGCACAAGGGGTTAAGATGCAACCTATGAAGCTATCCGCAGCCACTGCAGCAAGAGTTTGATCCCCAGCAAGGGAGCTGACCCACATGGAGCAGCAGACCTCTCCTGTCCCACCCACTGCTCGCCTCAGCAGTGTATTTCAGTAGATCTGCCTGTTCTGTTCCCCACTCTGGTGAATCCTCTCACCCCCACACACCTCTGGCCTGTACCCCAGTTCTTGTATGCATAAATAAATAAATCCTTAAAAAATATGGAGACAGAGAAAAGAATAGGCTGATGAGTAGAGTGTTCCATGATTATTTTCATGACGTGATAAAAATTTTAAATATGCACAATGCATTCAAAAAATAGTAATGTGCATCCAATCTCTTAAAGATTAAACAAACAAGTTTATAATAAGACCCTGGAAATTGTCCAAATGTCTAAAAACAAAATTGGTTCCAGAAGCTATGGAATGTCTGCTCAGTGGCCTATCAGGCACCTGTTGATGGTGGCATGTCAGTGTTTATAATTAAACAACCCAAGAGGACACTATAATTACATTTGCTGTTTGGTCAAATTATGCATATCATAACTAGATTTGGAGGCTATTTTTTTTATATGTACACTTTTTCATTTTCTTACATCATTGTTCATTTTAGTCCAATATTTGATTTCTTCCCTCAGATGTAGTCCCCATAAATCTCCCTTCACCACATCATCCAGGATCCATCACTCTAGTCCCTTGTCACTTCCCTCCCCTGTTTTGACCCCTCTCCCTCCTCCTTCTCTGCTGTATTGAACACTAACTTTTTAATGACATTTGTAATTTGCTTTTGTAATTTAGAAAATTAATTAATCAAGTCACACTGGTCACAATGGAGTACTACTAGGCATTAAAAGCTTTTATGTATCGAAACAAAATATTTGGAGATAGTAACAATAAGAACTTTATTTTATTCAAAATGATTTTAACACTGGAGCCTGGAAGCATTTTGCATATAAGCAAGTGAAACACAAAAACAACAAAATGAGTTTTCCTCATTTTTCTTACTAACAAGGAGGGGATTTGTAAGTTATTAAGTTTTAAGAAGCAATTAGGAAGTAAGCTTAAGGGGATGTTTCTCCATTAATGGAAAATCACACCTGTTCAGATTATACTAAATTTCCATCCATTTCCCCTCTTTTAGCAATAAATGAAAGGGGATCATTGGGAATCAACTATGAACTTGTACTTTGCTGTTTTTTTTTTCCCCTTGGAAATTCATGTTGACAGGTTGGAGAAGGCCATTTATTCAGACTCTATAGGGAACTCTTTATCTGTCTGTCAAACTGGATGGAATGTTTTTCTCCATTTTAACAACAGTGGCTGCCATCCAGGTGTTCAAGTGCTTTATTTTTAACATCATTTACTCTATTCTCACTATATTCTTGTAGTAACCATATATTACTATTAAATCATTTGTTGGTGATTATGTTTGAAGCCCACGTCTATTATCTGCAAATCTCACTGCAAAACGATAAGCCTTTACAGAGTGAGTAACTGAGCTTTAATCTGGTTCTCATAGAGCAAAGAATGCTTTAAATACCAGGTGTGCACTACGCAATTTATGCTTGTCCTCCACCTCCTTTAAGTCACTTCTTCATAACAGATACTTCAGACCTTTCTTTCCTTTTGTTGAAATCAGTGGGATTCCAGCAGCATCTTTTGCAGATTCATTGCTCATGATTAAATCCTATTGAGTTTGAAAGTGCTGCAATGTAAAACTTTCTCCAAGCTTCCTAGAATTTAGAGAAACCCATCTAGGGCAGAAAGATTTCAGCTTGTAAACGACTTCAGATAAGGACGTTCTTTTTATTTTTTCATACCCCCTGAAAAACAATATTTGTCATGAACATTGATTTAAAATTGGAGATTTCTGGATTTATACTCAGATTGTGTCTTCAGCTATGTGGTCTTAGATAACTATGTAAATCTCTCTGGGCCCTAGTCTCCTTGTCTGTGAAAGTGGCAGAACGAACATTTATTTTTACATGGCTTTGGGAATTGTAGAGAGCAGACACATGTAAGTATCTAGCACTGTGCCTAACAATTACAAGATCCTCACAAGTGGATTTTTGAATGTCTAGTATGTGGCCAACATGGCACCCCGACAGATCTTGAAGCTGTTCATTTGTTGGGGTTTGTGTATCTGTTTGTTTACTGTCTTCCTCCCCTCCACAAAATTATAAGCTCCATGAAAACAATATCTTATTTTTTTCACACATGAATTTCTGATGGAATAAATGAATGAGTGAGGCATCATCTGATTTAAGTTTTAACCCTGCATCATGAATAACTTACATGATCTAAGTGGAAAGGATCAGTGGGTATTCTTCATGAAGAAGTACCACAAACCAAGAAAGGGAATGAGGGGTCTCTCTGGTGGCTCAAGGGGTTAAGCACAGGACTATGAAGCTATCCGCAGCCTCCGCAGCACAAGTTCGATCCCTGGCCAGGGAGCAACCCACATGGTGCTGCAGACCTCTCCTGACTCACCCACTGTTCCCCTCAGCAGTGTATTTCACTCAATCTGCCTGTTCTGCTCTTGTCTCTGGTGAATCCTCTCACCTCCTGTGCCTCTGGCCTGTACCCCAGTTCTTGTGTGCATAAATAAATCTTTTTAAAATAAGACAGGAAATGAGAAATAACATGGAATGTGGAGAAACTGCTCTGGCTTTGATATTGCTGTGTTGTGAAGGGTGCGGTGGATGTCATGGAGGGCTTTGCATGCTCTGCCAGGGCATGGCATTTATTCTGTAGTCTGGAGGTTTTCAACATCTGCTGTGTGGACTCAAGGAGTTCCTCAGAATTGCCAAGGAAGTAAGGTGGGGTTTTATCCTACAACCCCCATTCTCTCCCATTGCCCCTCTATATGGTGCCAAACAGAACTGTTTTTATTTCTATAATGCATTTGAGTAATAAATTATTCATTTCTAGAAATGATGTACTATTGTCCAGGTGACAAATGCTATTGTAAAGGTGACAGTGGAGTGTTTGGTGTAGGGGGATGCTATGGAAACCTTTGTATTTTTGTTAGGCCACCTCGGCAGCTCTCTAAAGTATGCATTTTACTATTTTTAAGGGTGGGGGAACAGAGTTAATATGGTACACTCAAGGTGCAAACACAACAGACAGAAATAGATTTAAATGTGAAGATGTGCAGCTTTTAAGGACATACGGACTGTGAAAGCCTTGTACAATATTTAGCAGTAGATGTTCAGCTAAAAGATTGATGAAGCTTTGGGAAATTTGTGAGTAGAAGACAGTTTTGAATGTCATTTGCTTAAAGGGCAAATGAGTAGATAAAAAGCTACCTCTGAAGGTTCACAAAGAGAAGAGCCATAGACCAAGGAAGGATCCTTGGAATGATTGGCTTGTCAGAGACCAGGATGGGAAAAGTAGCCCAGCCAGGTGATAAAGAAGAGATTGTTACCAGTGTAGAAAGAAAGTAAGGAGAGTTTGAGGATGGTGGAAGCCCCGTCATGTGCAGTATAAGAATGGACACATGAGAGTGAACATGCACGATGTGTGGAGGATTTATCAAATAGGGAGTTAAAATTATAATTCATACATAGGAAACCCAAAATTATCATTTACCCTAAGGTATTTTCCCTCCTATATCAACTCAGCATCGTTTCTCATCATGTTTTTGGGAGACTTCTTGACTCTTTATTGCCTGTAGACTCACTTATACGTATCCTTATTCACACTGAAAATCATTCATATAGAGATTAGAGTTAATCCGTTTATCTTCTGTGAGGGTGTGATGATATCATTAAAGCTTAAATTGTACACTTGAACAGCATAGCATTAAATGTGAGAGCCCTTTAGCCAAATGTTTAGAGTGGCATTTAAGTTTCCCCACATTTGTGGGAAAGTTGAGCTAAAAGACAGTGTGTAATTCCATAGGACTCAGAGTTTAACAACAACTTCTATGCATGTGTCTGAAACACTGTTTCCCTTGACACATGGAGATCTGAGTAGTAACGTATACCTATAAATCGTCAATCAGTGTTACTGCAAAACAAAGTAATACAGGGCCTCCCCGGTGGCGCTGCGGTTGAGCGCTGGGTTGCGAAGCTGCCCGCAGCCTCTGCAGCGCCGGATCGATCCCCGGCTGCTCCCCGGCCTCCGGAGGAGGGTCCCACATGGCGTGCAGACCTCTCCTGCCGCCCGCTGCTCCCCTCAGCAGTGTACTTCGGTCCTTCTGCCTGCTCTGCTCCCCACTCTGGCTCTGGTGAATTCTCTCACCCTCCCGCACTTCTGACTGTACCCAGTGCTTGTATAAATAAAAATAAATAAATCTTAAAGAAAAAAACAAAGTAATACAGTTAATAAAGAAAGATAGTGATCTATATGGGTGGGAAATAGTTGTCTTTTGAAGTGGACAGAAGGCTGAAATGCATTATGAATTCTGAATACAGAGACCGAGTGTGCGGGGTGATCATTGTAAGTGTTCTTAAATACTCTTCAGCTATTGAATTTCTGATTATAATGGTTTAGGGCTGCATTCTAATTCAGGTCGGGGGCCTGCTGATGTTATGGTGTGTCTTGGATTTGCCATTTATCGACTCCTGCAAGCCAGTTGCAAACATCTTTTCTGAACTTCACATTCAGTGATGTTGATGGTTGACGGGCAAGCTAAGCCTCTCCAAGAGGTTGAGAACAGAACTCTCTAAGATTTGGCACCTTTGGCACATGAATTATTTCAAGCTGAGTTCAATTAGGTCTCTGAAAGCTTATGAGAAATTGTTACCACTCCCTTAACTACCTAAAAGAATGAAAATTGGGGGTTCTTACTCTGAATTAGGGTTATTACTAGACATAACTTTTCTATGTGGAGAAACCTACCTATATGGCAGGGCAAACATGTAATTACAGAGCATCTGGTGTTCTTCATATGAATCACCATCTTGTACAAGCCCCCCCCCCAACCCTTTGAAGCCCCATTCTCTATCCCTCATCCCAATACTTAACTCAAGATATATATACCCCAGATTCACCTCTTTCTTTGGGTTCTATTTGTGTTTAGATTCTATGTGTAGAATTTTTTTTTTTCCCTCACGGTCTTCTGTATGATAACAATTTGATTATTTGACCCCCAGGAGAAGAACCTGTAGGAGTAGGGGAAATTTTTCTTTCCTCCTTGAAAATGTGATGTTTCTCACTTAACATGGCATAGTAGGAGTATTTCTCTCATGCAGCCCAGCAAAAACTACACATTGGCATTTTTTTTCTGGATTTTTTACGAAGTTGCTAATGTGTTACCAGTGCATCACTGGAAGTTTGTCACTGACAGACGGGATAGATAAATGTGTTTGGGGTGTATCTACTCCTTTAGTATGGCTTTTTATGCCCTAGTACACTGAAGCACCACTGTATAGGGCAAGTGTGTACATTCTTAATTTTCACAGCAAGGCAAGGCTGGGAATGAAAGCATATTATGCCATGAATGCTTAGACTCAATTCTGTCTCAACGACCACCTGTTCAAAACATCATGACATGTTAGCATGTGCAGGTTTATAAGCAACTTTGATCCTGCTGTTCCACTTCTGGATTGTTAGTGCATGACCAAGGGATACCTCGGGACCCCTAATTTGCACACCCTAAAGGTATCTGGCCATTCATGCAAAAAGAAAAAGGGAGACTTAGTGTAAAAGAACTTTCATGGGATTGGTGTGTGTGGAGAGAGAGGAGAAAGGATATTAGATACCAGTAAATCATCCAAAATTTCCCATCCCCTCATGGATAAATGCCCTGCCAAACAGGTTGGCCCAACGCAGAGCTGCCAAGAACCAAAGACTTGCCACAAGTCTAAGGCACCTTCTACAGGGAACCATAGGAAAGGGGTGAAAGGAACAAGCAAGTTTAGGATGAAAGGAGCAAAATCAAAGTACAAATCAAGGCAAAGGCTGCCATTGTCAGCCTTCCCAGCAGTCTCTCCCTCACGTGTCTCCTCCAAGTCCTCTGAGTTCCTGGTGTAACTCCAAAGTCAGGAAGGGAAGGGCCCTTCTTCTGCAGATGTCTTCACTGCCTGTGTGTTATGTGGCGTCACATGGCCTCTCAGCTCCACCCATCATTAAGTCGGGCAGGGATCATGGTACCTCTCCCTTTTGTGGAAATGGCTCTGGAACATATTTCTGCCCATATTGCTAAAAACCTTTGAAATTTCTCACTTTGTGGCTTAATTAAGAAAGTCTAAAATCATGAACAGCATCAGACCTCTGCTCAGCTCTCTACACACTCTCTCATTAACTTTGTTATAATGCAACTGGGAAGCATTTAGAGCTTTCAGACTTTAATTACCACAGAACCTTTGCAACACAGCTTTATTACCCAGTTTTCCTAAACTGATAAATAGGGTTCTGATGAGTATTTGATACCAGTTGTTTTCTTTCTATTTTTTACTTTGTGGTGTTTTTAGCATATGTCTTGGTTTGAAAATAACATGGGGCCCCTAACCAAGTAAAGTGTTGTTGTTGGCTTTTTTCCCCAGTCTTTTGAATATGCTAAAGTATACCTAAACGTTACCTTTATTTTATTTTTTAAAAAGATTTATTTATTTATACAAGCCCTGGGTACAGTCAGAAGCACAGGAGGGTGAGAGAATTCACCAGAGCCAGAGCGGGGAGCAGAGCAGGCAGAAGGATCGAAGTACACTGCTGAGGGGAGCAGCGGGATCAGCAGGAGAGGTCTGCGCACCATGTGGGACCCTCTCCAGTGGCCGGGGATTGAACCGGCGCTGCAGAGGCTGCGGGCAGCTTCACAGCCCAGCGCTCAACCGCTGCGTCACTAGGGAGGCCCAACGTTACCTTTATTTTAGTTCAACTTAGATCATCCTGTATTGAAAATAATGTGACTGGGGGTGTGGGGGTAAGAGTAGATTCTAATAATTCATTAATAAAATTATTTGACTCATTTCCTTTTATCTTCCAGTCTCCTCTTGATTTAATTTCCTAATTTCTCCTTTGTATATGTAGAGGGTTTTTTGGTGAACATCTAAGTGTAGCCACTAAAATACTTTATCCTTAGATTTTCTATTGAGAAATATTTTCCTCTCTGGCCATCTGTCCCTCAGTTTTCCCATTCATAAGTTTACTGTCCTTTAAAAAATGTTAGATATTGATATTAGAAGTATTTCAAGCACATGTATACTATTTCTTGGAATATGAATCAAGCACTTAATGGGGGTATTAGTTTTATTTTATTTTTTTTAAATAACTACTTGAGGAAACAATGTTTTCTCAGAGTATTTCCTGACTGTCATTTTATGACTATAGAAATATCAAAAATTTTCATGTTAGAAACATCATGAAAGTATTTAATGATCAAACTTGGTTTCTAATCCTGGCTTTTCTCAAATATTTGAAATCTACTATTTCCTTAAATTTGATGTTTGTTTAAGTTCTGTAGGGGAGGAATAATAATTGTCCCTCTTGCCTTCTTTGTTCGTGGCTGAGACACATCCCTTTTGAAAGACAAAAGGGAAAACAAAAAAGCTTTCAAGTAATACATGGACCTCTCCCATACATGGAGATAACCAGGGAAACTGAGTAAAATGCCTCAGCCATCATCTTAAATACCTTCTTCAGCTTCAACTAACGATAAAAGATGTTGATGTGGTTGGGATGGCAGGGGAGTCCCCAGGCACAGGAGGCTAGCAAGAAAGGCACACGCACCAAGGATGTGACTGTTCAGCGGATTTAAGGCCTTACATGTTCTAGTGATGGGGGTTTCTGTGGTAGCAATAACAAAAGTTCAATAAGAAAATATGAACTGAAAAAATAGAATTTCCAGAGATTTCTTCATCATTTCTTTCCTGTTTCAAAGAGAGAGAGACTTTTACAAATGGCTATATCCTTGGTACATTCTGCTCTTCAGTTCTGAGATTCTTGCAAAGGAAAATAACAAGAACAAAAAAGCCTCTTTTTTGAAGATAGAATAATTTATGTGCATTGAATTTTAAAATTGATCTGTTTTTATGCTTAGAAAATGTCTATTGTTTCAGGCAGTCCTTGGCTGCTTTAGCCTAGTTATAGGCAGCATAAAACCGACTTAATTACTTAAAATAGTTTAGAAAAGGAGGAGTAGGCAGTGTAACAACAGGTAAAAAGCCATTAGTCCCTTATTTAGGTTTTGTAAATTCCTGCTATGAGCGAGACCATCCGGTATTTTTCTTTTTCTTTCTGGCTTGTTTCACTGAGCATGATCCCTTCTAGCTCTATCCATGTTGCTGCAAATTGCTTGAGTTTATCTTTTTTGATTGCTGAGTAATATTCCATTGTTTATATGTACCACATCTTCTTGGTCCAGTCATCTATTTTTGGGCATTTGGGTTGTTTCTATAGCTTAGCTGTTGTAAATAGTGCTGCTATAAACATAGGGGTGCAGGTGCCCTTTTGAATTAATGATTCTGTGTCCTCTGTGTAAATACCTAGGAGTGGACCAGGAAAAATACTAATTATAATAAAGTAAAAATCAAAATCAACAAGCAACTGTAAACCAGAGACACACTACCAGGGTAGGGGGGTGGGATTAGTGTCACAATAAGAGGGGTAGGGATTGTATGGGGAATATATCCAAGATGAAAATGCATACATTGTGCAAAATTGAAAAATGATGTTAAAATATATAAAATAAAATTAAAAAAAAAAACAAGAAAAAAGGCTAAGGGGAAAAAAAGCCATTAGTTATGTTGTATTTCCCTAATGTCTGCAATTATTTGGGGTGACTTGATGGCATTGGAATTTCTATTGTTGTCTGGTTTCTGGTGGTTAGCTGATTGTACCTCTAAAGATAAAACTTAGTTTTGTGTAACATGAGGCTTGGATCTCATCGTGCTAACTTCCACCTGGATGGGGTGATTTCACTTAAGACTTAAGCCAATTCTGTATAATTCCATTTATGATTATGATAATACAACTGTATAATTCAATTGGCAGAAAAAGGAGAACTGTGGATTCCAAAATATTAAGGGAAACTCAGTCGACCAACAGCAATGAAAGACCCTCAGTGCTGAGGATCTAGAATTTCCTTGAGGAATCTGTTGGGAAGGGGCTTGCTGCTGTGCCAAAATCTGGAGAAATCTTTCAAGACCCACAGGCATGGAGTCCAGAGCATCTCAAATGGTTTAATTCAGCTCCTGTATTTATACTGCTTCAGAGGTGTCTTGTCAGAGCCCCTTGTTAATTATATGAATTTGATCTCCAGGCACAGCTAGACTTTTATTTATCCTTACCCCCATGTCTGTCTGTCAAGGTCCTTGTAAACAAGTGGTGGTTTTATTTTAAATTGCTAAGTGACTCCATTTCAATTATACCCTTTATTTGATCAGTCAGAATCATTATAATAAGAATACATATGACATTTAGAAAGTGTTAGTTTAAGCAGTTTTGAATACCCAGAATGCAGGTAATAGGTGTTTTTAAAGGTTTAATCTTCAGAATATTTAGGTATATAATATATACATGTTGTTAACCTAAAAATTCAGAAGGCAACGTGTACTTATTTTTGCATCAAAGAACTGCAGTTTGGGGTAGAAAGACTCGGGTTGAAAATCTAAAATGTGACCCCAACTAGGACAAAGTCAGGGATTTTTGTGGGAGGAAAAGAGGAAGAAACATGGTTTAAGAAAAGAGTAGATTAGTGTAATTAGGCTTACACTATTCTTAGCAATACTTAATTAGTTACATTTCTCTAGAAAGGATAAAAAGGGAACTGCACGATTCTGTCCTCAAGCTAGAAGTCCACAATCATCAGTTCTCAAACACATGTTGGCTTGATGGTTTCTTAAAACAACTGCTTTTGGCCCAACCCAAAGGTCTTTTTACCTAGTTCATAGGAGACAGGTAATGCAATCCCTTTGTAACCGCCCCCTGGCTCCAATGTAAAATGGTTGCACCAATGTTGGGTAATTTATTCTAAACATTTTTTTTAAGAACTCCTGGAAATTGATTCAGGGATTAGAAAATATATGAAAAAAAAAAAAAAGCCTAGCAAAATTCTTTTGGGGGGCAAAAGGTTATAGGGATTGGATATTAAGGAAATATTGAGAATCATAAAAAAAATGACTGAAAAATGCAGAAAACCTGTCAATATAGAAAATGTGATCTTTCATAATAAGTATAAAGAAGACATATTGACAATCTTGTTGAAAGACTTGGGCATGTCAGTAATATATCTATGAGAGCCCTGTGTTCTCAGCCTTTGAATAGACCAAAGTGAATTCCGCTTTTAAGCTACAGGGTAGGTAAAAAAATGAGGGCACTCAGGCATCACGTCTTAGATTTCCCAATATAGCTATGATACCCTCATCATATTTTTTTTTTAAAGATTTCTTTCTTGAGAAGGGGGCGGAGCAACATGGCGGCGAGGAGACGCTGCGAGTAAGATCTCCCATTAAAAAAAGTGAATAGGGAGGAAAAGCGGCAGGTCCCAGTGAGAACTGGGACACGGAAGATAAACGGGTGACTCCAGCAAACTGCCCAAAGAAGAAAGTGGCCATAAAAGAGGACCAGAAGGGAGGGAAGCGCAGAACCCTGCTCCCCTCCCCCGCCCACAGAGGCGGCACTCTCCGACCGGCAGAGGGGAGGAAACAACAAACCAAAACGGCCAACAAGAAAAACGGACGCAGCAAGCGGGACTGTGAGTGGAAAGGAAATATTTCAGCCACCACACCCCGTGAACGGGAGCTGAGGCGAACCCTGCAGGATCCGCCGCGGGCGGGGAGCGAACGGCTCCGGGCGCCATTAGAGAAGAACAAAGACCCCGGGAGACGCGCACACAGCCCGGGCTGCCGGTAAGCTGGCGCGGAAACGCGGCGCGCTCGGCGCGCTTGAAAAGCAAGTGCAGACCTGGATCGCGGCTGCCCAGGTCCCCGCGCCTGCGACCTAGGCTTGCGGGGAGACGACCTAGGCTTGCTGGGAGACGCGCGGAGGCCCTCACTGAGGTGAAGGTCCCTCCCTGAGTAAGCAGGAACCAGGCGCCCAGGCACGGGAGCTGTGCAAAAGGCGCCCTTCCCGCGCCACTGATCTGGGCTACAGCCCGCGTCCTGGACCTGAGGGCTTTGGAACTGAGACCCGGGGCACGAAACTAGGGGCGTGGGTTCCCCACGACGGTGGGGCACAAGGCAGACACAGCACCCCAAAGCCGTTGAGGTGTACCCTACCATCCCCGCTTTGCTCCCTGTCCCAGGGCGTGGAAAATCAGCTCCCCAAGGGCTCTAGGAGAGATCTTTGGCGCCACCTAGCGACTTGTAGCCAGCACAGGCTCCTGAAGGAACTAGTGGCCAGCTGGGGAGTTAGCCCACACCGGCCCCTTCCGAACAAGTAGTCTGAGCCCACAGGGAGAGCGAGCACCCACAGCCAGGGCAGACCAGGCACGCAGAAGAGTGTGCCTGACACCGGTCGCGCAGGGAGTGTGTCCCACATCACCATTTTAGAACAGGGACATTTCTTCAGTAAAGACTACCTGCAGAAGGCTTCCTCAGGAGCCAGAGGTGAGCGGGGGAAGTTCGCCCACGCCAGACCCCCTCTGGCCTGCAGTCCAAGCCCAGAGGGGCACCGCCGGGGCAGACCAGGCGCACAGGGGAGTGTGTCCCCACATCGACATTTTAGGACAGGGACCTTTCTCCAATAAAGACTGCTTGAAACTGACAGATGACTCCAGGAGGAACCAGAGGGGAGAAGAGAAGCCCACCCAAGATGCCGGCCAGTCCCAACAACACAGTCTCCCAACGCATACGGCAAATTAGAAAACAGACAGTAGGGAGGAGAAGAACCACACGCAACCTAGCAACTCTCCAGAGAAAAAGCACACCACAAAAAGAAAACCAGCCCCCAGATTGCAACGACAGTAACTTGGAAGAACTTCTGAGCCTTCCAGAAAGAGAATTTAAAATTGCCGTGATTAAAAAACTGACAGAAGTCATAAAGGAAAACAATGATAAGGGAAAAATAATCAACGATCAGAAGAATGAAATTGAGTCCCTAAAGAGGGAAGTAAAAGAAATGCAGGAGATCAAAGAATTAGTGGAAGAACTAAAGAATTCTGGGAAAAGCAATGAAAACAGAATTGATGAAATGGAAGAACGAATAAGTGCTCTTGAAGACACAGAAATAAAAAGAACCAAAACAGAAAAGGAAAGAGAAGTACGAAGGAAAAAGAATGAAGAAAGACTTCGGGAACTATCTGACTCCATGAGGAAAGGAAATATAAGAGTTATAGGAATACCAGAAGGAGAGGAGAGAGAAGTAGGAACAGAGAAAATATTCAAAGAGATAATTGAAGAGAACTTCCCAAATGTGAAGAAGGAGCTGAAAATTGATATACAAGAAGCAAGAAGAACACCAAACTTCCACGACGAAAGAAAAAATACAGCAAGACACATAATAGTAAAGCTCCCAAGAATCCAGGACAAGGAAAAAATAATGAAGCTGGCAAGAGGGAAGAAACAGATAACATTCAAAGGAAAGCCAATCAGGCTGACATCAGACTTCTCCGAAGAAACACTACGGGCAAGGAGAGAGTGGAGGGACATAGTCAACAGACTCCAAGAAAACACATGCCAACCAAGAATACTCTATCCCGCAAAGCTCTCCTTCCTCTTTGAAGAAAGAATATGGACCTTCCCAGACAAACAGAAACTCCGGAATTTCATTGCAACTAAACCCCCACTCCAAAAAATACTACAAGGAGTCCTAAAGCCAGAACCTCAGAGGGACGAATAACAATGAAAGAAGGCCAAAAAAAAAAAAGTTATTAAAAGAATAAATAAATAAAATCAAAGGAAAGACAAACACAATGGCAAATACAGATGTTAACATATCAATATTAACTCTAAATGTAAATGGACTAAACTCTTCAATAAAAAGACACAGAGTTGCAGCCTGGATTAAGAAACAAAACCCAACCTTTTGCTGTCTCCAGGAAACACATTTAGCTACAAAAGATAAAAATAGGCTCAAAGTCAAAGGATGGAAAACAATCCTACAAGCAAATGGGCCAAAAAAGAAAGCAGGAACAGCTATACTTATATCAGATAAAACAGATTTCAAACTCAAAAAGATAAAAAGAGACCCCAATGGTCACTACATTATGATCAAGGGGACAATACTTCAAGAAGAAATAACACTCATTAACATATACTCACCAAACGAAGGAGCACCAAAATATATCAGACAACTGTTGTCTTCTCTGAAAACAGACATCAGAGAAAACACATACGTAGTGGGAGACTTCAGCACACCACTATCAACAATGGATAGATCAACAAGACAAAAAATAAGTAAAGAAACCAAAGCTCTAAATAAGGACCTAGAGCAATTGGGCTTAACAGACATCTATAGAACACTAAACCCCAAAAAAACGGAGTACACATTTTTCTCAAGCGCACACGGATCATTCTCCAGGATCGATCACATACTGGGGCACAAGACAAACATCAACAGATACACAAAGATTGAAATCATACCAACCATCTTTTCTGACCATGAAGGCATCAAACTAGAACTAAACCATAAAAAGAAGGCAAGGAACTTTCCTACCTCATGGAGATTAAAAACCACACTACTGGAAGACCACTGGACTAATGAGGAGATCAAAGAAGAAATTAAAAAATTTTTTGAATTGAACGACAAGGAGGACACCAATATCCTAAATGTATGGGATGCAGCAAAAGCAGTAATAAGAGGAAAATATATAGCAATAGAAGCTCACATCAAGAAACAAGAAAGAACTCAAAGAAACAACCTAATCTCGAAGCTCAAAGATCTAGAAAAAGAACAACAAAAAAACCCCAAAACCAGTAGAAGAAAAGAAATAATAAAAACCAAAGCAGAAATAAATGAAATTGAAACTAAAAAAACAATCCAAAAGATCAATGAAACCAAGAGCTGGTTCTTTGAAAAAATCAATAAAATAGACAAACCCCTAGCCAGGCTCACAAAGGAAAAAAGGGAGAAAGCACAAATAAACAGGATCATCAATGAAAGAGGAGAAATCACAACGGACACAGCAGAAATCAAAAGAATAATCAGTAACTACTATGAACAGTTATATGGAAATAAGTTTAATAATCTAGAGGAGATGGACAAATTCCTACAACTCTACAATCACCCAAAGCTAGATAAAGAAGAAATAGAACACCTAAACAGACCAATTACAATTAGCGAAATTGAAATGGTAATCAAAAACCTCCCCAAAAACAAAAGCCCAGGACCTGATGGATTTACAAATGAATTCTACCAAACATTCAGAGACGAATTAGTGCCTATCCTTCACAAACTCTTCCAAAAAATTGAGAAGGAAGGGACAATACCAAACACGTTCTATGAAGCCAACATTACACTAATACCAAAACCGAACAAGGACAACACTAAAAAGGAAAACTACAGGCCAATCTCCCTAATGAACACTGATGCAAAAATCCTCAATAAAATTTTAGCCATCAGAATCCAACAATGTATCCATAAGATAATTCACCACGACCAAGTAGGATTCATTCCAGGGGCACAAGGATGGTTTAACATCCGAAAATCAATCAACGTTATCCAACACATCAACAAAAAGAAATATAAAAACCATATGATAATATCAATAGATGCTGAGAAAGCTTTCGACAAAGTGCAACACCCATTCATGATAAAATCCCTTGAAATTCTTGGGATACAAGGAACATACCTCAACATCATAAAGGCCATCTATGACAAGCCAACAGCCAGCATCATTCTCAATGGTGAAAGGCTGAAAGCAATTCCATTAAGATCTGGAACAAGACAAGGATGTCCACTCTCACCACTGCTTTTCAATATAATACTGGAAGTCCTAGCCAGGGCAATAAGACAAGAGAAAGACATCCAAGGAATCCAAATAGGAAAAGAAGAAGTCAAACTATCACTATTTGCAGACGATATGATATTATACATAGAGAACCCCAAAAACTCCACAGAAAAGCTAATTCAACTCATCAATCAGTTCAGTAAAGTGGCAGGATACAAAATCAACATGCAAAAGTCAGTAGCCTTCCTATACACAAACAATAAATCTGAAGAAGAAGAAATAAAAAAAACCATCCCTTTTGTTATTGAAACAAAAAAAATCAAATATTTGGGAATAAATCTAACAAAAGAGATAAAGGACCTATACAAAGAAAACTATAAAACACTGTTAAAAGAAATAGAAGAAGACACAAAGAAATGGAGAGACATCCCCTGCTCGTGGATTGGAAGAATAAACATTATTAAAATGGCCATCCTTCCAAAAGCAATATACAGATTCAATGCTATTCCAATCAAAATTTCAATGTCATTCTTCAAAGAAATAGAACAATTATTGATGAAATTCATATGGAACCACAAAAAATCCCGAATAGCCAAAGCTCTCCTGAAAAAAAAAGAAGGGAATGGAGGCATTACACTCCCAGACTTCAAACTATACTACAAAGCCATAATCATCAAAACTGCATGGTATTGGAACAAGAACAGACATACAGACCAATGGAATCGAATAGAAAATCCAGAAATAAATCCACAGATTTATGGTCAACTAATCTTTGACAAAGGAGCAAAGACTATGCATTGGAGCAAAGAAAGTTTGTTCAATAAATGGTGCTGGGAAAACTGGGTCGCTACATGCAAAAGAATGAAGCTTGACCACTACCTCACACCATACACAAAAATCAACTCAAAATGGATTAAAGAACTAGACATAAGACCTGAAACCATAAAATACATAGAAGGAAATATAGGCGAAACACTACGGGATCTGCACATCAAAGACATCTTTACAGACACATCACCCAAAGCAGTGATAGTGAAGGCAAAGATAAACAGCTGGGACTACATCAAATTAAAGAGCTTCTGCACAGCAAAAGAGACAATAACAAAAACAAAGAGAAACCCCACCAACTGGGAGAACATTTTTGCACCCAACACTAATGATAAAGGACTGATCACAAAAATCTGCAAAGAGCTGATGAGACTCAGCAACAACAAAGAAAATAATCCAGTCAAAAAATGGGCAGAAGAGCTAAAAAGAAACTTCTCTGAAGAGGAAATGCAAATGGCCAACAGGCACATGAAAAAATGTTCAACATCACTTGCCATCAGGGAAATGCAAATCAAAACTACCATGAGATACCATCTTACACCAGTGAGAATGGCACATATTAAAAAAACTAGCAACAACAAATGCTGGCGAGGGTGTGGAGAAAAAGGAACTCTTCTGCACTGTTGGTGGGAGTGCAAACTGGTCCAACCACTGTGGAAAGCTGTGTGGAGATTTCTGGACCTACTAAACATAGAGCTTCCATAGGATCCAGCAATTCCACTCCTAGGTATTTACCCAAAGGACACAGAAACATCAATTCCAAAGAACACCTGCACCCCTATGTTTATAGCAGCACTGTTTACAATAGCTAAGCTTTGGAAACAACCCAAATGCCCAAAAATAGATGACTGGATCAAGAAGATGTGGTACATATATACCATGGAATATTACTCAGCATTCAAAAAAGATAAACACATGCAATTTGCAGCAACATGGATGGCGCTGGAAGGGATCATGCTCAGCGAAATAAGCCAAAAAGAAAAAGAAAAATACCGGATGGTCTCACTCATAGCAGGAATCTAGAAAACTTAAATAAGGGACCAGGAAAATGAATAACTATAAGAAAGTGAAAATCAAAATCAACAAAAAAATATGAACCAGAGACACTTTTAGGGGGGCGGGGGCGGGAGGGGAGGGATTGGGGTCAGAATGGGGGGGGCTGCAATTGTATGGGGAATATAACAATAAAATTTATAAAAAAATAAAAAAAAAAAAAAAGATTTCTTTCTTTATTTATACAAGCACTGTGTACAGTCAGAAGCGTGGGAAGGTGAGAGGATTCACCAGAGACAGAGCGGGGAACAGAACAGGCAGACTGACGAAATACAGTGCTGAGGGGAGCAGCAGGCGTGGCAGGAGAGGTCTGTTGTGCCATATGGGACCCTCTCTGGGGGCCGGGGATCGAACTGGTGCTGCAGAGGCTGTGGGCAGTTTCACAGCCCAGCGCTCAACCGCTGCGCCACCAGGGGAGGCCCTCCTCATCATATTTTTAAAATGTATTGACAAATGAATATAGCATTGTTGTCTCACAGTTTTTGTCTTTAATCATCAGATATTTGCTTTTGACTTTTCAAGTCACCATCCTATCTCCAGTGCTCCCCAGCAGCGTCTGCCTATTATGTTTGACTACATGATCCTTATGACTAAAAAGCAAGATATAATTTTGCATGTATTAGAAAGCTCTTTCTTCCTACTGGTGACCTTTTGTATCTGAACCTGACCCAAACTATTTTTAAAAACCATCGGCTCCCAGCTTACTCTTAGATTTCACTTCTTACACACAGAATTCAGGACTTGGCCTATAATCTCGTAGCTGCATCTGTGTACCAACTTGATTTGACCTCATCAGAGGTTGAGTGGCTGATCTGCATTCAGCCTCAGTAATTACAGCTTTTAGCAGGCACTTCCTTGCAGTAGGAGGCTATTTAGCAAACAGCAAAGAGTAGAGAGAAAGGGCCACCTACTGAGACAAGACAAGACCCAGTAAAAGGTAATGAATGGATCAAATACATAACATTACAGAGATCTGGCTCCTTGAATATTTGTGCAGCTTTATTAATTTATGCATATAAAATGTTATTTATGGGCCTTCCTGGTGGCTCAGGGGTTAAGATGCAACCTGTGAAGCTGTCCTCAGCCTCTGCAGCATGAGTGTGATCCCCTGGCCGGCCAGGGAGCAACCCACATGGCACAGCAGACCTCTCCGAACTCCCCCGCTGCTCCCTTCAGCAGTGTTCTTTGGTCAGTCTGCCTGTTCTGTTCTCCACTCTGTCTCTAGTAAATCCTCTCATCCCCCGCACCTCTGGCCTGTACCCCAGCTCGTGTATGCATAAATAAATAAATCTTTAAAAAATGTTATTTATGTACTCTAAGGAATACTATTCTGGGGACTGACCAAAAAAATTAAAAAAGACTTAGTTCTTGGTTCATGTCCTCAGGGAACATAAATAAAAATAGAAATAAATAGAGATAAGCAGTGGCAAGTAGTATAATTAGGCAGGTATAATTTTGGTAGGCCACCCTCACAGAAGAAATTAGCAAAAGATGCTGGGAAGTAAAGTTTTTATGCTCAGTGCTATCTGTGCTAATTATGCCTCAAGAACAGCCCTAGTTTAATAGTGAACTTATATGAAGCATACATTCTTCACAATAAGCTATTGTTACAAATTTTGAGATGAGTATATAGATCTGGCCTCTCAAAGTTATATGTAAGTGAACATGCATCATCAACGACAGTGCTAAAATTTCCGTCTTTACAGAGTTACAGGAAAGAACATGCATGCTATTTCTTCCAGTTTTATATATATATATATATATAAAACTGGAAGAAATCGGTTTATTTAATGTTGTTCATATAACATCAGTGCCATAAATATAAGCCTATCAATGAAACAACTTTTAAGAAGTCTTTTTTTTTATTTTCTGTTGTGACCAGAGAAGTTTGTGTTCTCATTCAAAAAAACAATTGTTGTAATAATTTGGAAATTTAATAAGACAGTAGTGTCTGCTTTTAACTATAATTTTATTTTATTTTATTTTTTATTTTATGTATTTTTACATCATTTTTCATTTTTGTACAGTGTATGCATTTTCATCTTGGTGATAATCCCTGTAAAATTCCCACCACCCTTGTTTTGATCCTACTCCTTTCTACCACCCCCCCCCTCACAATGTGTCTCTGGTTTATAGTTGCCTGTTGATTTTGATTTTTACTTTATTATAATTCATCTTTTTACTGATCCCTTATTTGGGTTCTCTAAATTCCTGCTATGAGTGAGACCATCCGGTATTTTTCTTTTTCTTTCTGGCTTATTTCGCTGAGCATGATCCCTTCCAGCACCATCCATGTTGCTGCAAATTGCATGTGTTTATCTTTTTTGAATGCTGAGTAATATTCCATGGTATATATGTACCACATCTTCTTGATCCAGTCATCTGTTTTTGGGCATTTGGGTTGTTTCCAAAGCTTAGCTATTGTAAATAGTGCTGCAATAAACATACACCATTGAGAGTGTCACATAATAAAAACAAAAAAACAAAAAACAAAAAAAAAAAAAACTAGCAACAACAAATGTTGGCGAGGATGTGGAGAAAAAGGAACTCTCCTGCACTGCTGGTGGGAGTGCAAACTGGTCCAACCACTATGGAGAGCTGTGTGGAGGTTTTTCAATCTGCTAAAAATGTAGCGTCCATATGATCCAGCAATTCTACTCCGAGGTATCTACCCAAAGGACACAAAAACATTAATTCAAAGGACACCTCTACCCCTATATTTAAGACAGTAGTGTCTGAAGTGCATTTAAAGAGACATGGATGTTTCATGTTTTCACCTTTCTAGAAATTCTGCAGTCCTGTCAGTTTCAGGGAATTAGAATTTTGTAAGCTGTTTTTCAGTAAGTGAAAAACATTATTAGAAAAACTAAAACATAATTTTGAATGTTCATAATCATAATCTGTAATAAGTGAATAAAAATGGAAATGAAAAATTTGATCTACTAAATTGTTTTTGGCAAATATACTCATGCAGAAATAGATGTATTTTATAGGATTAGGATAATATTCAGTATTTGAAGTTTTGGCATGTTGAGCATTAGCTTAATGACTTAGTAGTTATTAGTCCCTAGACAGTGACAGTGTCATTAAACACTTAGGGGCTTAAGCCTTCAGTTTCTATCTATTAAGATGCTGTGTCCATTTGCACATAAACAAAAATTGTGATGCTTCATTTTTTCCTCTGCTCTTAGCAGTCTATTCTCAGGTTATTTTGTGAAGCCATAGAGTGACTATCAGGTTTCTCCCTGTAAAGTTACCATTTTCCTCCTTGGAATTAATAACACTTCAGATTAACCTAGTTTGTCAAAGAGACCTTTTGTATTTTATGTCTTGGTTCAAAAAAAAAAAAAAAAAAACCCTGTATATGAAGATTGTGAAACACGTTAACACAGACCTTCTTCTGGGAACTTTTGTGTTCATTATTTCTACACTTTGCCTGTTTTACTGCACAGACATAGCCAGTTTTGTCATAAATAAATTAACTCTAAGTGTGTGGGTCTGTTTCTGGCCTCTCTATTCTATTCCTTTGAATCTGATAGGGGAACAAAAAAAAAAAATCCATATCTATCTGGCTTCTTCTAGGCTGGCAAATAAACATCAGACAGATTGATAAGAAAAAAAAAACAATAAAAAAAAGTATCCATAATAGTATGGATACTTCTAGTATACATGGGAAAAATGTAGGAATACTAACTCACTAGTGACCTTAAATGCCATCATCATCGCTTAGCTAAGACAAAGTAGGTTGCAGGGATAAAGAGGAAATCTAGTTAGGATGTTTCCAGGGGAAGGCACAGCAAACTAAAGGTAATTTCTCCACTGACAAGGGTTAAGGACATTAGGTCTCCCCGGGAGAGCCCTTCCAGAGAGGAGTTTACAGAAAAATGTCAAAAGCAACTTTTACCCTGCCTTCATAACCCCTCAAATGAAATAAAACTCTTGCCTGAAAGACCTATTTTGAGGTGGCAGATTTTCTCTCTCCTTCCATCTACTTTATAAAGCCTCATTATAATAACACACTAATTACAACAGTTCTGTAAAATGTGTTGATATGTGGTAATGTAAGCCTTCAGCTTCTCTTATCTTGGTTATTCTTAACTTTCTTCAATTCTATGTGAAACTTATAATCAGATTTCCCACTTCATCAAAAGACTGGGATTTTAAATATATAGAGCATTTCAAGAACATCGGCCTTTTTATTATACAGAATTTTGATCTAAAACACATCACACCATTTATTTGTTCAGCTTCTTTCATAATATCACTTAGTAGTCTATATAGAAACCTTGAAGATGTTGCTTTATATTTTGCATTGATATATTAAGCTGCTAATGGAAAACTTTATGCTTTATTTTTAAAATTTTATTTCTCATTAATTGAAATGAGAAATGTAGTCATTTATAGAAATGCAGTCTATTTATAGAAATACAGTCATTTTTTGTTGACAGCTTCATTGATTTTGCTAAATTCACTATCAATCCTAATAATTTTTGTGTGGATTCTTTCATTTTTTTACTTACATAGTCAGATTTGTGAATAATGAAAGTTCCATTTCTTATCCTTTTAACTTTTATTCCTTCTTCAGTTTTTGCAAAATTTTTGGCCTTTCAGAATAGTAGTAATGATAGTGAATACTTTTGTCTCCTTCCACATCTCAGAGGGAGAGTCTTCAGCATTTCACCATGAAAAATGATATTTTAGTGGTGTTTTAATAGAAACTTAACAGATTTGGAAAGTTTCCTACTCTCCCTATTTTTTAAACTAAGATTTTGTGTTTGCCATTAATGAAAGTTAATTTTTTCAAGTACATGTCCATGTCTGTTGAAATGATTTTCCCCACGTATTAATTTTTTCTGATATAATTTTGTATTTCACTTACATTTAAGCATTCTCAATCACCATGTTTTAATACATCTCTTTCAAACAACATATAAAGTTTGACTATTTTTCAACCATTTCCCCCCACCACTCCTCACTTCTCCCTAGCCCTCTCATAATCACCATTTTGTTGTCAAAGAGTTAGTTTTGTTTGTTTGCTTTTTTTTTCTATATTTCAAAAATGAATGAAATCCTGTAGTATTTATCTTTCTCCTGATTTGTTTACTTAGCATAATCCCCTCCAGTGCCATACATGCTGATTCAAATGGCAAAATTTCATCTTTTTTATAGCAGTGTAATATTCCATTGTGAATACACACCACATCTTCTTAAATGCTTTAAAAACATCTTTAGCTATTGTAGTAAAACCTTTTCACTCCAGGTAAAACCTTTTTACTCTAGGTATTTTTTTTTTTATTGTGGACTGCCACTTATTCACTAGAATTGTTAGTTATGTATTTTTAATTCTGGGTATTTTTTTCTTGTAATTTTCTAAAAAATAGTTTGAAACCATCATTTTTTGACTTACTGAAATAGTAAATGCCTATCGGTTTTCTGTAAAGACTGTTCAAAATAATGACTGTACCTAATTGCTTTCTATCTGTGTTTGTTTTCTATTGCTTCTTTAACAAATTAGCACAAACCTGGTAGTTTGAAATAGCATGGATTTGTTTTATAGCTGCGTAGTTCAAAAGTCTAAAATCAGTCTCACTGAGTCAAATGTCAACAGGGCTGGTTCTTTCTGGGCCCCAGAGATAAATGTTTCCTTACCTTTATTATTTTTTTTAATTTTAATTTCTAGCATGCATAATTTTTTTAAAGATTTATTTACTCATACATACAAGAACCAGGGTACAGGTCAGATGCGTGGGAGGGTGAGAGGATTCACCAGAGACAGAGCAGGAAACAGAACAGCAGACTGGCTGAAATACACTGCTGAGGGGAGCAGTGGGCGAGACAGGAGAGGTTTGCCATGACATGTGGGTTTCTCCCTGGCCAGCCGGATCGAACCAGCACTGCAGAGGCTGCGGACAACTTCACAGCACTGCTCTCAACTGCCTGTGCCACCAGGGGAGGCCCTCCTTACCTTTATTAACTTTTGGATGTTACCCACCTTCCTTAGCTCTTGACCCCCATTATCCAGCTACTGTGTTTCTTCCCCCGCCCCTTCTTCCATCATTATATGTCTTTCTTTGACATAACCTCCCTCTCGAAAAGTATTTTTCAGCCTGGTAACCATAAGTTCCTCACCCTTGCCCTGTTCATCCTTATTCTTCTCCTGTTTACATTCTCAGAAAACCAGGCAAAACTGCCTGAAACCAAGATGGAAGTAGATATAAGACGTAGGTTAAGTCACAGCCTCAGGGTCATGGTAAAAAGCACACTTATCTACTCCTGGAAACCCCTTCCTATTTCTTGGAAATCCTGCTAAGCCAGGACCCTTTAACCTTTCCCCATACTTATTACTCCTTTGTATACATCCCTGATTCTCCCCAGTTTTAGGGAGAAAGCCTTTGTGACAGTGGTCTGCCATGTCCTAAGGTTTGCTTGCTCCTGGGTAAATCTGATTTCCTTCCACCAGGCTTGTCTGTGAAGTTGTGGCTTATGAGCTATGAGTAGTCACAGCCAAAAATTCCAGTAACTTAAGGATCCTGTGGTTACATCGAACCCATCTGGATAATCCAGGAAAATTTCCCCATGTCATGAGTTAATTTAATCGCACTTCCAAATCCCCTGTTCAACCCATTGGCATCTAATGTAACAGATGTATAGGTTCTTAAGAACATAGACCTCTTGTGTGTATGTGTGTGTAGAGGGGGGTGTATTCTAACAAGCCATCTTTCATTTTTCATTTCCTTAGTATTTTCTTTTACTTAGTATCTGACTTATTTTCAGATACCTTCCTTAATTGGAAGAGGTCATTGTGAAGAAGTGACCTTGGTTGACCTGCAAGCTGAACTGGGCAGTCAGGAGCTTCTCACTCTTTCTTGTCCTTGAAATGCACTTTCACTCACTATTCTGGCCACCATTCTTGTTGTAGGAACCGTTTCAAGGGTGCAGTGTTTAAAGAACAATGTGTGGTTGAGATCCTCTTAACTGAGTATGACTGAACCCAGTGAAGCCTTTGTATATACTTGATATTCTGGCAGGCAGAGGTAGAGATCTGCTATCCTGCAGCAACCAAGATAACTCCTATATGTATGTTTCCTTGCTCTTTGGAACTACCACCTACCAATCTGGAATGGTCTGCCTCTTTCTTCTGTCTTGCCTTGCCCTCTGTGTATAGGGACCAGTTTCAGATTTCACCTGGGAAGCTCCAGAGGCTGTAAACTATTAACCTTCTATAATCCTATTTCCCCAGTTGTTCCCAAGTATGTTTATTTATTTAAATAAATTCCACCCTAATTAGTAAAATTCAATTTTGAGTTTTGTTTTTCTTCCAAGAATGGCTGCATTTCTTGGCAGGTGTGCGTGTGTGTGTGTATTTGAGGGTATATGCTGTAGACTTTAATGTGAATGTCAGCTTGGCCTGAATAGCAGTATTGAATCAAATTGTTTTTCCTTCAAAATTTCAGTTCTTGGCTTCAATGTCTTCTGCATTTAAATTAGAGCAGAGACATCTGAAGTTAGCTGATCTTTTCCATTTCTAAGTGATTTTGCAAATTTTTTTTCATCCTTAACGTCAGTTACTTAATCAAGATACATTTCTTCATTGATAGTTTTAGATCAAAAAATTCCCTAGAAAATGTTATGTACTTTCAACTTTATTTTCAGTTTTTCCTGTATTTACAGAAAATCATTTGTCTCCAAAGGCATTTACACTGCCTTGATAACTATCCTTCTCCAGGGACACCAGTTATTCTTGTGTTGATCATCTCTGACAAGCTTCTCTACCCATAATCTTTCCATTGTTTGCTTCTGTCACTTTGTTTTAGCTGTTGTCTTCACTCTGAATTTCACTAATTTTTCACTAAGTTTTCCCGTATGTCAATAATACAGTTTTCATGTTTGTTATTTTCCTTCCCCCATCGAATACATTTACTAACTCAGTAATTAGCCCTGTATTTGTCACCTTACTTTAAAACTCCTTTTTAAATTTCTTTCTATTGTTTTATGGCTTTACTTTTGAGATACTGATTTATTAGGATTATGTTTTCTGTTAAAAATTTGCATAAAAATTACCCATCCACTTTTTTCTAATATTCTGGTAATTTTTAACCTGGCTCATTTTTAACATGAACATTTCAGCCCATGCTTTCTGTTTGCACTAATAGTTTGTTTAACTTTATTGTAAATACTTGCTTTCTCCTCTTACTGACTCCTAATTATCTTTTTTTAAGGCTGTGGCAAGTCTCTGTGTATTTGAGATGAGATTGCAAGTGGTGTAGGATTGGGAATCAGCTGGGACTCAGTATAAACCCAATCAGGAAAATTGAAATGTGCCTTCTTTACTGAGGTCCTGTATCCCAGTTCATATTACTGAAGATTGTGTCCTAGCCCATGCCAGAATATCGTCTGTGAATTTGCTGCAAATCTTAGTGTCTTGGTATTTATCAATCAATAGCTGCTTAAGTAACTTTGATCCCTCTTTCACCCTTGCTACCTCTAGTTTTTTCTATTCCCCCATAAATACTAAGAGGCCAATAAAATTAGCAACTGATTTTAGAATCCTGTGTTGAGTCTAGATTGTTGGATATAGTTGAGCAGATTCTTCTACATCTCACTGCCCCGGAATCTCTTTGTTTTTTTTCTCTTTTCTTACATTTAACTAGATTTATGTGTATGCATCGATTCTTCCCTCGGTGTTTGAAAGGGTATCTGGTTTTATTGTCTTTCTGCTAGCCTGGGAATTAAAACCTTAACAATCACTCCTGTTTCTTTTTCCGAACTTTTTGGCCCCCTTTGAGTTGGCTCCATGTTTTCTCATTGTGTTCTTTCCAACTGTGGATTTTTGGTGACATTATTTAATCACCCCTGTTTCCCTAGGCTTCTCAGTGGGTTGCTAGAGTAGCATGGAACAGAGCACATTGTACCTTGCAGGGTATTTTAAAAACCTCCTCTTTCTTTACTGCCTCTTGATTTGATGATCTCTGTTATATTTGTGATTGTTTTTGTTTGTTGCCTGGTAGGTTTTGGGCCTGGTTCACCTATTTGCACTAGGTTTGAATGTAGTGAAATTGTAAAAAGCAACATAATTCTGTGATCTTTGCAGGTTCATATTAGATTGTTCTGTTTTTTCTAAAGGTAGTTCAATTGTATTACTTGTCGCTGTCTTTGGATCATTTTCATACAGAATTCAGTAAAGAAATATGTTGGTCGCTGTGATTTCCATGGCCCCAGGCATCCATAATTCTGATTCATTTTGGCACAAAGGTATTGTCAGTGAGACAAGAGGCCTGAAGCTAAGTCCTACCACAAGTCTAGTTAAGTATGCTGAAACCTGGGAAGTAGCTCTCCTTGGAATCCATCATTGATTTTCTGATGTGAACCGTCCAGTCTCTGAGGAAAATGAGAAATTTGGAGTCACAAGAAGAATTCAGAAATACTCTTTGCTGAATGAAAATCTTGATAGGACTCCTTGAGACAATTTTGTTGACTGATTTTCCTTAACTCCTTTGTGTTTACCTTTGACTGATTTCTTCCAGATGAGGCACTGGATTAATGGTTTGCAACCTTCATTGTGCATGAGAATCATCTGGGAAGTTTCATAAACAATAGATTCCCAGGGTTTGGTGCCAAATATCTTGTGTCAAATTATCTGGGGTAGGACTCTGATTGTGGTATTTTTTAAAAACTCCTGGAGTTGTATAATGTATAGCTATAGGGTTGAGATTTGTTGTAATAGGAAATAATTTTGGAGGATACCCATTTCCAGCAGGGAAGATTGGCTTACACTACTATAATTCAGGATAAATGAAAGTAAATTATTTCTCTTTCACCTGGAGCCACAGGAGAAATTATTTTGATTTAAACTATTGTCCACCATCATAGTTATTGAATAAAACTACTTTTCTTCTGGAGAATAAAAACAAGCTTTCCTCTGAAATTTGAACGGAAATTTTAAACTCTTATTTATATAATCATCTCCATTTGAGATAATTTATTTTGTCAGAGTTGCCAAATACTAATTTTTTTTTTCATTGACTGTTGAAGAGAAGACTTATTTTCAGGTTTATTTGAAACTGGCTATCGCTCTAGAGAAAAAGAGGTCAAAGTTTAATGTGTATTGCAAATCCCAAACATTATTTTCAAAAAAGAAACCAAGATTTTTATTTGCCTGTAGTCTATATTTACCAATTAACTTATTGTGCTACTAGAAATTTTATCTTAGTCTCTGTACATCCTTTTAAAAAAAAAATAAATTCGATCATCAGAGCATTCCAACTTTTGCCCTGCTATGAACCAAGGCCATTAGCCAGACTATAGCTACTACATCAATTGAAATGTTAATCAGATCCAATCTCATGTGAAGAACTTCATCTTTCCAAAAATGGCTCCAGTCTGAGGCAAGTTTATTCAGAGTAATGATTTTCAAAATTTTATGGGACTCAGAGTGAGCTGTCACTGACAAAATGGAACATCATCACATGTTCACCAAAATATTGCTGCTCTGGCCATTTCTACCAACAGTAGATGCTGTGGGTACTAAAATATTAGTCCTGATATTAAAATAATAGGTATCATTTGTCATGAAATCAGTCACAGTGTTCATATAGAATGGATGTCAAGAAGGAATACATCATTTAGTTGATCAACCATTTTTATATTTTAAAGATTTATTTATTTGTGCATACAAGAACTGGGGTACAGGCCAGAGGTGCGAAGGGGGATGTGCGAGGATTCACTGTAGACAGAGTGGGGTGAAGAACAGGTGGATCTACTGAAATACACTGCTGAGAGGAGCAACAGGTGAGACTGGAGGGTCTGTTGCGCCATGTGGGTAGCTCTTTGGCCGCTCGGGGATCGAACTCGGGCTGCAGAGGCTGTGGATAGCTTCACAGAATCAAATTACCCAATGTATTATTAGGGTTGATAAAAACATACCTACTTTGAGTACATAGTTGAGTCCTCAGACAACATTGTGCTAGTTTCTTAGAAACTGTGACTTTAATAAATATAACATAACAAAAGCAATCTCGCTATATTAAGTTCCCATGGCATATTTCTATTCACAAAAGCATCACCAAACATCTAAGTAAAGACCAAAATCACTTCTACTATTGAACAATAATTTGTATCATTTGTCTGTTTGGCAAACATTTTATCCCATTGGCTATCCCAACATTGCAGGGTTCCCCCACGCCCCACACTCACTTCAGCTGGGACAGTTCAGCCACACTAGTTAACCTGACATGTGCATCTTTGGGATGAGGGCAGAAACCACAATACAAGAGAAAACCCTTGCAGATATGGGGGAAACAGAAAAAACAGGAAAAAAGATTGAAGATTTAAATTTGAAGATTTCATGTGATCTCCTTTAGATTATGACAACCATATTCTAATTTACCTTTAAAACATACACTGAATATTACAGCACTCATCTTATTTCTAGTAATTTAAAGACAGATGTTCTGTAAGTTTGTATTGGCATTCTGTTTCGTTATCAAAATCTCGACCTGCATTCCCTCACTTTAATACTAAATTTGAAAACATCTCTTACTATAAATAAGTAACTTATAGTTTCCAGAATAAACAATGAATTTTCAACCCATTATTCAAATTGCTGAAGAAAAACCAATATTTGGGATCAAAATATACTAGCCTACAGTGCAGCATGGTATTTTCAGATAGCAAAATTAAGTTTTTTGTGTTTTTTTTTTTTTAATTTTAGTAGTATTTTTCTCTAAAGTTCAACGAATGCTGTACTCTCCTGCTGAAAGTGATTTTGGGGTTCAGCCTGACTTAGGTCTTAAAAGTGACCACGAAGAAATAATGAACACATATTCACTAGACACCTTCTTTTAGTTTCTCACAGTGTTAGGTGATGAAAAAAAGGAGTATAGCTTGATTTCTGCTCTTCGTTAATGTACAGTGTAACTAGGAGAACACATGTGCATGGAAATAATCAAAGACTAATGAAATGGAGCCATGAAAACAGAGGGAAGGTCTGGATGAGAGCATGATGGGTTTGTTAAGAAACATTCATGAATTTATTTATACTTAAGATAGCCCTAGAGACTTGGATAGGATTTGGCAGTCACTGAGAAAGAACAACAACGCAACAGAAATGTGCATGAAGAGTTGAAAATCACAAAGAATCACATGGAGCTTGGGGAGGGAAGCAGCAAAAACACCTTCCTGACTTAAAACAAACAAAAAAAAAAAAGATGCACATTGGAAAATGAAACAAATAATTTTGGATAAGGAAAGTGTCCAATTTCAGGAAGTCAGCAATGCAGTATATGATCCATGAGGGATGCTTGCACAAGGCCAGAGCAGCATGGGGAAGCAAATGATCAGCTTGACAAATGAAGTATATGCTGGGGCTGGACAGGGTCTATATGAATGGATGGTATTGTGTGTGTGTGTGTGATTGTATGTAAATATATATTTCCCTAAATAGTACCCCATCATGTACTTGGAGCCATTGATAGGATCACAGCTGGGTTTCAAGAGGCCATATTTTATAGTATTTATGAATTTAGAATCTAAAATAAGACCACTGAATACAAATCCTGGCTCTGGCATTCACTCCTTGTATTTCAGGTGAGCCATTTTTAAACTGTTTGCTGTCATGAACATTAAAAGAGTTATTATGTGTAAAGATACAACAATGCCTGGAATTTAGTAAAAGCCATATAAATATTATTTGCAATTATTATTCAGTTAGCAGCAGTCTGAGTAAACAGATATAAATATATTTAATGAAGGAATAAACATGCCATTGTACAGACAAGAAAACCAAATCACCTTCTAAGGTACTGACCTTGAGTTTGAAATAGTGGGAGGTGTAAATAGTAGGGTTTGAACACTGAATTCTGCCTCAAATCAGTAACTTAAACACATGACTTTGCTATTTACTTCAGCTATAAGGGACATGGAGCTGGTTTTTAAAGTTTCTTCTAGTTCTGATGGTTGAGATTTGTTGTTACTGGGAACTTAGAAGAGAATCCTACTTTAAGTCTCCTGGGCTTAAAATATTCTATTCTCAGTGTACTGAGAAATCATCTCTTGACAATTTATGGGGATTGGTGAGATATTGGAAGCTTTATGATAAACAGTGTTATCCCTTTTTTAATGTTAAGTTTGTTTATTTATTTTTATTGTATTATTCTTATAGTGTTAACAGTATACAATGCTGTATCTGACTTCCAGGTATTGGTTCCTACCTCTTCAAAGCTACACCCATTAACAAAATGCCCATAATCCTCGACCATACACTTCAACCACAGTCCATGGGACTCTCTTATGCCTTTGCCTCCTACCCCTCTACCTTCCATTTTTGGTAGTCTAAATTCTACACTTAGATTTCTAGGATTTGTTTTAGTTTTGTCTGTTTCTTTGTTTTCTGTGTTTCACTGATAACTGTTATTCTTCTAATTGGATGTTAAGACCCACATACTCATCAGCATACTCATACGCTTGATGTCACTTGCATCAAAGATAGGAAAAATTATTAAATTGATCATTTATAGAAACAAAAAAATAGAAGAGGAAGCAGTTATCATTAGAGCCTGAAAAGATGGTTTAAAATTGTGTCTGTTTTGTCTCCTTTCTTTGGCTCTACCAGGGAAATAGAGACTCAAGCCTTCATAGTTTCTCCAAATTCTTTGTAGACAATGGAAGGATACACGTTGCATCTGTGGACTCTACTTAGATCAGCATCTGTTGAAATTGTTTGAAATTGCCTTCAAATATTTAATATGGAAGAGGCAGAAGTATTGATTTTAAGAGTTCTGTGAGGTGGAATTCAAAGTAGAAGATGAAAGAAAACTAAAGAAAGTGCTGAATTTAAGGGAAACATATATAATCTCTGTTCAGCAATGGGATGGGGCTACCTGGGGTGCTGGTGGACCCCATTTAGAATGGACAACTCTGCATCAGAAGATCAGAGAGTAGATTGAATATACATTTTTCATATACTTGCATGGCAATAGAGCTTTGCTTTGAGGAACTAACCTACCTTCACTGCATGTCTAAAAAGGGCTGTTCATAGGATGTCATTTCCTTTTCTGGCCAAGGTGGCAAACCTATTTCCTGTCCATCGGAATCTCTCTTGTGTTCGAATCACAGGAGATGAGAATTCATTCTTTGAAATGAACCCAGTAGAAACTGCCCATTTGTTCCCGAGCTAAATACTCAGTTGCTCTAATTTCTGTCCTTTGCAGTGTTTATTCTAAGAGTTACTTCTCATTTTTTCTAATCAGTTCATAATATCGCAAAATATCCAGATTTGCTTTCTGTTGTTTAAAAACATAGAATCCAGATGACAATAGTGAATAAACTGGTGAATAAACTAAATCACTGTAAAAATATATTTCAGTCCAAATTGCCCCTGATTTTCTGATTTAGAAACGTCTTTTCCTCTTTCCAATAAGAAAAAAAAATGACAGAAATAGGGCAAGAGAACAATTTTAACAGATTGAAAAATCCCAGCTATGTTTTCTTTTTTTTTTTTTTGATTGTGAAATTTTACAGAATTAGTCATAATTTACCTTTCTGTAGGTTTTTAAAGTTCTGTTTTATCCAAAGCTTTCTTTTTGGTTCCAGTGGCCTGTGCTTGTCTTGTTGGATTTGTGTCATCTGATCTGTAGAAATGACTGAAAGACCTAACAGTAATTTCTGAAATCTCTCTCAATGTCAGTTTCAACAAACAAGCAGTCACATCTAAACTGCAGGCCAGGGGGACTCTGTCATTCAGGAAAATAAGTGCAATATAGGACATGGAGGAGATTGAATTGATTCCTTGGACCAAACAGCGAGGAATCCCCTGAACTGAAAATTTTCATCTCCTGTTGGAGCCCTAAATGTGTTGGCTTCATGTAGTTAAACATGTCACATGGGTGATTATTGACATGCAAATGCAAAGGGCTGTACATATAGAAATCTGAAACAACACAATCTGATTGGCCTCTTAAAAACTGCGCCCTTCTCAGAGTGTCTTCTCACTCTGTTCTCTGCTTGACTAAACCACACTTAGGTTCCGGAATACTCCATGACTGATCATTGCTGGGAGTTTTTGGCCCTTATTATTATCACCTCACTTATCTGTCTCTCTCCTTCGCTGATTCTTGACTTCTGCCAATTCTCCCCTAATCCTTTCTCTGTTTTGATATCCTGTAGTGATAGATCCTTGGTCATCTTTCTTATTTTTTCTGTTTTAATTGGACCTAGCAGGTTTTCTAATTTGGAAAAAAACTGTATGTAATTTCTCAGTGTTTTCTTTTTTCCAGAAAGTTACATGTGCTAGTCTCCTAGAATTCTTTTTCTAGAATTCTTTCAGTATTTCCTAAATCTTTGCCCAAATCTTTCTATTAATATTTCTCTCTTATTCCAAGTCTGAAACATTTTAATACATAAATTTAACTTCCAAATATCTTTCTAGTCTTTGGCATTTTAACAGGAGCAATGTTTGGATTTAGACATGTCTGTGTGTATATGGGCACAACTCATATATGTGGTTTCTATTTCATTAATATCAGATTTTTTCCTTCATTAGCTTCCTATTTAAGTTATTGCTTAGTTCTTTTTTTTTTTGCATGAGAATTTTGTTCGTGCTTTTTCTTCTTTAGAATTACAGGTTTTTGTGGCCATAATTATGGGTTTTTGCTGAGGACAAGTCTTACTATACTCTATTAGTATTGGCCTGAATTATTCTGATATGGCTTAAATTTTAGTTAGTCTGTATATTTTGCTTTCATTCCAGCTTTAAACTAATTTTATAATTATATTTCCTAGTTTCTGAAAAGTTGTCACGGATGACTTTTAAATTGTACTTTTTTATTTTCCATTTGTCAGAGAATATGGAATATACAGATTTCTTTTTCAAGGAGTTTACATTTTTGTGGTATATTAATGACATTTTCTACAGATTCTTTTAGACAAAAAAATGTACTTACTCTATTTGAGAGACAGTTCTCCACCCCCTCTCTCCATACACTTGTTTATATTAAACATTTCCTACATGTAATATGCTTTTCTTACTGTATCAATCCAATTCTGAAAAATATGTGTTGAAGACTCCCAGACTAGGGCTTATCTCTTAATTCTCTTAATGGTGTCTTCAAAGAGAAGTTTTAATTTTTGTTAAGTTCTATTTATCAGTTTGTTCTTTCTTTTTCTTTTTCTTTTTTTTTTTAAGATTTATTTATTTATTTATTTATTTATTTATTTATTTATTTATTTATACAAGCACTGGGTACAGTTAGAAGCACGGGAGCGTGAGAGGATTCACCAGAGCCAAAGTGGGGAACACAACAGGCAGAGTGATGAAATACACTGCTGAGGGGAGCAGCGGGCGTGGCAGGAGAGGTCTGTCCCACCATGTGGGATCCTTGCAGGTGGTCAGGGATAGAACCGGCTCTGCAAAGGCTGCTGGAAGCTTCACAGCCCAGTGCTCAACCGCCTGCGCCACCAGGGGAGACCCTCTACCTTACATTCCTATGATGGTCTTAGTTGGTCACAGATGATCCAGTAGGTCATAATTTATTATCACTTTATATATTGTCAGATTCAGTTCAGTTTGCTCAACTATTTTATTGACAACTTCTTTGTCTATTTCTTTTAATCAGATCTATAATCAAAGCCACTTACCTTGTTTTAGTATTAAGATAAAGCTGATTTTATTAACTGAGTTTAGAAGTGTCCTATTTCTTCTGCTTTGAAAAAGACTGTGTAGAATTGGTATTATTATTTCTTCATTATTTGCTGGAATTCACCATTGAAACTATTTGGGTCTAGTCTTTGTAAACTCTCCCTTCCCCCTCCTGTAGTACTATGGGTAAAGCTTTTTAATGTAGGATCTACAGCTACAGATACTGAGTTATAATGATGTACACCTAAAACATATATATATATATATATATATATATCATGTGCATAATGTAACATATGCATCTGAAACAATATATAATGAAGTAGCATTACTACTTCAATTAAAAAATATTTTGATGTACTAAACTATCTTCTATTAGAAGCATATCTATAATGTGACTTCCTCAGCAGGGACCCAAAATGCAAGCTATATTTATCCTGTTATATGTTGGGAAAAGCAGTGATGTTTATGTAGTGTAAGCCCTAACAATAAATACTTTGTCACTGGTGGTAGGGTGATGGGGATGGATATCTTTCTGATCTTTCTCATTGAGGTTGTATAGGAAAAATCTTTTAGAGTGTTGCCTTATTGTCCGCCTTAGAGACTTGACACTCTAGTTCATTGGGCTAGTTCATTCTCAGCCTCAGAAACTTGTTATAAAGTATTAGTTCAGTGTTTTTACTAAGTCTTGGGCCATTTGGGCAGCATCCTCTGGCCAGGTCTGTTTCTTCCCTGGGTGACCATCTTCCATGGATTTCAATATAGTTGTTTGTTCTATGCTTGCATTTTTCTGATGATCCCAAGATATGCACTTAATATGCCCTTTGTCAGTGATCTTGTAGAGCTGGGAGTGATGCTTTTTTTCAGTTCTGAACTGAAATGTTTACATCTCTATCCTGAAACTGGAAACCCAATGCTATGAATTGCTGTTTAATTCGGAAAGCAAAAGGATATCAAAATGTGTCTTGAATCACATAAATGCAAAATGTGTTTCATTTGGTTGAAGTAACAATTAGTACAGAATATTTCTTACATGCATTAATTATTTTCTGAATTAAGAAATGCAATATCCTTATTCATGTTTGCTAATTTAAACTTTTCAGTTTCACTTTTCAAAGTTGCATAGTAACTAATCTAAAAATGCTTCTATGTACATGTTTGCCTAAATAACAGAATACAATTTACGGAGTTAACTTTAGAATTCAAATGAAGAAAGATACAAAATTTAACTTTAAATTAAATAGTACCAAAAATTATATTAAGAGATTGAATGAATAATCTACTGGTCGCATAAATTATTTTCCAGCTGTGCTAAGAAGAAATTTTTGTTTAACTTGAACTTTAAAATGTGTTACAAAATAGTTCTGGAGTATTATAGAAAGCCAAACCGAATCGTTCCATTGTTTTTTTTAATGGATTATTGATTGTTATTCAAAACAAAGTACTCTCACTTTTTTTTTGTCTGATCTTCGAAGCAGTGTGAACACAGAAAGCATAGATTTCTTTTCCAATGGCAGAGTCATTCATAATGCTCTTATTCTGAATAGTCTGTAAAATAACATTGTTATTAGCATTCAACTCAGTTTGTAACCATAACTTTCATTTATCTTAATTTTTTTTCAATTAGTTTTGACCTAAGTTTTAAACCTGAGTTTGCATTATTGCAGGTGAGATGTAGAAACTTGAGGAAACAGCAAAACAGCTCAGGAATTTATTGTCAGTGTAATCAAAATGTTTTTCTTTTTAAGATTCAGGCTATGTGTTAAAATTTTCATTAAGCATTTCCTATCTTTGCATTGAAATCAGATAAGAATACCACTGATTTCATCTGTAATGCAAATAATTAATACCAAAGAACATAGTTATTTAAGTCTTAAAGTTTTGAAATTTTATTTTCAAACAAGAGTGATAAGTAGAGGAGCTAAGTATGATATCACCAAAAACTGTTTACAGAAAGGAAGTTGCATATGCAGTATTTGCCTTCTGACTAGTCTGTGCTGTGGGAACTCATGGAAAAATACCAGAGAGTATTTCCATGTGGGAATTTTCCAAGGTCTCATTTAAAGTCAAATGATTTTCAATAGGCTCACATGGACTTTTTTGTTGCGGAAAAAATCACTGAGAAATTTTCCTCCCTAGACACTTCCCCAAAATCCATGTTAAAATGAAAACTAGAACACATTTTAAGATAGAGAAAATGCATCTGAATCAACACAGCTCATAATCTGAGTCATTTTAAAATTTATTGTTTTGGGGAAATCTGGTACATTCATATAGCAAATCATTGAACTGCATAGTTTTGTTTAGTTAAGTGCTTTTATGGGAATTTGAAAGAAATTAACTGTTAACTGGGTAATAAAAGAGTTTCTTGGAAAAATATATTCAGTCTCAACCTTTTGATTTTATTTTTCAAAACTAAATATAAGAACCTGATAAGGCAAACAAATAATCCACCTTAATGTAATGTATACCTAATTATAACTCTACAGGATTCAAGCCTCACATATTTGATAACACTTTGCTTATTTTAATTTTGCAATTTAAAATTCTTTTTATTCCATAAAATTTTCAGAAGACTCACTCTCCACATCTAAATATGAACAAGAAAATAAAATAAAACATTCTTGATTTGAACTACTCAAAAAAAAATGCACTTTCTCACTGACCTTGTAATTTTATGACGGCATTTGAAAAAAAAAAGAAAAAAGAACCAGATAGGATCATGTGAACAATCACATGGAATTACTAATCTCATGCAGCCATTGGAGTATCCTCTTTTTAGGGAGTAGGTAGAATTGCTTTAGTATACATTCAATACATTCATATAGAGTCAACAATTGAGCACTTTTTTTTTTTAAGTAAAGCTATATCTTTTTTTTTTTTTTAAGATTTATTTATTTATTTATACAAGCACTGGGTACAATCAGAAGCGCAGGACGGTGAGAGAATCCACCAGAGCCAGAGCGGGGAATAGTACTGGCAGACTGAGGAAGTACACTGCTGAGGGGAGCGGCGGGTGTGGCAGGAGAGGTCTGCGTGCCATGTGGGACCCTCGCCCAGTGGCGGGGGATGGAACTGGCTCTACAGAGGCTGCGGGCAACTTCACAACCCAGCACTCAACCGCTGAGCCACCAGGGAGGCCCAATTGAGCACTTACTTTATTTCAGTTGACATATAGTTTGCTTCCTCAGAATTTTATAGTATTTAACTCCATTAAAGTTTATGTAGTTAGTTCAAGCATTTCCTCTTTATCTTCAAATTTGTTCAGTACTAGGAAGAACTGTCTCTTCCAAAGAAACTTAGAATATCTTGAGGAAATGGATATAATTTTTAGAGACTCTTCAGTCTCACAGTCCTGTCATTAGAATGTTGTTATTATAGAAAGATGTTAAAGAAACTCAATTCCAAAAACAGAGTGTATCATTTTTTAAGAAGAATTCCCTACTCTGAGAAAATATTAAATAAGATAAGATTAATGTGATTTAAATTCTAAATATAATCATTCCACTGTAGACCTGGAAAACTATGACAGAGATTACGGGAAGATAACATAGAAATAATATGAATCTAATCAAAAAATGGAAATAATGTAGAAAAACAGAAACTCTATTTCATTACCTGGATTTTATTTTTTTATTGCAGTGTAAATGGGGTAGTGAGGTTCTATTCATTTGTGCAGCAAAAGCGTTTTCCCATCTTGTTATGTTACCTTTGCACTGAGTCAACATGTTCATATTTAGATCAGACTAACTTAGTCTTAGGTCAAAAAGGAGACTAAGGTTTTCTTTAAACATATTCTACGGGAAATTGTTCTCATTTTCGAGGCCAACAACTCACAAAGTCTTTAGTCCCTACACTGTGTGACCGTTGGGATGGAACTAACTCAGCTGCCCCAAATCATGGATGTGGGATTTTTCTTATATGTAGTTCAGAAGTTCAAAGAATGCTATTCAGTTACAAATCTTTGTTTATCTGTGGCTTTTATAGATCAATTTAGTAGGCAGAATACTATTTGGAAAAAAAAAATACTTAGTTCAGTTCAAGATAGTTATGGGAAGCAGCAGGTAGAAAATGAGGAAAATGGGAAAAGGAAGTTCTGATCATGGGTAATTATGTATTATCCCAAGCTGGCAAAACTCTGCTAACAAAATGAGATCACAATGTAAGACTTTTCTATCTTCCATTTACTAACTGTTATAAAGATAAATGATGATTAGATTTTGCAGAATGAAGCATGCAATCCTGAAAACTTTGTTTTTCCACAAATAAATGATGTTTTGAGCAAAGAAGTGATATAATGAAAGAACATTTGTAGGGGATTTGTAAGAGGTCACCCTAGTATGTAGGGTGGATTTGGAGATGGTTGAACTCAAGAGGTTCAAGAAAAAAAAATGAGTCAAATGAATCAGATGTTCTAAAATAAAGTCCAGTAGCATAGGAAATAAGCAGTGACCTTTGAGTTTGACAATCACTCACATATGAAAGTATAATTTTAATTCAGTGATATGGTTGGAAATAGGGCTAATGGAGGTTAAAATTTCCTTTATATGCTGTAATTAAATGTTAATATTAAAGTAAGAGAAAGAGTAGTTACCTAAATGAGTCTTGAACAGGAAGAAAGAGGTCTGGTCTCTTGAGACTGACTAGAGGGCATTTGACTTTGCTGGGGTAAACTTAGAAATTTTTTATTAAATAGTGAAATCTTAGACCCCTGACAAGATAGTGTTGAGAGATATATTACACTGTGAATGATATTAATAAAATAGATGATAGTTGTCACCAGTGAGGTCAGAAGGTCCTTGAATGTCCCACTCATGAATTCAGTGGGAACTCAACATACCTAGTGATAGTAAAAGCATTGCAATTATTGAAGGTGAATGAGCAGGAGACTGAGTTCTAGGGAGACCTCACTGAGCAAAAAAGTCTCCCGTCTCAGGTTTAGCTGAGGCTTTGAAAGCTACAGAGTTGCCATAGTCTCCTCTTTGCACTCCTTTGCCTGTTTGCCTTCCTTTTAGTGGGTGGTCCCTCTTGTGATCACATGGTAGCTTATGAGTCTGTGCTTTGTCAAATTTCCAGAATACACTCAAAAATATACCCCTAGCCCTTCAACTTCCCCAATTGGGGTCTTGATAATAACATTGCAAGTGTGTGGAGTAGAGGTTCCTAAGTACCCAATTTTGTTTACAACTTTAACCACAATTACATGCCCTTGACATTATGATTGCCTGGAGTATTGCTGTTGGTTTCTGCTGTTGGTTCTTTGGTGGTTTTTTGCCTTCCATCCTGTCTCTGTCACACCACTTTTTGTCACATTAGTAAAAAAATCCCAGTTGAGATTTTGGGTCAGATGCTGGGAGAATAACAGTCCAGTAGCATAGGGTATAAGAAATGACCTTTGAGGGGCCTCCCTGGTGGTGCAAAGGGTTAAGACACAACTTGTGAAGCTGTCCACAGCCTCTGCAGCACGAGTTCAATCCCTGGGCAGGGAGCTACCCACATGGCACAGCAGATCTCTCCTGACTCGCCTGCTGCTCCCCTTGGCAGTGTATTTTGGTCAGCCTGCCTGTTCTGTTTCCCACTCTGTCTCCGGTGAATCCTCTCACCCCCCACACCTCTGGCCTGTACCCTAGCTCTTGTATGTATAAATAAATGAATCTTAAAAAAAAAGAAATGACCTTTGAGTTTGGCAATCATTCACATTCATATGAAAGTACAATTCTATACTAGTCTGATGATGGTGGTCATGATGATGGTGATGGTAAAGATCTAGAAAAATAGTTCTGTGGTACTGCGGCCTGCCAGTCACTATGTCAGGTGCTTCCACATGCATTATCTCATTTAATTCTCACAACTACCATATGAGGTATATAATATTATTACCACTTAAGTAGAAAAGCTACTTCATTTCTTATTTGTGATTATTATTTTTATAAACTAGAATCAGGTTTATGTTCCTTAGCCAGGATACTTTTCGAAATTACATTTTATTTCAGCTTTCCTAACTTAAGTAAAACATAAGCAAAAGAATTGTCTTCCACATCAAAGGAATACCATATTTTAATCTTATGTATTATCAGCTTTATACAAGTGATGATAAAAGATTAACGGCAGGCTCAAATATATGAGTCAAAAACGTCCTGCTTCAGTAATCAGAAGCTATGAAGAATCAAGGAGAGTTAAACTATTTTACATGGTCATGCTGCAGAAAATTGAAACTAGAATAACATGGAGAGTACATTTTGGAGAGATTTCAGCTGGGCAGCTGGGCTGAAATCTTGGGTCTGCCATTTTTCTAACTGTATTAATTGGGGAAGTTTCTGTCGTTCTTTTTAATTCTGTTTTCTTGTCTAAAATTTGATCTAAGGGCCTCCCCGGTGGCGCAGCGGTTGAGCGCTGGGTTGCGAAGCTCCTCGTGGCCTCTGCGGCACCGGATCCATCCCCGGCTGCTCCCCGGCCACCCGAGGAGGGTCCCACATGGCGCGCAGACCTCTCCTGCCGCCCGCTGCTCCCCTCAGCAGTGTACTTCGGTCCTTCTGCCTGCTCTGCTCCCCGCTCTGGCTCTGGTGAATTCTCTCACCCTCCCGCGCTTCTGACTGTGCCCAGTGCTTGTATAAAGAAACAAACAAATAAATAAACAAATAAATAAATAAAAAAATAAATAAAATAAATAAAAAATAAATAAAATAAAATAAAAATAAAAAATAAATAAAATAAAATAAAATAAAATTTGATCTAAGCCCCTTATACAAGGCAGTTAACACACCTTTGTCTTGTATTAAAGGTAATTATTGAATTTGCATTCATATCATCATTGTTTTTGTTTTAAGACAGGTAGAAACAAAAATAGAGTTGAGACTTCATGATAATGGAATATTAAAGGCTATTTCTGTCTCTTTTGAGCAAATTTCCTCTTTCCTTATTTCTTTATACAGTTTACAGTTCTCTATCAACTAAAGCATACTAGACCTGTCTTTTTCTTACAATTAGAAGACCCGAAGGCAAGTTGTTAATGCTTGGAATTAATTAGCCAATTTTAGGTAAAATTAGTTGAATTTCAATTTGTTCATATTGCATTACAATTCAAAGAGGCTTTGGATGAGAGAGAGTTGACTGTGAATGAAAAATTGGACTCACTGCTCTTTTTTGCTATATCATATGGGATAAATATTGGTGTTTGGAATCAAAACTTATCATTGTAATTCATTTGGCTGGTTATCATCATATGAATGATCTGAAAACCTACTTTGACATGAATGTTCAAAAAAATACAAGGTCATGTTTCTCAAGTAAACTAATAAAGGACTCATTGTAGTGTGATAATGGTAAAGTGAAATCCTAGACTTGGGGGTTGTTCAGCTAATGTATCTAATTACAAATTAGACCATTTATTGCAAGAGTTTTCATTTTGGGAAAATGTAATGAATCAGATATACAAAGTGAAAATATTTCTAGTCTTTAGTAAATACAGGAAAAGGGAATTTTACCTTCCAAAAACCCCTACCCACAGTCTAGTGATGTGAAAAATACTAGACAAATGCCAGTAGTAGGATACTGTACAAGATACCTGACCCTTACTCTTAAAACTGTCAAGTTCATCAAGAAATAAGGAAGTCTGGGAAACTGTCTAGCCAAAAGCATCCAAAGATGTCATGAGTAAATATAAGGAATGAAAAGGGACATTAGGTCAAACTGTGGAAACCTGAATAAAGTATGGTGCCTGAAGCTGCTAGAGTTACTATAAAAAAGTACCACAAACTGCAATTAAAATTATTTTCATGCCATTTTAGTGACTAGAAGTCCAAGATCACGATGCTGGCAGCGCTGGTTTCTTCTGAGAGCGGTGAGAGTGTGCTGCTCCATCTTTCTCCTGGCCTCTTGTGGTTTGCTGGAATCTTTGGTGTTTCTTGGCTTATAAAATTATCTACCCAGTCACTACCTTCATCTGCACATGGTATTCGCCCATGTACATGTTTGTCTTCAAATTCCTACTTTTTGTAAGGAAACCAGTAATAGTGGATGAAGGTTTACCTGAACAACCTTGTTTTAACTAAACATCCTCAACAAAGTCTCTTCCTCCAAATATATGTATTTCAGAGAGAAAGAGAGACTGGAAAAATAACATCAAGGTTTTCAAAGACTTACTCAACTTTCCATTTAATTTGGATACAATTTTATATTGAAATTTCAGTGGATTTTTTTTTCCACATGTTCCATTCAGTTATTGCCTTTCCCTTATGGCATGGCTTTGTAAATGAGATTTATATATGACTTTGTTGAACATGTCAATAATATGTTGATGAATAGGACCCCTTAGTAAGGAGAAGTTCAGAGACAAAGAGCAAAAATGGGAAGTATAAGCAAAAATACTTAATGCTTTCACTTTAAATGAAAAATAAATGTCCTCAGGTGTTCCTTTCCTGGAGCCAGAACCAATTACTGACTAATTTTGAAACTACTGTCTAGAACAAAATGAAATTATTCCACCTGGGGTTACGGGCAATAAAGGCTTTAGTTTATCGTGTCCATTTTTTCAGAGAAATCTAAGTGGGATTTAGTGTGTACAAATTATTGCTAATTGAAAATGGATTTCTGGTTTCTATTAATAATTTCTTCTCCAAATTTTGCATCATAGGCAATTTATTGCAAGGCCTCAGTCAAAACATTCCAAAGATCTTAATTTTGTTTTCAATATTTTACTTTTATATTCGCTGTTCATTGGGTGTAAAGAAAAAGAAATGTGGAAAGTAACATAATTAGGTGCCATTAAAAGATACTGCTATGGGCAGCTGGTGTGCTAACATATACTAATGGGTGTTATATGTGTGCATGTGCTTACAATTTGCTCAGTTTGACCTCTTGAGACATGATTTTTCCTATCAACTCTCATAGGAGAAAAATGCAAAAGGAAATTCAAAATAATAAGAAAACCATAAATGAGTTGCTTTGTCCGTTAGCATTTAGACTCACTTTGGCTAAGGAAATAATTCAACATTGGTTTTGGAAAACATCAAAGAAAGTTTTAACAATGCACTGAAAATTTAAATTGCTGCACGTAGCTCATTGTGTTTACAGAAAACTATTGGGATACTGGTCTGTTTATGTTAGTACTTTAGCAATTGCTTCATGTGGGCAAATGTTATCTGTTTGCATGTCCATTTACTTCAGAATTACAGAATTTTACGTCAGTGAGATTCTTAGTCTTTAGTAGTCTTTAGTGTTTCTTAATTTTTGATGGCAAGGGAAAAGAAAACAGCATACAGGTAATTTTGGATGATTTGTGAGATTCCTGTGTCATACCCAATTCTTTATTTTTGCTATTTCCTGATTGTCTTTCTGGAGGTTTCTGGGCATACCATGACACGTGTTCTTTTGTTCCAAAACATATCATGGGAGAAGGCCTAAGTTTCCACCAAAATTTGCTTCCAATAACTTGATTTTTATCAGTGAAAAAAACTTGAAAAGGTTTTGTTTGTGTTATTCTTGTTTTCTTGGTTTACTTTAACTTTTTTTTTTTTTTCATTGTTGGGCAAACAGTGATTTCTGCATACAGGAAAAAGGCACTTCAGACAATAATGCTCGGTAATTGTTAATGTCTTATGTGGTTTGTTGGTTTTACTGATTTGAGGAAATAACCTTTGATGGTGTGACTCTGGATTGCCACAGATAAATGTGCGTAAGTCCAGAAACAAATAGATTCTAGCTTTCTCCATGCAGTGGATCCTATTTCTTAAACCTCTGTTGTCTGGGAAATGTGTTAGAGAAGTGAGGCTCACTTCAATGTGGTAGACATCATGTCACAAGTGGCTCTGAGGCCCCTAGTAGGGTAGTGCAAGCTTGTGTTTCTCTGTCTGTGGACAGGGTATAATAATGACATATTTGTTGAATGGCAGGATGTAAAGAATAAAACAACGGATATATATGCAATTTCCTTTCTTTTGGGGACATGATATAGTCAATATTAACACATTTAAATGAGACAAACCCATTTTAAATCTGTTTTACTTTTTACTAATTCCATTAATCCCACCAATTGTTTCATTTCCTTCAACATAAATGTCCTGTTTATTTATTTTTATATATATATTTATTCCATCATCCTTCATTTTTGTACAAGGTATGATTTCCTGTGAAATTCCCACCACTAGTTCACCCGTGCACCCTCACCATAGTCCCTTGTGCTCTTCCCACCCCTGTCCTGATCCCTGTTTAGAATATGTGGGAATGGTAAACATTATGAAAACTCTGGTTGTAATATTTTTGTCTCTAGTGCATCAGCTTTCCTAGTCAAATATGAATCGTATTCAACAAAAGGAGGATATTATTTATTATGCAGGTTTTAAAACTGTACTGAGGAGTGACAAATCTAACATTTGTTTTAAATTTTATATAATTAAGAATTTCAACATACCCACTATGGAAAACAGTATGGAGCTTCCTCAAATTAAAAATAGAGCTACCATATGCTCCAGCCACCCTACTTCTGCATATATATCCAAAGGAAACAAGATTCTTTCAGAGATGTCTGCACTTGCAGATTCACAGCATTATTCACAATAGCCAAGACAGGGAACAATATACCTAAATATACATTGACAGCTGAATGGATAAAGAAGATGTCACACACACACACACACACACACACGGGGTGGGAGGAAGGGGTGAGGGGAGGGGCAACGGGGGAGGTGGGGGGGAGAGAGAGAGAGAGAGAGAGAGAGAGAGAGAGAGAAATAGTACTCACCTCTCACCTTTTTAAAAAATAAGAAAACTTGTCACTTGTATCAACATGAATAAGCCTGGAGCGCATGATGCCAAGTGAATAAGCCAGCGAGGGAATAAATAAATACAAGGTAGTATCATTTACATGTGAAATCTAAGAGCTCTTTCAAATATAGATGAAAGTAGAATGATATGACCTAATTCATAGTCCCATCCTTTGTTCAATCATTTTAAATTATCTCCAGACTTGTTTTATCTATAAGTGCTTCTACTCCCTTCCTTTCATATTATTTTTAAGCAGATTGCAAATGTTGTTGTCTATCTGTAAAATTTCAGTGTGTATATCTAAAACAAATAAAAATATTCTTTGCTTTCTTCATCACATACAGTAGATCTTCAACCCCCGTCGTCGAGCAGCTGTAGGGGCTTCCTTCCTGCTTCTAGCTTTCACCTCCAAAGCATCTTGCTTAAGCACCTGAGACCTGACCTGATTTTTCTTTTTCCTGAATAACAGGATCACTTTGGACCTTTGTGTAGAATGAGTCAGGAGCTGCCATATCAGACAGGAAGTAGGTGGGCAAATATTCCTTGCTGACCCTCAGTTACGGATGGTAGTTTGAGTTAGATGTAATGGCAGCAGGATTGGGCTCTAAAAGCATGAGAAAGAGTTGCTTGGTCATAGAACTTTAGAAGGATTCCTTCCTTTCTATCTCATTTCCCCATTTCCTTATTTGTATCCTCAGAATATCTCCCAAGTAAGCTACTTGCCCTAGACTCCTTGTTTCAGAATCCATTTTTCAAACTTTCTCTTTTTTAAATATTTGTTTATTTATACATACAAGAGCTGGGGTATAGGGCAGAGATGCAGGGGGGTGAGAGGATTCACCAGAGACAGAGTGGGGAACAGAACAGGCAGACCGACGAAGTACACTGCTGAGGGGAGCAGCGGGCAAGACAGGGGAGGTCTACTGCCCCATGTGGGTAGCTCCCTGGCTGGCCGGGAACCAAACGCGTGCTGCAGAGGCTGCGGACTGCTTCGTAGTGGGGTGCCTAATCCCCTGTGCCACCAGGGGGGCCCCATTTTTAAACTTTCTCTCATTGAAGCAACATTGCATTAAAGTATTATGTAACTTTCGGATGCATCATTTTATGGCAACATCTACACTGAAGTCAGCACTTAAAATTCAGTTCTGTCCTTTACCGTACAATGATTTTATATTGTTTCACAGGTTTTTAAAATCCAATACTCAAAACCTTTCATATAGATTTGATATGTATTTTAATTCTTTTAAAATCTATCTGTATGGGTCTCTCCTTATATTGTTGTACTTCTTGTAGTTTGTTTTGATGAAACTGGATTGTTTGACTCAGAGGGCTCCCCATAGCCGGGATGATGCTTATGACATCCCTAAGGTATAATTTAGTAAGGTATGCTCTGGGGGAATATTGATATTTGGAACTAGAACTTTGATCTGATTGAGGCTTGAGTTTCTTTTTCCTGACAAAATTAATAAACTGTATAGTAGTCTTTCAAGAGTTCTGTCCTTTGTTATTAGAAGTCATGAATATATGCTTAGATCCATGATTTCATTAGGAATTGAAAAATACTGATAATAGGACTCCATATTCTGCTTTCATTCATTAGATGAAATATTTCTACAAAGAAACTTTGTCTTCTATTTCACACCCAGGGGTAGAGTTCCTATAGGAAAAACATAGATGCTTGATTCCTACCTTTTATTTATTAACCACTTCACAAAATTCATTTGTTTCCTAGATTCCTCCAGTAGTGACCATTAGTTTTGTTTTGTTTTATTTTTTATTTTTGGTATCATTCTGAACACATGGGTTTAAAGACATGTGATGTGTTTCCTTCCAGTGCAGTCATTAACCTTATTGTTGTACCATCATTTCTAATTGTACCATCATTTCCCAATTGGAAATTCTTCAAGTTAGTGAGTCTTTTTGATAGTCTTAACTATCAAAAAGTTAAGTTAATGGCTCCCTTGCTATTTAGTACAAGAAGGTGTTTCAGGCTCATTTGGAATCAGTCTTTTCTCGGGGAGCTCAGGTTTCTTTTGATGAGAATTAGTCTTTGGAGAGAACAGTCTCTCAGTTAGACTGCTCATTGCTACTGGACCAGACATTGACTTTATACTTTTCACATTTATGTATCTTGTTTTTTTTATTTTTTGTCTAGTTTTAAGAACAATTTATCATGAGTTCATGCTGCTCTTTCCAATGACCTCAATGAGGATTTTAACTAATCTAAACATTGTTATCTGCATCTTCTATTTCATAAATGACCAACCTTGATTACCAAGTACCCTAAGATGATAGAATATTTTATGTGCTTTATCATTTGCTTTTTCCCATATTATGTACAAAGTGACTGAGATTAAAAATAAGTAAATAAAAAAGACTCAGATAAATAATACTAGGAACATGTCAACAATATGAATGCCAAAAACTATTTAACACTTTTTTTTTTTTACAAATTTTTTGTTGTTGTTACGTTGTATTTCACTAGGAGTAAGATATCAGTTGTGTTAAGATGATGGAATAGTTATTCATTTTTTCATATTTTATTTTTTTTAACATTTATTTATTTATTTATACAAGCATTGGGTACAGTCAGAAGTTCGGGAGGGTGAGAGAATTCACCAGAGACAGAGCGGGGAGCAGAGCAGGCAGACTGATGAAATACACTGCTGAGGGGAGCAGCGGGCTTGGCAGGAGAGGTCTGTGCGCCTTGTGGGACCCTTGCCGGTGACCGGGGATCGAACCGGCGCTGCAGAGGCTGCGGGCACCTTCGCAACCCAGTGCTCAACCACTGCGCCACCAGGGGAGGCCCCAAATAGAAATTTTAAAACAAAGTACATTTTTAAAGTCTCACTTCTATTCTTTTCATTCACTGCTATTTTATAAATGACATATCTTTGTTTTTTTGAAGAATATTTTCCAACCTTTATAGGTTTTATTTTCTTGGTTTTGTGCCCCCAACTTTCTTATTTCTTTCCTTCTTTTTTGAGGACAGTTTTGTTATCCATAAGTAGATTTATGACCATTTATTCTATTCTGTGACTCCATTCCATTTTCCTTGTCCGATTGCATTTGTATTTCCATTAAAATTTTAAATAGTAGGAGATAATGGTTATTCTTTTTGATAATGGGGAAAAAAGCCTCCATCATTTCCTATTAACTAGCTACTGGCTTATGGACTATACAGTTGTAATATCAATTTCTGTTTAATTATTTTTTAGCATGAAATGAATGGGTTGGAATGTTATTAAATTCCTTTCCTACATCTGTGGATATAATGATATAATTTTCTACTTATTTCTATTCATATATGAATGGCATTAATGAATTACCTATATTGAAGCATATTCAAAGTATTTGTTAATTATATCTAATATGTTCAGTGTGCTAATATTCAAGATTTCACAGTGGATAACTGATATAATACTGAACTAGCCTTTCCCTCTCCATGCACTGCTTGTACAGTCAGTTCTGTGAAAAACTGTTCACTTACTTCACAAGGTATCTTGGGAAGAATTTCTTCTTTTTTGTACTTCAAAGCATTTTACATAGTATTAAGACAATTTTATCTTTCAGTATTTTATACAATTCCTCTATGAAAATATCTGCTTTTTAGTGCACCTCTTCACTGCTTTAATTTTTCCATGGAAATTGGTGTATTTAAGCTTTATATCTTATTTGGCTTCAATTTCAGTTAATTGTATTTTTTAGTTAGTCACATGGTATATTTTATTTTACTGTTCATTTAAAGATTTATTTATTTATTTATTTATACAAGCACTGGGTACAGTCAGAAGTGTGGGAGGGTGAGAGAATTCACCAGAGCCAGAGCAGGGAGTAGAGCAGGCAGAAGGACCGAAGTACACTGCTGAGGGGAGCAGCGGGCGACAGGAGAGGTCTGCACGCAATGTGGGACCCTTACCCAGTGGCTGGGGAGCAGCCAGGAATCGAACCGGCGCTGCAGAGGCTGCAGGCAGCTTTGCAACCCAGTGCTCAACCGCTGCACCACTGGGGAGGCCCACATGGTATATTTTAGCAGTATTTTTGCACAGGGTTGTGCAAAGAACTGTCTGAGCATTTGATCAGGGTTAAATGATCAATGTGTTTGACTTGAGTTCTATTTTATTGTTTTATACGCATACATATTAATGTTTATGAGGGCTCTGTGTAGCCACATACATAATACATTCAAGTATTTTTTAAGTCCTTCATTTCTGTCTATTTTAAATATTCTTTTTCAGAGTAAATATTACTGCTGTTATTTGCTCAAAAATTAGAATAAAAAATCAGAATATACATATATGTTTGTCTAATGTTTACTTTTATATTATCTCTTCTTGTGGTTATTGTCTGTCATTCCCTGCTATGGGAAATTGAGAAATTAGTCTGTAACTCCTTTTCTTCTTGTCTCCTTTCTCCTGAACTTTTGATGTGAATTAATAATCTTTTGTTCTTAAATAATAAGTATAAAACAGTCAACAAGCTTATTATAATCAATTAAATGTCAAAATTATCTGATTCCATTCTATAACCAAGAAAATGAGACACTTTTTAATAATTCCTGCCACTGACTGTTATTTATAGTTTTGTCTTTGAAACTTAAATTCATAAACTTCCTCATCTTATAACGAAGTAAGTCCTCCAAACAAATTTGCATCTTTTCCCAGGGTGTGAGATCCATGGTCATTGTTCTTTTTGGAGGAATAATCTTGGCTGTACAAGGTTGTAAATTTGTTCTGAATTTCTGTGCTCCCCACTTCACCATTTAACTGGAGTTTGAGAGATTTCTTCTATTTTATAGCATCTGGTATATTTCAGTTCAGAATATGTGTGTTCTAGTTATTACTATTCGTAGAATTTTAAAATGGAGACAAACATTTTTAATTAAAAAAATGAAAGAAGGGAAACAGAAAATAGAGAACAAAAATACATGGTTCTAATATGAAATAACAAATCTTTGAAATATAAATTAATAGATCATAGATCTTGCATGACCATCTACTTAAGTAAATTATTTGAAATAATTTCCCTTAGATAACATACACGTCTCTACTTATGTTCAGTCAGTGAAGAGTTAACCAAATATCCATAAATGAAATTAAACATATCTTTGTCTTTGGTGATTCAAATATCCCCTTAGAAGAACCGTAGTATATAAATAAGAGTTGTTGATTTTGGACTGTCGCAGTGGTGAAAGACTGTTTAAAATAGATAAGCTTAAGCATATTGCATTATATAAACTGAAAATATTCAACTCTGGGGAATTTTTAAAGTAATGTTTTGTCTTTTCACCTTTTTTTTTCTTTTGAGAATTTTTCTTCTGGAAATGTCTCACTGTATAAAATGTCTTTTAAAAAAAGAAATTAATCTCTGTGCTTTGCTATAAACCTCTAAGTTTTATCCATTTAAAAAAACACTTTGAATTACAATATGCATACAATAATGTCCACTTATCCTCAGTGGATTTTCTCAAACAACTGTGGAACCAGCTCAGGTCCAGAAATATCATTACCAGCACTTCCAAAGCCCTATATCCTCTTTTTCCAGTGACTGCCTCTCATGCTCAAAGGAACTGCTTTCCAAAACTTTAATGTCACTGATTAGTTTTATTTATACCAGGGAAGATAAATACATAATCTTTTATAACTTACTACTTTCAATTGGCATGATCTCTGTGAGTCCTCCATATTATTGTACATATTCACTTTTATTCTTGTGCCTATATATTATTATGGCTATAGACTATATTATGAGAATTACACCACAATGTATGCATTCCAATGCATCATTAATAGTGCAGTTTGCAGTTCTCACAATTAGAAACAGGGACACTTCAAATTTTCCAGTGCCTGTACTTCAGCGAACCTGGCTGTGTATTTGGTATATATCTAAGAATAGAATTGATAAGTTTTATGCATCCTTAGGTTCAGCTTTAATAGATGCTCCAAAAGTTTTTATAAAGTATTTGTATAAAATAATACTCCAGCAACATATGAGAATTCTGGTTATATTTGCCATATCCACCTGAGGTTTTGTGAGCAAGGAAGTACAAGGAAGAAGGTTTGCTAAACTAATTGGAAAGAAATTAAATGGTTGCTGTCAGAGTTGTTATAGTTCCATTTCTTGGGATACCTGTTAAATTCAAAACAGGTTAAATTCAAAAGTCTTGAGTGTATGTACTGAATTTACCTTTATAGTGTTGTGAAGCTAATTCAACAATTCCTTTCATACCATGGTACTGATAATATTCAGAAACAAAACTCATTTAAGTCATAATAGGATTCTTCTGTTTAAGTAGCTATGTATGAGAGAGAGAGTTTAACCTGTGATGAAAAGATATGTTAGAGTGAGAGTCTGCAGGGTTAGCCAAGTAGCCTGCAGTACTTGAGAAGGATTCGCTGTATAATATGTAACGGTCTATCTTTCATCTTTTCCTCCCTTAGAATAAAAACTACCCCATTGTTACCCTTTTCATTTCTCTATGCATTCTTATCAGTCTTTTCCCAACTTTATCTATCCAAACCCTCTCTCCTCCTTCCTACCTTCTGAAGTACAGAATACTCTTCACTGTCCCCACGCAAATGTGATCCCTTATGTCTTTATGCCTTTCTTTATAGACACCATTGTCTCACCTACTAGCTCTTTCTGCCCACCTCTGTCTCATAAATTTCCTAATAATATTTTAAGCCACAATTCAGATACCATTTTCTCATTGTAGTAGCATACATTTCCTTGGTCTGAGTTCCTGTATCTCTGTTCAGAGCGTTTGTGTCATTGAAACACACACACACACACACATTGCATCTTTTCTGCTATTTCTAATACAGGATTTTGATAGCATGTGCCTCCCTCTGAAACAGAGAAATGTGATCAGCTATTTGGTGTAGACTTAGGTCACCTTCTCCAACCTGAGTTTAGAATGGATTCTTACCTGTATCAGTTGAGATTGTATTCCTCTGTGAATGAGTTCCCAATCACATTGTTTTGAAAAAGATAGAAATATAAATTTATTTCATATATACAAGTTGGGAGAGAAATTAGGGCTAACACTGGTCTGCAGCCCTCAGAGACTGAATTCCCTTTAAACAGTCCTCTCGTTCATCTCTCAGAGAGCAGGCTCATACTAATGGTACAAACTAGCAGTCAGAGTTCTGGTCATCAAATCTATCAAATCTAGAAGCCGCCACTCAGTGCCTTCACTTCTGTCCTTTTCCAGCTTTGTGACATGGCCACACATACCCCAAGATAGTATTTATTCTGCATGACCAAGTACTCAGTTATAAACTCAATGTTCTATTTTTAAGGGAAAAAAAGGCCGTATTTGTCAGACCTACAAGAAACCTGTTGACTAACAGTGTGGGAGTGGATTTCCCCCAGAATAAAAATGAATATTATCAGAGACTGTGCAATAAATATAGCTTGTAAACACAAATGTCTAATGCACTGAAAATCAAGAATAAGAAGAAATACGAGTGATGACAAAGGGAGATAAAATGCTTGGTTTTACAGAGCAAGACTAGGGACAAAAGAATGGCAGAATGGGGTTAAATATATTGAATTTTCAATATCTCTGTGTGGGTATTAGAAGATTTCTATGCCTAATACCAATATACCCCATAAGTTCCCCATAATTTATGAACTTCTTGTTATAAAACTAGAGAGAGTTAATATTTTCCATAAGAAAACACACTGGTACATACCACAGATGGTAGTGTAATTGATTACTAAGTAGCTTTTATAATGTTTCATTTATTTTTGACTTAATAGATTTCCTGTTGCTAGGAAAATATCAGTTTCTCAATTATTTGAGTTTGGTTATTTAATTTCTTAAAGAGGAAGTTAATTTTACAAGAAGAAAGAAGAGAGCAAATAGATTAAAGACAGCTGCCGTAATATAATGACTTCAGTGTATAATTCTCAACTAACTACCTAGAGGAAACAATTTTAGCTCCTCCAATAAGAATAGGAATACAGGAAAATCTGGAGATGTCCCCAAAGACAAGGTGATCTAAATTTTTTTTAAGATTTATTTTTATACAAGAGCTGGGGTACAGGCCAGAGGCACAGGTGGGTGAGAGGATTCATCAGAGACAGAGTGGGGAACTGAACAGGCAGACGACCGAAATACACTGCTGAGGGGAGCAGCGGGTGCGACAGGAGAGGTCTGCTGCACCATGTGGGAATCTCCCTGGCCGGCTGGGAATCAATCCCACACTGCAGAGGCTGCAGACAGCTTCACTGCGCAGCGCTCAACCCACTGCGACACCGGGGCAGGGGGGCCCCCCCGAGGTGATCTAAATATTGACCAAAGCTGCTTACTCACTTTGGGATTCTGTTCTAAAATACTTGCCCATGAAAATGTTTTTCCTTAGGAAGGTAATACCTTTATTACTTCTTATGTGGGAGCTTTATAAAGGTAAATTTAGTTTCCAATATGTATGGTTCTCAAATGGAGCAATTTTGCCTCCCAGGAGACATTTGACAATTTCTGAAAATATTTGGGGTTGTCATAGGTGGGCTTGTTAATGGCATATATTGAGTACAGTCCAAGGCTAATGCTAATCATTTACAGCACATGGTGAATTTATCCTGTCCTGCCCTCCACCAGAGATTTACCCAGTCCTCATGTCAATGTCAGTGTTAACAATACTAACTGTAAACCTTGATCTATATGAGTTTATTTTAAAGGAAGATACTCCCTATTAATGCTAAACAAACACACACACATGCACAAAAACATATATTTGATTTTCTTTATTTTACTTTTTTCTTTTACATCATTCTTCCTGTGTAATGTATGCTTTCTCTTCTCAGGGGTATTCTCCATAAAATTCCCACCACCAGCTCACCCATGCAATCACCATAGTCCCTTGTGCTCTTCCTTCCCCTGTTTTGATCCTTCCCTCTCCTATGCAGAATGTCTCTGATTTATAGTTGCCTGTTAATTTTGGTTTTTAATTTATTGTAATTATTTTTTCCTCATCCCTTATGTGGTTCCCCTGCATTCCTCCTAAAACTGAAACCATCCAATATTTTTTTTTTCCCTCTCTGGCTTGTTTCACTGAGCATGATCCCTTCCAGCTCCATCTATGTTGCTGCGAATGACAAGAATTTATCTTTATTGATTGCTGATTGATATTCCATTGTGTATATGTGCCACAGCATCTTGATCCACTCATCTATTTTTGGACATTTGGGTTGTTTCCATGTATTACTTATTGTAAATAATGCTGCAATAAACATAGGGATACAGGTATCCTTTTGAATTAATGTTTTTGTGTCCTTTGGGTAGATTCCTGGGGGAGGAATTGCTGGATCATTGGGAAGCTCCATCTTTACTAGATTGAGGAACCTCCACACAGCTTTCCATAGTGGCTGGGCCAGTTTGTACTCCCACCAGCAGTGCAGGAGAGTTCCTTTTTCTCCACATCCTCGCCAACATTTGCTGTTTCCTGTTTTTTTTTAGTATATGGCATTCTCTCTGGAATAAGGTGGTATCTCATTATGGTTTTGATTTGCATTTGCCTGATTACAAGTGATGTTGAACATTTTTTCAGAAACCTGTTGGCCATTTGCATTTCCTCTTTGGAGAAGTGTATTTAGCTCTTCTGCCCATTTTTTGACTGCATTGTTTACTTTGTTTTGTTGAGTCGCATCAGCTCTTTGTAGATCATTGTGATCAGTCCCTTATCAGTTGTATGTGTGCAAAAATTTTCTCCCAATCAGTGGGGTATCTCTTTGTTTTGGTTAATGTCTCTTTGCTGTACAGATGCTTTCAAGTTTGATGTGATCCCAGCTGTTCATCTTTTCCTTCACTTTCTTTGGTTTGGGGGATGTGTCTTTAAAGATGTTACTGAGATGTATGTCATGTAGTGTTTTGCCTGTGTATAGAAGAATAGATATATATATATATATATATATATATATATATATGATTTTGGGTCTTATGTACAAAAAATATCAATCTGATTAAACTTGTCCAACTCTACACAGAATGCTCTTACCCTAAATTCCATATAGAACAAGGGTGTGCATGACTAGTCATCCTGAAGTCATTTGAAAAATGTTAGCTATATATGTAAATCTGCATTTTTTCAAAGGGGTCAAGTCCATTGTTCTTATCTGATTCTTTAAGCAGTTTATTACCTCACAGCCTATCACTGAATTAATTTAGAATGGTAAATGTTTATCAGGTATTGACCAGACATTCCCTTCCCTCCCCTCCATTGAGTCCAACTGCTCTTTCAGGAATCATTTTCCTGCGCATCCTCTAACCTTACTGTTTGAAGGCATAACACCATGAAGATGAGGTTTAAAGATTTCCAATGCAATCCTCTTAAACTTTAATTAGTAAGAATCCTATTGACAAGTTCCTTTTGAAGAACTTGTGATTTAAAAGTCAGTTTTTCACTTTAACCATCATCCCTATAATGTATGCCTGAATACATTAAATATTCTTCATGATCCATTTTTGCTTTGGTGTTTAACGTGAAAAATTATCCTCAGAGTTCACAGTGTGTTTCCCCAGAACTGCCCTTGCCTCTTCCTCTATCTTGGGAATTAACTTTATCCATCCAAATCACCACCCCAAAAATTATATAAGAGAACCTGCATCATCTTTTCACTTTCAGTTCCAATTATTTTTCACATTTTCTCCATTTTATACCCTAAATATTGCTCTAGTCCATTCATCTTACCAATCTATGATGCTATTTTTCTCAGTTCATGATCACATTCTCTTTCAGTTGAAATATCACATTAATAGGTTCCTAAATTTATCTCTGATTTTGCATCTTCTCTTTTCCATTTCATCCTTTACACATCTACAGAATCACCTGCTCAGCCGCAAATATGACTTGGTCACTTTCTAGTAGTAACAAATCGAAGGTCCTAGCCCATTACCTGCATGCTAACACCGCGCCCCTTTCTGGCCTTGTCTCCTAATAACGGCACTGATTTCTCAACATCCCAGGATAAGTGCTTTTCTGACTGTCACTGCTTTGCTTGAGTGAGTTTCTCTCTCCTTGAAATTCTGTTCATCCTCCTTAAGGAAGCTGACTTTGACATATTTTCCAGTTTCCTCAGGCAGAGTTCGTTGTTCTTTTATTTCTTCTCAAAAAATCATTTGGTATTTACTTTAATATCTTATTCACCTTTGTTTTCTAAGCACCTTGGGCAGTTCATGCACATATATTCATTTCCAATCAATGTAGCTGTAATTGGATTGAAAACAGTGTGAAAACTGCTGAGGACTAGACCATCATGGGCAAACACTATCTTTGTTGATCAGACTAAATAAGAGCGACCTTAAATTCATGGCAGGAATGAAATGGAAAACTTCACTATTAGCTCTAAAGATTGACTTGCATTTTAACTTTCTATAGTACTATTGTACTGTAATATAGAACATACTTTTCATATAAAACAAGTGTTGTCTTTTTTTAACCACATTTCTTATTAATTCTAGTGAAAAGTGTATGCAGCTGCATTACAAATAGTTATGGAACAGCAGGAGTTCAAAGGGCCTAAGTTGAACATATGAACAAATTAAAACCATTCAAGCTTTTTTTTTTTTTAAAGATTTATTTATTTATTTATACAAGCACTGGGTACAGTCAGAAGCACGGGAGGGTGAGAGAATTCACCAGAGCCAAAGCAGGGAACAGAACAGGCAGACTGATGAAATACACTGCTGAGGGGAGCAGCGGGCGTGGCAGGAGAGGTCTGTCCCACCATGTGGGACCCTCGCCTGGCAGCAGGGGATCGAACCAGCACTGCAGAGGCTGTGGGCAGCTTCGCAGCCCAGCGCTCAACCGCTGCACCACCAGGGGAGGTCCCCATTCAAGCTTTTTAATTGTCCCTGAGTCCACGGACCTTGCTAAATATCCACCTGTCCTTTCCCCTGAGAAAGAGTTATCTGGGCCAAAACATAGGTACTTCCAAGGATGAGAAACGTTGCCTTCTATTTCAATAAGGAGTTCTACCTTGAGGCTATTGACATGCAAAGGCTTGTCTTTATTTACACTAATCCAAGTTTTTATTATACATACCACAAGTGTTATTAAGAATATTGTAATATGCCTCCTCTCTCGCCATTATATCAAGAGGCACACTGACTTCTGGGCTGCTGCTAAAACCACAAGTCCACTGATAACATAGAATTAGAAATGTAAAAATCATAGAGGGTGTTCATTTGCGTATTGTTCATGGCAATCAAAGAGGAAATATTGAAGTGGAAGACATTAGATCCCATCTAAAGCCAAAGCGCCTTGAAAGTTGAACACTGGCACTATTCATTGAAGAATTGCTAAATTATGAATAAAATACACTACCTCTGATTTGGTTGCATAGTTTTCTTCCTTTGGTTTGAAAGGCTCTAGGTTGAATACATGGACAAATTAAAACCATTCATTGAATTATGTTTGAGATGTATAGTGACAAATATTGTTAGGATACCCCCGGCCTCCTTCTGATCAATTCTAAGAGTAGTGGCAGTAAAAGCTGCTCATTGTTCAGGTATTTGTTTGAGTCACAAGGGTAACCTTCTCTCTGTGGGTGTATACCTGTAGATAACCACATTCTCTAGTTCCTAATGGTGGCAAGTTTGAAGGAAAGGTGGTAGGAAATGGACTCACTTTCAGATTAATTAAAAAATGACCTAGACACCTGTCATTGAAACTAGTAGCATTACCTTACTTTCTCCACAAGTGAAAGAGCCGTTTTAGATACCTCTAGATGTTGCATTTTTACAAAAACTTTACAGAAATACCACTCTGTCATAGCTGATGAAGGGCAGTTTTCCTGTCCTTGAGCTTCCAGTATTCAGGCATGCATGGCTAAAAAGCAACACATCTTAGAAAAAGAAAAATCAAATTTTAGTCAAATATATTTTAATTTGCTCTTTCCATTTCCTTTAGAATGGCATGTTTTGTTTTGTTTTGTTCTTTCCAAACAAATGGACACTAGAGATGATCTTTTAGCATAAGCAACTAAATATCTTTTCAAGCCCAGTAGCTTCAAGGCCTTAACATCAGAAGAGAATTCCTGACTCTTTTCAGACTGTAGCATCACTTTATTCAGCAGGTTTGTCATGCTGACCTCTCTATCCTTAACTTCCAACCTTACCTGTGCTTGAGGAGGGAAGACTGGTTAAAATGATTATATTAGGTTAATGAAAAGACAATTCAAAAGTCTACCTTGCTTTGCAGAAGGCATCTCATCATTTATTTAAAAGCCAGGGGAAGAAAGAAATACCATTTCATAAAAATGAGAGCAGCATTTTATTGCTGTCTACAGAATTTAATCATTGAAAAACATCGGTGGATATTGGAGGGGAAGTATTGTTATCACTTGTTTCATGCAATGAATTAAAAACCTAAAATGAATGTGGTTTGACAGAAATGTTGAAACAAGGAGGAGGGAGCTGTGTTAGCATTTTAATTTTGTGGTGATTGAAGGTACTTGCTTCCACCATGAAAAAATAATGGCATTCTTCTAGTAGGCCTCATTTCCAGCAGAACTCTGCAGATGGTGCACGTGTAACAGGAGGTTCAGCAGGCTTTAAATGTAGTTACATAAAGGAGTTTTGCTGAAAGGAGGGGTAAATAGAACAAGTATTTATTTCACAGTGCTCTCCAATCTGACTATAACTCTTTCTCCAAGCAGCACATTGGTGAATAAAAAGAAAATTGAAAGGAGGTGTAGGAAGAAAAGGGATTCAAGAAGCAGAGGTTTTCAAAACCATTTTTGGTTAAAAAAAAAAATTCACCGTCATTTGCATGTATAACATCTCTGCTTAGCCTAGGCTAATGAAAATATCCGGAAAGCAAAGAAATTTTTCAGAAAAAAAAATTAAAAATTGTCCTTTAGACACCATTTGTGAACATCAAGGGGAGTCTGAGTAAGTAAATCATCCCCATTTGATAGGGCTGAGACCTCCCACTTCCTTATGTAAACTTCTCCTTTAGTCTCCCTTTCTGTGTTCTTGGAAAAAGACAAAGTATCCTGGTGACTGACTAAATTGGCCCCATTGGTATTTACAGTTTGGTACTTTTTATAGTATGTACTATATCCCCCTAAGTTATCAAATATTAGAGAGTTTATAATTCTTTGCTTATAAAAATGGTCTGTGCAGATATTGTTAAAACAACAGAAGAGGGCTAGACTGCTGTTTTGATTCTGGTTTTCTTTCCTAGCATATCTGCTGCTGCTGTGGTCTCCGTCAGTTATGAGAGATGAGCCACAGGGGTGAGGCTACTGAGTGGCCTCGTGACAGGGGCAATCTAAAAGGAGTAAAAAAAAAAAAGACTGTTGGGCCTCCCTGGTGGTGCAAGGGGTTAAGTTGCAGCTCTGTGAGGCTATTCACAGCCACTGCTGCAAGAGTTCAATCCCTAGCCAGGGAGGTGACCCACATGGTGCAGCAGACCTCTCCTGTCTCACTTGCTGCTCCCCTCAGCAGTGTATTTCTGTCAGTCACCTGTTCTGTTGCCCACTCTGTCTCTGGTGAATTCTCATCCCACACACCTCTGGCCTGTGCCCCAGTTCTTCTGTGCATGAATAAATACAATAAATCTTTTTTTTATTTTTTTATTTTTTTGTGGGACCCTCGCCAGTGGCCGGGGGATCGAACCAGCGCTGCAGAGGCTGCGGGCAGCCTTGCAACCCAGGGCTCAACCGCTGCACCAACAGAGGAGGCCCTAAATACAATAAAGATTTAAAAATATATTTTAGGAAGGGGGTGGAGCAACATGGCGGCGAGGAGACGCTGCGAGTAAGATCTCCCATTAAAAAAAAGTTAATAGGGAGGAAAAGCAGCAGGTCCCAGTGAGAACTGGGACACGGAAGATAAACAGGTGACGCCAGCAAACTATCCGAAGAAGAAAGTGGCCATAAAAGAGGACCAGAAGGGAGGGAAGCGCAGAACCCTGCTCCCCTTCCCCGCCCACAGAGGCGGCACTCTCCGACCAGCAGAGAGGAGGAAACAACAAACCAAAACGGCCAACAAGAACAAACGACGCAGCAAGCAGGACTGTGAGTGTGCAGCCACCACACCCCGTGAACGGGAGCTGAGGCGAACCCTGCAGGATCCGCCGCGGCGGTGAGCGAACGGCTCCGGGCGCCATTAGAGAAGAACAAAGACCCCAGGAGACGCGCACACAGCCCGGGCTGCCGGTAAGCCTGCGCGGGAAAGCAGTGCGCTTGGCGCGCTTGAAAAGAAAACGCGGACCGGGATCGCCGCTGCCCAGGTCCCCGCGCCTGCGACCTAGGCTTGCGGGGAGACGCGCGGAGGCCCTCACGGGGGTGAAAGTCCCTCCCTGAGTGAGCAGGAACCAGGCACCCAGGCACGGGAGCGGATGCAAAAGGCGCCATTCCCGCGCCACTGAACTGGGCTACAGCCCGCGTCCTGGACCTGAGGGCTTTGAACTGAGACCCGGGGCACAAAATTCGGGGCATGGGTTCTCCACGACGGTGGGGCACAAGGCAGACACAGCACCCCAAAGCCATTGAGGTTTACCCTACCATTCCCGCTCTGTTCCCTGTCCCACGGGGTGGGGGGGGCGAAAAACAGCCCCCCAAGGACAATAGGAGAGATCTCTGGCGCCACCTAGCGACCAGAAAAAAAAAGTCACTAACACCCCATAGAACAGGAAATTTCTTAAGACTGCTTGAAAAGGGCAGAAGGCTCCCGGAGGAGACAGTGGCCAGCTGGGAAGTTAGCCCATGCCAGGCCCCATCCGACCAGCAGTCTGAGCCCACAGAGGGAACAGGCACCCACGGCTGGGGCAGACTGGGCGCGCAGAAGAGTGTGCCTGAGACCGGAAGCACAGGGAGTGAGTCCCGCGTCGCCATTTTAGAACAGGGACATTTCATCAGTAAAGACTGCCTGAAACCAGCAGAAAGCTCCCTCAGAAGCCAGAGATGGCTCCTGGAGGAGCCAGAGGGGAGTGGAGAAGTTCACCCAAGATGCCGGCCAGTCCGAGCAACACAGTGTCCCAATGCATACGACAAATTAGAAAACAGACAGTAGGGACTAGAAGAACCACACGCAACCTAACAACTCCTCAGGAAAGAAGCACACCACAAAAAGAAAACCACCCTCCAGATTACAACGACAGTAACTTGGAAGAACTTCTGAGACTTCCAGATAGAGAATTTAAAATTGCTGTGATTAAAAAACTGACAGAAGTCATAAAGGAAAACAATGATATGAGAAAAATAATCAACGATCAGAAGAATGAAATTGAGTCCATAAAGAGGGAAGCAAAAGAAACGCAGGAGATCAAAGAATTAATGGAGGAACTAAAGAACTCTGGGAAAAGCAATGAAAGCAGAATAGATGAAATGGAAGAACGAATAAGTACTCTTGAAGACACAGAAATAAAAAGAACCAAAACAGAAAAGGAAAGAGAAGTACAAAGGAAAAAGAAGGAAGAAAGACCTCAGGAACTATCTGACTCCATGAGGAAAGGAAATATAAGAGTTATAGGAATTCCAGAAGGAGAGGAGAGAGATGTAGGAACAGAGAAAATATTCCAGGAGATAATTGAAGAGAACTTCCCAAATGTGAAGAAGGAGCTGAAAATTGATATACAAGAAGCAAGAAGAACACCAAACTTCCACAACGAAAGGAAAAATACAGCAAGACACATAATAGTAAAGCTCAGAAGAATCCAGGTCAAGGAAAAAATAATGAAGCTGGCAAGAGGGAAGAAACAGATAACATTCAAAGGAAAACCAATCAGGCTGACATTGGACTTCTCTGAAGAAACACTACGGGCAAGGAGAGAGTGGAGGGACATAGTCAACAGACTCCAAGAAAACAGATGCCAACCAAGAATAATCTATCCCACAAAGCTCTCCTTCCTCTATGAAGAAAGAATAAGGACCTTCCCAGACAAACAGAAACTCTGGAATTTCATTAAGACTAAACCCCCACTCCAAAAAATACTACAAGGAATCCTAAATCCAGAACCTCAGAGGGACGAATAACAACGAAAGAAGGCCAAAAAAAAAGTTATTAAAAGAATAAATAAATAAAATCAAAGGAAAGACAAACACAATGGCAAATACAGATGCTAACATATCAATATTAACTCTAAATGTAAATGGACTAAACTCTTCAATAAAAAGACACAGAGTTGCAGCCTGGATTAAGAAACAAAACCCAACCTTTTGCTATGTCCAGGAAACACATTTAGCTACAAAAGATAAAAATAGGCTCAAAGTTAAAGGATGGAAAACAATCCTACAAGCAAATGGACCAAAAAAGAAAGCAGGAACAGCTATACTTATATCAGATAAAACAGACTTCAAACTCAAAAAAATAAAAAGAGACCCCAATGGTCATTACATTATGATCAAGGGGACAATACTTCAAGAAGAAATAACACTCATTAACATATACTCACCAAACGAAGGAGCACCAAAATCTATCAGACAACTGTTGTCCTCTCTGAAAACAGACATCAGAGAAAACACATACGTAGTGGGAGACTTCAACACACCATTATCAGCAATGGATAGATCAACAAGACAAAAAATAAGTAAAGAAACTAAAGCTCTAAATAAGGACCTAGAGCATTTGGGCTTAACAGACATCTATGGAACACTAAACCCCAAAAAAACGGAGTACACATTTTTCTCAAGTGCACACGGATCATTCTCCAGGATCGATCACATACTGGGGCACAAGACAAACATCAACAGATACACCAAGATTGAAATCATACCAACCATCTTTTCTGACCATGAAGGCATCAAACTAGAAATAAACCATAAAAGGAAGACAAGGAACTATCCTACCTCATGGAGATTAAAAACCACACTACTGGAAGACCACTGGACTAATGAGTTGATCAAAGAAGAAATTAAAAAATTCTTTGAATTGAATGACAAGGAGGACACCAATATCCTAAATGTATGGGATGCATCAAAAGCAGTAATAAGAGGAAAATATATAGCAATAGAAGCTCACATGAAGAAACAAGAAAGAACTCAAAGAAACAACCTAATCTCGAAGCTCAAAGATCTAGAAAAAGAACAACAAAAAAACTCCAAATCCAGTAGAAGAAAAGAAATAATAAAAACCAAAGCAGAAATAAATGAAATTGAAACTAAAAATACAATCCAAAAGATCAATGAAACCAAGAGCTGGTTCTTTGAAAAAATCAATAAAATAGACAAACTCCTAGCCAGGCTCACAAAGGAAAAAAGGGAGAAAGCACAAATAAACAGGATCATCAATGAAAGAGGAGAAATCACAACGGACACAGCAGAAATCAAAAGAATAATCAGTAACTGCTATAAACAGTTATATGGAAACAAGTTCAACAATCTAGAGGAGATGGACAAATTCCTACAACTCTACAATCACCCAAAGCTAGATAAAGAAGAAATAGAACACCTAAACAGACCAATTACAATGAGCGAAATTGAAATGGTAATCAAAAACCTCCCCAAAAACAAAAGCCCAGGACCTGATGGATTTACAAATGAATTCTACCAAACATTCAAAGATGAATTAGTGCCTATCCTTCACAAACTCTTCCAAAAAATTGAGAAGGAAGGGACAATACCAAACACGTTCTATGAAGCCAACATTACACTAATACCAAAACCGAACAAGGACAACACAAAAAAGGAAAACTACAGGCCAATCTCCCTAATGAACACTGATGCAAAAATCCTCAATAAAATTTTAGCTATCAGAATCCAACAATGTATCCATAAGATAATTCACCACGACCAAGTAGGATTCATTCCAGGGACACAAGGATGGTTTAACATCTGAAAATCAATCAATGTTATCCAACACATCAACAAAAGAAATATAAAACCATATGATAGTATCAATAGATGCTGAGAAAGCTTTCAACAAAGTGCAACACCCATTCATGATAAAAGCCCTTGAAATTCTTGGGATACAAGGAACATACCTCAACATCATAAAGGCCATCTATGACAAGCCAACAGCCAGTATAATTCTCAATGGTGAAAAGCTGAAAGCAATTCCATTAAGATCTGGAACAAGACAAGGATGTCCACTCTCACCACTGCTTTTCAATATAACACTGGAAGTCCTAGCCAGAGCAATAAGACAAGAGAAAGACATCCAAGGAATCCAAATAGGAAAAGAAGAAGTCAAACTATCACTATTTGCAGATGCTATGATAATATACATAGAGAACCCCAAAAACTCCACAGAAAAACTAATTCAACTCATCAATCAGTTCAGTAAAGTGGCAGGATACAAAATCAACATGCAAAAGTCAGTAGCCTTCCTATACACAAACAATAAATCTGAAGAAGAAGAAATCAAAAAAAACCATCCCTTTTATTATTGAAACAAAAAGAATCAAATATTTGGGAATAAATCTAACAAAAGAGGTAAAGGACCTATACAAAGAAAACTATAAAACACTGTTAAAAGAAATAGAAGAAGACACAAAGAAATGGAAAGATATCCCCTGCTCATGGATTGGAAGAATAAACATTATTAAAATGGCCATCCTACCAAAAGCAATATACAGATTCAATGCTATTCCAATCAAAATTTTAATGTCATTCTTCAAAGAAATAGAACAATTATTGATGAAATTCATATGGAATCACAAAAAAACCCCGAATAGCCAAAGCTCTCCTGAAAAAAAAAAAGAAGGGAATGGAGGCATCACACTCCCAGACTTCAAACTATACTACAAAGCCATAATCATCAAAACTGCATGGTATTGGAACAAGAACAGACATACAGACCAATGGAATCGAATAGAAAATCCAGAAATAAACCCACAGATCTATGGTCAACTAATCTTTGATAAAGGAGCAAAGACTATGCATTGGAGCAAAGAAAGTTTGTTCAATAAATGGTGCTGGGAAAACTGGGTCGCTACATGCAAAAGAATGAAGCTCGACCACTACCTCACACCATACACGAAAATCAACTCAAAATGGATTAAAGAACTAGACATAAGACCTGAAACCATAAAATATATAGAAGGAAATATAGGCGAACCACTACGTGATTTGCACATCAAAGACATCTTTACAGACACATCACCCAAAGCAGTGATAGTGAAGGCAAAGATAAACAGCTGGGACTACATCAAATTAAAGAGCTTCTGCACAGCAAAAGAGACAATAACAAAAACAAAGAGAAACCCCACCAGCTGGGAGAACATTTTTGCACCCAACACTAATGATAAAGGACTGATCACAAAAATCTGCAAAGAGCTGATGAGACTCAGCAACAACAAAGAAAATAATCCTGTCAAAAAATGGGCAGAAGAGCTAAAAAGAAACTTCTCTGAAGAGGAAATGCAAATGGCCAACAGACATATGAAAAAATGTTCAACATCACTTGTCATCAGGGAAATGCAAATCAAAACTACCATGAGATACCATCTTACACCAGTGAGAATGGCACATATTAAAAAAACTAGCAACAACAAATGTTGGCGAGGATGTGGAGAAAAGGGAACTCTTCTGCACTGTTGGTGGGAGTGCAAACTGGTCCAACAACTATGGAGAGCTGTGTGGAGATTTCTGGACCTACTAAACATAGAGCTTCCATATGATCCAGCAATTCCACTCCTAGGTATCTACCCAAAGGACACAGAAGCATCCATTCCAAAGAACACCTCCACCCCTATGTTTATAGCAGCACTGTTTACAATAGCTAAGCTTTGGAAACAACCCAAATGCCCAAAAATAGATGACTGGATCAAGAAGATGTGGTACATATACACCATGGAATATTACTCAGCATTCAAAAAAGATAAACACATGCAATTTGCAGCAACATGGATGCCGCTGGAAGGGATCATGCTCAGTGAAATAAGCCAAAAAGAAAAAGAAAAATACCGGATGGTCTCACTCATAGCAGGAATCTAGAAAACTTAAATAAGGGACCAGGAAAATGAGTAACTATAAGAAAGTGAAAATCAGAATCAACAAAAAACTATGAAACAGAGACACTTTTTGGGGGGTGGGGGGCGGGAGGGGAGGGATTGGGATCAGAAAGGGGGGGTTGCAACTGTATGGGGAATATAAAAATAAAATTTATTATTAAAAAAATAAAAATATATTTTAGTAAAAGAAGGTTTTTGCTATGTGAATGCACATGTTCCACAATCAAAAGAACTTTTATATATTTTTCTTTCTATCAAGTCTTCTTAGATAATTCTTGGCACATCCGCTGCCATGGCCTCCTTTAGTTGTGAGAGATGAGACATGGGGTGTGGCAGCTCTCTCACCCAGTAGCCTTGGTGTGGCTGTCTAATACAGGAGTGAGACCAGAGGTGTGGGGTGAAATAATTCACTAGAGACAGAGTAATTTATATATCACAAATGGATTTTACAACTATGTCCTTATTTTTGAAGGTAAAATTTGCAGGGTCAGTTTACATACCAGATAAATATTGTATTTTTTCTTGGAAAAGTGTCAAAATCTTAACAAGTGGAGACTGGTAACTTACTTATAAAAATGAATATTGAACAATAATGTAAAAAAAATTTTAAAAATGAAATAAAATATTAAAAAAATGAGTATTGACTTATCATGGACATCTTCTAAGGCATCCCATGAACTGACTTTTATATTACTCTTTATATTGGATAGGCATTTGTTTGTTCTTGCACTGAATGAAAATCCAGGTACAATAGTGCATAGTGTTAGGCAAAGCTGAACATGAGCTTGGGGCTGTGTTGAATTTCAGTGCCAAGATGGCAGAGATGAAATTGTCTATTTGGATGTGCCTGCAGCACCAACTTCAGGGCATCTGACCATCTCAGTGGCACAGGTGCTGACTTCAAAAGCACCACTTCCAATGTCCCTGAACATTTGAAATTTCATCTTTCAATTTCTGTTTTGTAAATGAAGTCTAGTGGGACAGTGGAAAATGTTCTTGGGGTGTCAAGCACCCCCACAGACTTTGTTCTGTATTTGCTCACCAGCGGAGATGAGTCCTGACAACGCACTTCCACCCAGAGATCACTGCTCCACTCTCCCTCAGTGGGGCCGAAGCTCTGGCAAAGCCTTTCTTTCCTGCTTTTTAAATAAAGGGTCTTTGTTTCACTTTCCACTGGTTCCTGCATATTTTGTAGCTGACCTTGGTAATTTGGACCTGATGCTATTAAATGTCATTGTGCGATATACTAGCTCAGGTGAGAAGGGCAATTCTGAGGTGCATGATGTTTGCAGGCATCAAGTACTATTTTAGAAAATGACCATCTGTCCTTACAGATTTAAATATCATCTCTCTGAACTGTTGCTTTGCCAGGCACCTGCACACTTGATAAGTATACGCAGTGTGTCAAGGACTATCTACATGTTTGTTCAGTGGGTCTTGCTTGTGGATATGCAGAATTAGTAGGGAACACCTGCACTGCCCCTGGATGCAAGAAATCAGGGGAGCTCCTAGGGAATCACACTTATAGTTTAGAAAATGTCATAGATAATTCATAAAAAGAAATTACTGTGTCAGTTTAGGAAACGTAACCGAAATTAGCAGTATCATTTTTTTTTTCTTACATTGAAATAGTCACTTTCAAGGTGATTTTCTCAATATTCATAGTTTGTGAAGCATGAAATGAAATGTTTTTCTGAAGAAGCTAGATGTTTAATAGAATTTAGGTTTACAATGAAGTGCGTCCATAAGGGACTTTTCCTAATTTAATCATATGTATTGAATTTTCTATGTATGTACATAATAATCAGAACAATTAAAGTTCTTATAAACTTGGAACTCAGACATGGGCAGAATATATAATATGCTAAGTGGGTTTAAGGAAATAGTTCATGATATTTTATAAATGCACGCATGTCTTTGTCTATGTAGAATTTTTCATCTCCCTTCTTTTTTCAAACTGGTAACACATTGCCTATTGATCTTTTAAGGACTGGATAGAATATAAATTTTCTCATTGAAAACTCTTTGAAACTTATTTTTGCGTATCTCAGCAGTAGCTTCTTTCCAACTTCTTATAGCCGTTTGTTTATTTTGGTTAGTTCTTTTTAAAGACGTGATACTAAGTCTCTCATTCAAAGTTCTTTCTGTCACCAGATCCCCTGTTGTAGCCAAGACAGAATTTATCAGCACTTCTGTTCATGCAGACTCAACTGTTAATTCCATCTTCAAGCTAGATAACAATTTACAAGCATGACTCAATCTTCCCTGCTTCCTCACTTAGTCCTCTGCCCATCAGAGAATATGAAGCCAGTAACATCTTGATAAGTGGATGCATGAAAAAGAATCTCCCTGAGTATAACACCCACTCTTGGTTGTTTTAAGCCCAACTGGGCATTCGATTTCACAATACCCCAATAGTCCCCACTTGATCTAGCATAATAACCAAACCTGCTAGTAGGACAGTACCTAGAATGAGAGTCCCCCAAAATTTGGGGACTAAAGTCTTTCTCTAACCCTGCAAAGTGTATGAGGCCATAACTGCAATGGGTACTGAGAATAAGAGGTCGTAACTCACACTGGGTACTGTCCCAGTGAGGGGAGTCCCACACCAACACTGAGAAACCTCAACTAGGACAGTCTGAGTCCCTGGGAAGCGCCCCACTTGATAGCCTGACTTAAATTCCCCATATCTCAGAAATCAAAATCTTTCATAAAAGCCCATAAACAAAGAATATGACCAGTTTCAAAACTGCACCACACTAAAGAAATCCCAGGAGGTATTTATAGGCATGCCCAGCCCTCCCAGACCAGATGTAGTTTACAAATCAGGAGTTATTTTCATCATAAGCTATGTTGCCTAGTAATACAGCTGACATTCTGTCAGTAACAGGTTTTCATGGAAACAGAGTGAGAAAGTTATCTGAAGGTCATTTCTCTTCTCACAGAGAAGGAGAAAATATTTTATCTCTTTATTCGCATAACGAAACACATATATTTGGGGATTTGGATGACCAAACAGGCCTTATTCTCTGATTTCGAATGTAATAAAATTCAAAATGACAACTGTATATTCACCTCAAAAAAACTGGGGAAAAAAACATAATAAAATGCTACCAAAGAAAATAAGTAAGTAAAACTAATAAAGATACAAACAAACAAAATAAAAACTCTAAAACCTACAATATATAGAAAAATGACAATTATCAACCTAGCTTTAAGAAACCTTCAAGCGACTAATACCAAATGAAAAAAATGAAAAGCCATTAAAACCTTCCCACTGAAATAAGGTATCATAATGATAAGATTTTATGGGCTACTTCTTATAATTTAACAATGTACTAGAGTCTAATCTGTGAAATAAAGCAAAGATAAATACCACATAAGTTCTAAATTTTGAGAAAGAAAAATGAAGCTATTAATATTTATAGACAATGTGATTAATGATTTAGATAATCCAAGAGAATTGACAAAAACCTATTGGAATCAATAAGAAGAGTAAATTAGCTAGAGATGAGAATATTGAAAAAATTAATGCATTTCTTTATATCAGCAATTAACACTTTAAATTTAATTAAAATATTTTATGCAAATAACAATGAAAGCTGTAAATTGTCTGGAAATAAATTTAATAAGAAATGTGAAAGATGACTATGAAGAAAATAATAAAACTGCGGAAAGCCCTAAATTGAAGATTTAGAAAAGGTGATAATTGTCATGTTTTTGATATGACTAGTTAATATTGCACACATGCCAATTCTGTCCCATTTGTGCTAAATATCCAATGGTATGCTGTTGAATTTAAATTTTACTTAAAAAAAACTTACTCTGATATGTACACTGGGAGGAAATGACTAGCATCCACAAATATAATCTAGTATGAATGTGAATTTTTACATTAGAATAGCATATGAAAGTATGCAAAAAATAGATAATGTAATAGATGCTATCAAAATTGTTGATAATCCATTTGGTAAAGAAATAAAGTTAGATTCATGAGTAGTTGTATAACAATTAGATAAATTAGACCAGGATTCACACATTTTTTAATGTAAATGGCCAAATAGTAAATAGTTTAGTGTTTGTAGATTATATTGCCTTTTTCACAAATATTGATGAATTCACTCATTCATCTAGGTTACAGTGCCAAATGAATGATGTGGGGAATGAAAAGTTTAACTTACAGACACAAGTGTTCACTTTGCTTTGATCTCACTGAACCAGAGTTTCCTTATCTTGAAAATGGTAGCAATATCTGCATCAGAGCTTGATGTAACAAATAAAGTATGAAAACTTTAGCTGTGTGTTTAGATATAATAGAAATATAACTCTTTACTCTTATATTTTCCACACTTGCTGTAATGCCTGGCATCCAGTAGGTATTCTGCACATTTCATTTCACTGTACTAAATGAAAACTTCTTAACAGAGAAGGGGACTATGACAGATTATCTTTGAAATGATTGTTGGTCTCTTCATGGTTGTGGTTCTTATTTACCAGACGCATGACATAGTGTCCCACAGCTTTAAAATAATATAAATTGTTTGTACTTAATTATATATATTTATTTATTTGCATCATAAAATATATTTTATGACCATGTGTAATTACATATAAAATTTTATTTATAGTTTAAAATATATAAATACAGACTATAGAGAAAGGAATTATAAAAATTACACCAAGGTTCAAAAAAATACAGAAGACACCCTTCTGTTTGGACAAACACTTATGTAATATTTTTAGCTCTCCCTTAGCTTTGTTTGTTGTGTTTGACATTTTTTAATAAATCATGCTACCCTTATGGGATAGAAATGCTCTTAATTACCGAAGATGCTACTTATATTAGTTAATCAACTTGACATTTAATGACTCACAGCTTAAAATTATCTTTCCTATTTTGCCTATCATATTGGGTCTGAAAAATTTACAAAAATGAAGATGACTCCTGAAGTGCTCAAGCACTGTCACCTATTTCAACTGTTAAAAAACAAAATTCAGGGCCTCCCCTGGTGGCGCAGTGGTTGAGTGCTGGGTTGCGAAGCTGCCTGCAGCCTCTGCAGTGCCAGTTCCATCCTCGGCTGCTCCCCGGCCACCAGAGGAGGGTCCCACATGGCGCGAGACCTCTCCTGCCGCCCGCTGCTCCCCTCAGCAGTGTACTTTGGTCCTTCTGCCTGCTCTGCTCCCTGCTCTGGCTCTGGTGAATTCTCTCACCCTCCCGCGCTTCTGACTGTACCCAGTGCTTGTATGAATAAATAAATAAATTAAGAAAATTCACTGCTGTGGGGATCTAATTGACTTTCTTAAATGATTGATTCATTAAATCAGCCTGCATCCCCTCCAGACACAGCAATGGATCATGCAAAAACAGAGAATATTCATGGACAGAAAGAAGGTCAGGCAAGGTTATTAGCAAAATAAAAGATTATTTCAGGTAAAGTCCCCTTCCTTTAAGGGAAGACAGGGAATTCTGGGGCAGATTACCTCAGAGATGCTGGTTAGGAAACTCCTGATAGATTGGCTTAGAATTACACTTTTGGAGAGCCTGAAATTACAGTGAGTATTAAGTTTGGATACCCCCATTACTCTCCCCAAGGAGTCCATTTTGAGCCTGCTTTTTCTATTTTTAACATACCCAGAAAGCAAAGAAAATTTTAATTAATTCTACACAAAGCAAAGCCTTTTTTTATTAAAATGAAGCAATTAACCCACTAATCTGAAGACTAGGTCCCTGACACTCCTAATCATTGTTGGCTATGCAAGATATTAGTGTTTTGTTTTTTTTTTTCATTCTTACATTGCTGAGCAAGTTTATTTAACTTGTAGAATTATGGTGACTATATTACATATCTCCATGTTTGCAGAAAACATACCAAAAAAAGTATGTGGGTTTTTTAAATGTTTATATTTAAAAACTCTCTAATAGTGGCAGTTCATAAAAATATTAAATTGACAAATTATATATGAAAAGTTATTTGGGGCTTTGCTTTAGTGGAAATACAATTTGAGCCTGAGGCTAATAGATTGACCCTGTTATCTGACACCATACTGGGAGAAGCCTGGATATCTATAACAAATCTTCAAAACTCAGTAAGACTTTACTGCTGTCGTTTAATACCCAATGTTAGAATCCAATCAACAGATGCCTACTGGTTAGTAGGTTTTTTCTGTGCTTTTAAAGTGTGGTTATTGTGGGTTCAGAGGTAAATATCTCCTCTATGAGATACCCAAAATGGTGGAACAGGAAAAGCTTCATAAATAATGTTTGTTCTTATCTTGAATAGATGGAAATTGAATGAAATGCTCTCAATTTCATGAGAAGAATTGGGTTCTTTTGCTCTCTTTGAATCGCTAAAAAAATATCTACAACTGGAGTTATTAGTTATGGCTTTTAACTGATGGCTTTGTCATTCATTTTTTTAAATATCAGCCTTAAGTACCCACTCCATCCTACATTCCTTGTTCCCTCTAGCCATTCTACTCATCAGAATTCTAAGTGATCCTTTTATCTTTGGATTAAAAATCTATTTTTTTTTTTTACAGAGTATGAGAGGATAAGTTGGCTCCTGCCAACCTCTCCAGAATGTCTATATTTTTTTTACTTTTGTTGTGTCCTATTCAATATTGAAGGTTCCATATTCTCCCCTTCTGCTGTGCCAGTTCCCATAGGTTTTCTCTGTTGGAAATACCATTACTTCAAAACTAACAGCAATGTTTTATATTTGCACACTTCAACCCTCTCTTCAAATGCCATATTCTGTAATTTTAGTCCTATATTCATTCTTTATTTCATACTTACATATATTTTGGCACAAATCTTTTAATATAAGCACTTATGTGTCTCTCTGCCTCCTGGGTATTAATCTCCTGGGAGGCAGGAGATTGCATTTTTGTTTCCATGGTTCTTAGAGCAGTACTGGTATACAGTAAGTAGTGAATACATATTTTTGAATGAATGATAGATTGGTTTACCAGTTTTAATAAATTGTAATAAATAATGATGAAGACTTTAAAGACTACTATATCACTGAGTTGTGAAAATATAATTGGCACATTTAATTATATTTGCCCAAATGCATGAATTATATTCCTATATATTTATAGAAAGTCACTTTTTATGTTTTTTCATACTTTTTAATTTAATAGTCTAAAAATAAATTATTGTAGGACTGCTGGTGATATATTAGTAACAATTTGAGTGCCTTTTTTTTTTTTTTGTATACATGGAGGCTTATATTACTGAGATACAAAAATGGCAAACATAAAGTCAGTGCAATTGGATTAGCACAGTTCAGTCCAGCCTTCCTCATCCTCTATATTATGTTCTCGTATCATTCATTTTAAGCAACTCCATGATAAAAAAAAAAAATTGCCTTCTACCACTTCTGTATCTTTCATAGAACTTCTTTAATGATGAGTAAGCCTGCCATCCCCACTGAGTAGTGGTGTCTGGTGATTTTTCTAGATTTTATCTTGAAGAAATGGATTTTTTTTTCATTGTTTATTTAAATTCCTTGGTATCAGAACTTAGAAGTTTCAAGTAACATAATGAGAAATAATTCTTTGTGGTGTCTGGTGATTTTTCTAGATTTTATCTTGAAGGAAAGGATTGTTTTTTCATTGTTTATTTAAATTCCTTGGTATCAGAACTTAGAAGTTTCAAGTAACATAATGAGAAATAATTCTTATTAATTAACCTTATTACTCTAATAAATGGTACCAAGTTGGGTTTGTCATAGAAGGACAAAATGAGTAAAAATTTACTCTATTGTCTGTGTGTGTCTATATTTGAGAAAGACTGCATCATGCATTTCGGGTTCACCTACTTCTAAGTAAAAGAGAACACTCAGATGGACTTTAAAGGGATTAAAAATACAGTAAAGCTATTATTCTGTCTTTTTTCCTAATAATTTACTAATTGATAAATTATGGTACCAGGTTTATTTTGGTAACTTTCTGGACCTGTTATATAGTAAATCACTGCATAAATATTGTTACATCTTAATGTCAACAGGAGACCAAAGACACACTCCATGTCAAGTGGTGTTAAGCATGGTTGATGTTGGGTCAGTAAGGTGAGAAGTATGATTAGGTTTTCATTTTCTGTTGTCTCAAAAATATATCCATTACTTATAAATGTGGACCTAAATTATTTGGAAGTTCTAGTTTAGAAGTACTGTAGATATTCATAAAGTAAAGGAGGCATAATTCTTGGCAGGTCTGCTGCATCAAGGACAAGGATATTTTTTTGGCAGTGGGATAATGGATTTAGACTATGTCAATTGCCATGAATGATTACATCATGCAAAGGGTCTTGAAAATACTCTTTATGTTGTTGTTGTCTTAAATTAAATTTCTGTCTTAATGAGAAAGGATAGATTCTCAAAATGAAGTCTTTCAATTTTCTGTTGTTAGCTCTGTTCAGCTGTTTTAATTTTAGTTACTTGGCTCAAAGTATATAGAATTCATTAAAAATAATTTGTCGTGTACATGCGAACCATTAAAGAATAAGACCAAAGGCAAAAAGAAAGCTAATAGTCTTAGAAGTTAAGGACTGTCTTAAGAGCTTGATACATTTTCCAGGGAACAAATTGATCTGAAGTTCTGTCAGTTGAAAGAAGGATATTTTAATTGAAATATCAGCTTGTGGCTATAAATTTTTGATGACTGAGTTGTCAATATTGTTCCCGTATATGAAATTTAAATGGAATTTATGCTTAAAATATGTTTACGCATTTAAGAGGCAATCCTCAATTACTCGAAAATTTTAAGTTATGCCTACTATGAACCAATGATTGTGTGATTCTCAATAATTTTTGTGTACTTTTTGTGTAACTATCCTTAGTCTTTCAATTGATCTTATGTCTTTTGTTTTCCTCCTTCTAACAGCTCCTTCAGGTTGGAAGGAGTATCCTTATTTGGAGGCATGTCAGCTCGATTTTTCACACTTCAGATTCTTCATTATGACTTCTTGAGGCCAAACCTAATTTTGAAGTAACCAGGAAGTAATTTTGAAGGAACTGGTCATGTCAGCAGCAAATCCCTCAATTTTGGAGCACAAGTGATCACTGGTAGGATCTGCATACCATCATCTTCCTCTTGTCTGACAGCCATGAGCAGAGCCCTGGGGGCGAAAGAAGCCACAGCCTTAAATATTTTCACTCAGAATTACCAAGAAGATAAAAATAAATAAATTGATACGCAAAAAGGACTAAAGATGCAAACCAACAAAGAAATCAGACTAAACCAAACCCATTGTATTTCACCCTGGAAATAAATATCCTCAGATGTGAACCCAAGAAGATTTCTATTCAAGCAAGTAAATTATAAATTGATTTATTATTTGGAAAGGTGAAAGTTGAGAGGTAGGAAGTATCTCTAGCCAGAATTACTCACATTTCAAAATCTATATGTAGACAACAAAGAAAACTGAAGAAGCAGAGGAGCATTGCAGCAGCAAATAGCATTTGGAGAGAAGAGAGGGTGTTTGGCACCTCGTGTCCACCCTCATAGCCATAGTGGATTTACAGCATTTGTCATCAATTGCTTGGAATGTTCTACATTCAACCCTTCACCCCATAGTGGTTGAGAGAGGGAGGAGGTCGGTTCTTACTGATTACTTCTCAATGCACTTCTAATATTTGCACTGTCACTTCCATTCAGGGTAATGATATGTGCTGTTATTTGCACAGATGGTCCCATGAGTTTTGAGACCACAAGGGTTTTCTTGCAGGAATCCAAAAAGGAAACATTGAATTCTCCAGACATTGATTCTTTTTCTTCTGTAACATCAGTTATCTAATAAAAAAAAAATGGATTTGTCTGATTAAAAAAAAAGCTACAAAATAATGATGAAAAAACATCAGTGTGGTCAAATGAATGAAAAAGGGATCAAGAGTTTTTTAATGAAGATCATTTTATATCATTAAACAGCCAAGAAGTCAAATACAGCAAACTGTACACTAAACATTTGTGTTGAACATCTATTTGTTCCCTTAATTAAGAAAAATCATTTGTAATTTGTATTTGACATATAACAGTTTTTTATAGCCATTTATCTATGCTTCATGGGAAATGTACCAGGCAAACAAACAGCATTTTCAGTTTATTTTTCTAAATAAATGTGTTGTTTGTATTATTTGTAGTGGCTTATTGGATTTGATTTTCATTACTTGGAAGATAAATTTCCTATGGTTCATTGACAAGCTTTTGTCATTAATTCAGATATAATGGACGATTGAAATTTAGTATATTTTTGTGATATATGATGGCGATTTCTATTTCCTAAACTCTGAAAAAATGATATATTTTTCACCATGATTTTCTTTGAAGAGTAATTTTAATATTATAGTTATACTAACTATAAGAGTTAGTTTTAATGTATAGGGGACATTGCTCAAATTATAACTTGGGTACTGTATCAGCACAGATTTTCCTAAGCTATCTTCCTGGAAAATCTGCTCCAGAAGAAAATGAAAATAAGATTTAAAAAAAAATTAAGCCACTGATCATAACCTAGTCTTCTAAGAGCTTCCATGAGTGCATATAAAAATAACCAATCAGACTGAGGCAAAAATGAAACTCTCAATCTACAAGGGCTTATTGAGAACCTGCAAATTGTTCATCCTTACTTGAGACTCAACAGCCGAGAGTCGGTGTTTATGGTTGTTGCTACCACCTGTAAGTAGTGTGCAACTCAAATGAGTTAATTTTAACAAGAGAATAGGTCATTAAGTTTATTCCCAAACTATCTCTTGAAACCAAATTCTCATTATATCATTCTGCACACTTAAGTTCATTTACTAAGTGCAAACTCTCTTGGTAGAATTTAGTGTATCCTGTAACATAATGAAGAAAATTAGTTTGCCACGCATGATTTGAACCCCCAAAATTAAGATGTCATACATGAAAATAAATCCAGCTAGGAATCAAATTGCCATTTCCTCTGGGATGTTAGGCAACAAAGTATGGATGACTGGACTCTAAAACATTTTTTTTTTTTTTAAAGTCATGCTGATTGCTTCAAGTTGTGAATTATTTGAAATATAGAAAACTCAACTTTATCTCAAACATCTGACAATAAAATCCATCTAGACTAAATACAAAAAAATACAGATTTTCATTTGGTGAATATACTCATCAGTGAACAGTGCTGCATTTACTGTGTTCTATGTAGAGCCCCTAAGAAATTCTTACAAAATCATGAGGCAGGGGATAGGGACAGCAGACCATGAGAACATGTCTGAAATTTTCCTTGAATTTATGTATTTTCTTCAATTTTAATTCTCTTTACTTTCTAAGTTATTTCACTTACAATCACTTTATTTTCTTTCAGCCTCTTCAAATTTTAAATTTACCCTTTGCTATTGTCACAATTCAATGCACCTTTTACAAAATCCAAAAAAATTTTTGTTCCCATTGATAAATATGAATTAAAAGTGTTTTGAATTGAGAATGCCAACATGAGTAACCTGTGTTTCCTGCCATATGTTTTTAGAGTGCTGATATGTTATAATTACATGCAATGCCACTTCTTTCCTTCCTTGTCACAGGGCGCATAATTATCAGGTTTATCAAGTGGGTAAGTGGAGTGTCCTTCTTTCCTGAGTGCCCTGAGTTCTGTAAAGGAAAAATCAAAATCAATAAGCAACTATAAACCAGAGACACTCTAACGTGGGGGGAGCGGGGTGGGAATGAGTGGAGGGATTAAGGCCAAAATAAGGGGGGGGGGATTCTACAGGGAATATAACCAAAATGAAAATGCATACATTGTGCAAAAATGAAAAATGGTGTAAGAATTATATAAAATAAAATAAAATATATTAAAAAAGAAAGGCCCATAGTCTACAGTAACCAAATACCCAGTAACTCTTAACTCAGTATGGGGAGTGAACTTTGATCTGGAGTCTGAAGGAGGACTAGTAGTTAAGTAGAACCAAATCATGTGCTAAGCAATGCAAAGGAGGAAGAAAAGAAGATGTCAGAAGACCTAGAAACAGGGCTACTCAGGGTGAAGCCAAGAAGAGGAAAGAGAAAAGCACAGAGGAAAGTGGTGCCAGAGGAAATATACCTCCCAGGTCCAGACAGAAAACAGAACAGCTATGAGGACTATAACAGCAGTATAGCTAGTCTACCTGGATTGCCATTTAGGTGGGTTTAATTCCTGCAAAGGCTAAGGTCAAACTGCACACACACCAGAAAAAAATGTACTTCTACATCCAAAGGCATGCAGAAAGTTACACACAAAAACTGTGTTACAGTGTATCAGACTGAATGGAAACTGTCCCCCCCCCCAAAAAAAAAAGAGGGTCAAAATGAATTTCAAAGAGAATTACAAAAATGTTAAGAATGGCCATGCAGAAAGTTACACACAAAACAATGGGTTAAAGTGTATCAGATTGAACACAACCTCTGCCCCTCCCCACACACACCAAAAGAGGGTCAAAACGAATTTCAAAGAGGAGAATTTCAAAAATGTTAAGAACGGTCTTGTTTGCATTTTTTAAGTTATAAAAGATATGCTGTTCAATGACAATACAAAAAATGTTTTCACAAGGTAAGTTTGTGAATTCACAATGACATTAGCAACTACTAGTGTAGAGTTAACAATCAACAAGGAAAGGTGTTTGTGAAATTAGTTTTGCTTATTTATAGATGTGAGAAAACCCGAAGTTACACATAAGAGGCTGTTCGGATCTTGCATGACAACTCCCTAACATCTTCAGGGATCCAGGTTTTGTAATTCTCTGCTGTGACATCCTTGTCGTTTTGTTGCAAAACAGTCAGTAGAACTGCAGACATCACATATGTATTCCAGGCAGTGAGATGTGAAGAGAGCTCCTTCTTTTAATGGGAATTAGCTGAAGAACACTTATAGAATATTTTGGTGTACTTATCATTTTTCAAACTGGCCACACCAGAAAAAGGGGTAACAAAGTCTTCTGGCTGGGCACTGTCACATCGAAGAAACTTGGTATTCGAACATAAAAGAGGCTGAGGAGAATGAGTGATGATGTACAAATTTAATTCGGCCACAAGACTTAAAAATAAAAAACAAAAACAGCACCAATTCATCCTGCCATGAGTTATGAAATATTGAAGATTTTAAACACTAAATTATATGCAAACTGAGGGAATAAAATTTCCAACTCATTTGCAAGAGCAAAATAACAGAGTCATATCATGAGAATATTTTTATGGATTCTGCTTCAACTTCCCATGAGCATACACCCATGATTGGTTATGATGTAGAAATTTTCTCCATGTCTCTTCTTGTGAACATCTTATCACTGTGATTATGGTCTAGATGGCACCGTGTAGATGATAAAGGGAATTTCGAGGGACATTTTGACTCCATGGCCTGTCATACTTTGTCATGAGGATGTTCTATTATACAGGTAAATTGAATTTAAAAATAACTCACTTGAGGGCCTCCCCGGTGGCGCAGCAGGTGAGCGCTGGGTTGCGAAGCTGCCCGCTGCTGAAGATCCCCGGCTGCTCCCCAGCCACCAGAGGAGGGTCCCACATGTCGCGCAGATCCTCTGGCTCTGGTGAATTCTCTCACCCTCCCGGGCTTCTGACTGTACCCAGTGCTTGTATAAATAAATAAATAAATCTTTAAAAATAAATAAATAAATAAATAAAGATAACTCACTTGTGTATTGGGGGCGGGGGGAGGACAATTGTAATTGTTTTAGATGTTTTCACTCAACAGGTACTTAAATTTGGGGCATATTTTATGCTGGTTCTTTGAAATCAACCCTCACATTTTTTTGGGGGGTAGAGTTGGGCTTAGCTTAAAGAGAGCACTGGTTCTTCATTGGGTATGGTGACAAAACTGAGGTATTTCAAAGGCTTTGATAGAAGATACCAGGACACATATAATACTGAAAAATAAATATACAAGCAAATAGTTTTATAGGTTTCCATGGAAAATGCAGATTCCCACAATTATGTGGACTTGCCAAACCACTATGAGACTTACTTTGGTCCTGTGCTTGTTACAAATTCATACAATAACAATTAAACAAATTTGAGATATAGAGGTGAAAAACAGTCTATGTTAGAGCAAGCAGTGTGAATCACCAGAGAAAGGGTGGTCCACAAATTTTTTGTTTTAAAAATTTATTTATTTATTTGTACAAGAACCGGGGTACAGGCCAGATTCGTGGGAGGGTGAGAGGATTCACCAGAGACAGAGTGGGCAACAGAACAGGCAGACTGACGAAATACACTGCTGAAGGGAGCAGCGGGTGCGGCAGGAGAGGTCTGTCGCACCATGTGGGACCCTCGCCTGTGGCCGGGGATTGAACCGGCGCTGCATTGGCTGCGGACAGCTTCACAGCGCAGTGCTCTACTGCCTGCTCAACCAGGGGAGGCCCGAGTGGTCCACAATTTTCAAGACATATTGATCACTTTAATCATAAAGTAAAAGCTAATTCATGAATAAATAAAACTAATCCATAAGCAAATAAAGTTAATACATAAATGACTAAGCAAACAGTCTGATCAAATGAACTTTCTACAGTCTGGGAATATAGTTCTGTAAATTCCTTTCAATTTCTCTGGGGAGCACCCAAATATATTTAAAATGTTTATTCTTTATTATCAAATGTGTAGATTGAATTTGCAATTTGCTAATGTGACAGACTTCTGAGTAAGTTCTATGTTTCTGTATTGGTTCCAAATATACAGTAAGCTTTTAATGAAACATGAAAATGAGATTGCAAAAGTGAATAACAATTCCTGCATTAACAACCATTCCTTTGGAAGATTAATAAGAAGGATATATGCAATATTTTACTGTCCTCCAAAGAAATACTCAACACTGAATTAAAATGCTTAGAAATGGAAGGAAAGGAGCTTGGGCGTGGAATGAGGAAGGCATACAAAATCTTTTATTACTTTAAACTTTTCATTTTAAAATATATGTTAGACTCGTTATTAAAAAAAATGCAAGACAAAAGTCCCCATTTAGCACCATTTGCCCACAACCACCTCTTTTCTAGAGGTTATGCGTAGATACAGATGCCTATAGAAAAATACAGTATTGGTGTGTATATGGTTATGAATGTGTGTGTACTTTAAATCAACAGATCATTGCAGGGATATTAATATAGTAATATTAATATTACTAATACTAGTATTAGTACTAACATTAGTACTAATATTACTAATACTAATATTACTAATAATACTATTTATATTACTATATTACTATATTAATATTACTATACTATATTACTATACTATATTACTAATATTACTATACTATATTAATATCACTATACTATATTAATATATTAATATATACATACATAGTTCTACCACCTGAATTTGTTCTTCTCAACAGCACATGTATCCCCTGTGATTTGAAAATTTGGGTTATGGCTCTCTACTTTGTAAAAAAACCTGCATTAGTACCTGTTTTCCCAAACCCAAAGAGCAGCAGCGAGGAGGTTCACTTTTACGACAAGAGCGGAAAAGCGAAAAGCAAGTCTGTTTGCTTTACGGCAGTGACGCAGAGACGCATGACGCAGTGACGCCAGCGCCCGGCGCCACCTGGAGCCGCGTGAGTGGCCTGAGGCCGCCTCCCCAGACCTTCAGGTGGGTGCCTCATCCGTCCTTTGTGCTCTCCGCGAATGTTGTTTTGGTTTTTATATGCTACTTGCTGTTATTTAGTCGGCTGTGTGTTTGGCTGGGGGAAGCTAAAACATTTTTCCATATAAATGAACGGGAACTACCCCCTCGGCCTCCCGCCATCCGCTCACCCACACGACGACAGCTTATATAGGAATCGCTTTTTCCGAGTGAAGAAAGGGGTACATTGTAGAGGCCTGCACCTATTGGTGTATTTCAGGTGAATTCTCAACAGAACTGAATTATTTCTCAGTTATTCAATGTTCAGGTTATCTATTGTTTTTGCCGCCAGCGTTGCAGGCAGTCCTGAGGTAGGTGGCTTCCTGGGCACCTGTGTGTCTCCAAGGTGTAAATTAGGTTCAGGCTGTGTGAATGCTGATGTTATAATATTTAGAAATACTACAGCATTTTAAATTTGGTATTTTGTAGTGGTAGCAGTGGTGGTTGGTGAGTGACTGAGAAATTCTACTGGATTGACACTTGGAGAGTAACGCCCACATTTGGGACATAGTAGACAGTTTTGCTGGAAAAGTGCCATTTCATACAGTAATTATTATTTTTCAAGAGTCCAGAGGTGAGCATTAGATTAGGGAAGATGAAGATAGAAGACAAATAGCTTCCAAAAAGCAAAGCAAGTCACTTAATTGTGCTTACAAAGCATTGGAAACTATTATGGCTGTGTAACGGTACTTACTGTGAGGTTTTATTAATGTTGAAGGTTGTTTGAAAGATGCCATTAAAATTCTTTTTTCTGGAATGAAATCATACTTTTTGTGATAAAACAGAATTTGGGATTTTAGCATAAAATGTAACCTGTGTTCCTCCAAGTGACAATTTCAGGATCACTTTGACCTAGTCACAACATTGCCTCCCTTAGAAATTATTATTTCCAACAGGAGATGTACCTACTAATGAAAAACAAGCAAACATCCCTTAGGTAACCACACTTTTTCTAAATAAAATATGCACACATTTGAATTTAAAATGCCAGAAGTTGTATTGGTACACTTAGAATACTGATGTTCCTTGACATATTGAGGGGATACATAGGTATATTCAAATTACTATGTTATCACGAGCTATTCACAGGTCATGGAGATTGTAAAATCATCTCATTTTTCAAGCAACAATCCATCCAATAGAGCTGGAATGGATTATGCTCAATGAAATAAGTTAGAAGGAAAAATAAAAATATCAGATGATACCACTTTCAGGAGGAATGATACCACTTTTAGGGAAACTGAACAAAGGGGGGAAAAAAAAAAGACAAAATTGGTTGGCAGCTGTAGATCTGAGACTTAAAGCAGGGGAGGGAGAGGAAAAGGGATCAAACCAGGTGGAAGAGCACAAGGGACCATGGTGATGGTCCACAGGTGATGTGGTGGTGGGAGATTTATAGTAACTATATCTGAGGGGAGAAAGCAAATACTGTACAAAAATGAACAATGTCAGAAAATTTTAAAATTCATTAAAAAAATCCATACTATTGCCCCTCCTAACAAAAAAGGGGGTAAAAAGTTCTAAAATTCTCTTTCAATGCAGAATGCCACTTGGGAGGAGGCTTAAATTTAACTTGGAACTTCCTGGAAGTTAGGACAAACTTAAAAAAAAAAAAAAAAAAAAAAAAACGGTAGAGGGCCTCCCCGGTGGCGCAACGGTTGAGCGCTGGGTTGTGAGGCTGCCTGCAGCCTCTGCAGCGCCAGTTCGATCCCCGGCCGCTGGGCGAGGGTCTTACAAGGTGTGCAGACCTCTCCTGCCGCCCGCTGCCCCCCTCAGCAGTGTACTTCGGTCTTTCTGCCTGTTCTGCTCCCTGTTCTGGCTCTGGTGAATCCTCTCACCCTCCCGCCCTTCTGACTGTACCCAGTGCTTGTATAAATAAATAAATAAATAAATAAATCTTAAAAAAAAAAAAAAGGACTTTGTGTGTAACCATGAAAGTACTATACATTTCAGTGAAAGGAGTTTTGTGATTTAGAAAGCTAATGCGGTCCATTTGTTGTTTCTTGATTTCCAAGAACAAAATCTGGAGTCAGTAGAGAACTGAATATGAAAGTTTGTCTACTATATAAGCCCCATTTGTGTTGCATGCTGAGTTCCCAAATGTCCCAGGTTTCTAGATTTGTGTTCACCCTAGGTAACCTCACTATTCCCCGCTGCACATTGTGGGATAGGACAGGGACTCTGTGGTTTATCTCTTCCTCTTGGCTCCAGCTGTTTCACTTGCTTATGTCCACAGAACCCTTGGTTCTGCAGCTCCTGGGCCTGATGCCCTCCCTCCTACCATCTCTGTCAGCTGAACACCACCCACAATCACTACTTGCCAAAGCACAAACTACACAAGACTTGTCTGTACCTAGTGTGTTTTTATGAAACTGGGGGGTAATAGTGGAGGACTAGAGTCAACATTCATTTTAATTTGTACGTTACATAATATCAACCTAAAATTTTACATTTTGTTATCCAAATAACAGCTGTCTCCTCAGCTGACTCCTCTGTAAGATCATTATTCTCCCTGTTGCCTTCACTTGCTGTTATTTTCTTACATAGAGCATGTTATTATTTAGACCTCCCTTTGCAAAATCCTTTGAGATATTTTCTTCAACAAAGATCAATCCATACTAAGCTTCCCACTAAAATTTGGAAATTAAGAATTTTTGTTAATCTAGTGAATTTATGTTGATGCTCATTAGGGTAGTAGTAAAAATTTGCATTTTCCCTGAATCAAAAAAAAAAAAAAAACTCAGAAATTGCAGGACCCAGAGTGATGATTTTGTTGTTGACACTTTGTGTGTGTGTGTGTGTGTGTGTATGTGTTACATCTCCAATTACATCAGTACTCTTCTAAATAGATTATTATGGATGTACTTCTGGAAAGATGATTAACTCTCCATTAACCTTTTATTTATTTATTTTTTTGTACATGTTTGTGTACTTTTATTTCTCTGTCTTATTTGAGAAAAAAAGCGGAATGCAAGAGATCTTTGTTCTATTCAATTCATATTAATGGCTTAAATTTTGATGTTTAATGGGAGCGACAAAGACACACTAACCAAATGTTTGTACATTTTCTATTAATTACATAGGATAGAAATCCTTTGGGGAATATAAGATGTTTGGTTATATGAGAAGTATATTAATTGTATGAGAAATAAATCTGTTAGCATTCCAGGAATCCTTGCTGCCATTTCCATAAAGTTAATTAGTGGATTCCAAAAATATTTAATCAGTGTCTACTTGTCCAGCACACCAACTGGAATAAAATACTGCACAGAAAACAAACAGTGTTTTTGTTCTAATGGAAGTAGGCAGATGATACATAAATATATTTAACAGTGAATTTAGGCTATGTCTGATGTTACGAAATTTGAAGGGAAAAAGTGGTGTAAGGGGACTAGAAATGATAGTGGTGGGGAAAATTAGGATCATTAAAACACTATTTTCTACAGAGCAGTAGATAAGGCTTAAGGTGACATTTTCATGGAGACGCCACGGAATTTGGGGTGTCAGTCTTATGAAATTGTGATAGAAACATTTCAGGAAAAGGAAGAGCACGAATGAAGTCCCTGCATCAGGAACATGCCCAGAGAGACTCAGAAAAACTCACTTAGCTTATAGGGGAGTGAGAGATGGAAGCGAGATGGGAAGCAAGCGAAGGCACAGTAAGGGTGTCATGTTTTTTTGACCCAGTGGTTGTAGGGCTTTGAGTTTTATTCTTGAGTAAAATGAGTAGTTATTAGAGGGATTTAATCTGAGAAGCAGCAAGATCTAAGAAGAAAGATTTTTTTAAAGGATCCTTTTATTTTGTAGATGAGACTCAGTAGACTATGGAATAATCCTGAGGAGATGATAATGGCTTGGACCAAGATGGCCCACAGTGAAGGTAGCAAGAGCTACTTGGTGTTGGGAAGAATGTAAAAGTTTAGTCAACAGCTTTTGCTTTTACAGTGATTGGTTTTAGATTATGAGAGAAGAGGAGGTGTTAATTTCAAGTATTTGGGTTTTTTTGATTCTGAGAAAATACAGAATAAGGAAATTTCTAATTGTTCAGACAGATAAGAGTGAAGTAGAATGAACAGCGAGTTTGAGAAGGGGAATCAGGTTTTGATTTAGTATGTGTTATAGTGAAAATGCAAAATAGATATTCACTTGGGTATAGCAAGAGAAGCAGCTGGAGTTTCAGGTAGTATCTAGGATAGGAATTTAAATTTGTGAATTAACAGCAAGAAAACGATGAGTTAATTCCTGGAACTACACGAAATCATCCAGGGAGGGAGTATAAATAGAGATGTTCAAAGACGGCTAGGTAATACCACAAGAGTAGACTACACTTATGATCTCGATGGCCCATATTCCATCTGGCTGTGAAATAAGGATGCTGGTCTGGGACTATGATGTAATATCAATTTCAAATTACCCTGTCTCTCCAAACTTCAGCCACTTCAAGTCAAATGTTATTTATGAACTGCTCTAGTATGAGTCATGTTATAATCCACATTGTATGAGTTAAAAAAGCAGACATCCCAGTTGCCCATATTGCTATTAAATTTGAAGCAGGGATTATGTTGTTCAATGTAAAAGAAGCAGCAAGATATAATTTATTTTAACAAGCACAGTAGGAAGAAACAAAAATAAAAAACGCCCAATACATCATGGTCAGGCTGATTTTACCCAGGGAATGATGTCCTCTGCAGTGTAGACCTGGACAGTGTTAGGGCTTAAGGGCAATTGGTAAAATGCAAATTGTAGAGCTGGGCTATTAGGCACTGAATTTAGGGTTCCCAAATTAAGGATTATCTGATTGATTTGGATAAAATCTGAAGATGAAATGTGAGTGAAGTGGTTCGCAGTGATGCTTGGAACAGTTGTTGGAATAGTCTTGAAAATTGACTGTTGCTTTGTGCGGCTTCTTCCCATATATGGAACTGTCCCTTCTGAGCTTGTCTTTCTATCCCAGGTAGTCTCCTTTTCTTCTGTGCAAAACTTCTGCGTGTCAGCCCTGTGAGGGCTCTGCTCAGTTCTTTTAGCCATCATCACATCTTCCTTGCACTCTCCCCTGCTCTTGATGAGGTGGAAAGTATTGAGTAACACTGCAGTTCTGGGTACTGCTTAGGACAAACATCAAAGGTAAGAAAGGAAAAACTCAAAATATAAATGTAGAAATTCAAAATATAGAAACTCAAAATATAAGTGTCTATATGCTGAGGGTTCCTTCTAGCACTTAGTAATGATCTTAGGGGAGACTGCCAGGAAATAAGTTTGTTTGCCTTAACTTTATTATCATTATATTATCATTACTAGTAAACAGCAAGGATGTGCTGTGTTGAGTCCTTAGCACTGAGAACATTATGTTCACATGGGACGTGCATTTGGGATTGAGTATGTTTTAAGAACTGGGGCATCATATGATGATCGATAATGGAAGATGTTAATGTATCTCCCTCCTCCTGTTCAGTTCTTTTTAACTCTTGAATTCTTCATATGCTAAGACCTCACTCTGAAAAAAGCTCTATAGATGGGGTCAATTTCATAGCAAAGACAAATAGAAATGTTTGAAGAGTTCATTAATAAAACCAATGCAAAAAGACCTGCACATGATTGAATATGGAGAAGGAATAAGTTAGGGACAAATTGATAATTTTCAATTGTGTGAATAGTCCATAACTGCTATTGAATAGTTGCTTTCCATGAGGACACAGTAAAATTAAATTGGCATAATTAAGCTTTATTAAATAGATTTTTGAAAAAGGGATGTTTTTGGTAGTTGGCACTGTACTAAATCTTGATGTATTGATTTTTCTTCAGGCTTCTATTGATTATTTTTTTATCAGTGTGGTTTCTCCCATCCAGTAGCAGAAGCAATTGTGAACATTTATGTTCTATTTTGGTTTACAGTGATGACATTAATAATAAGCCATTGCAAGGCTTAATTAGTAAACCAGAAGCAATGTATATGTTTTCCTCCCCCCCCCAAAAAAAAAAAATCTCCAAAAGTCAATAGGACAAGTTTTAGAATTTCAATATTGGGAAATAATTTTAGAACTAACTAAATTTGCAAAGTATCAACTTTTAGAAATCATCAATCCAGCACAGTGTTATAGCTGCTTTAATGACTATTGACTAGTCATCAACTTGAATTTCATAGAGAGGAGATTAAGGCCACTGCTAAGTATAGAAACTAATACAAAACCTACCTTTCGTGAAAATGACTAGACACCAAAGCATGCAATTTGCACATCCATCTGGCTGCTGCTTAAAATAATGTTTGCTCAGACTCATCAGCCTGAAATCCCACATGCAGAGTCTGGGCCATGAAAGAAAGAATAGGCTTTTGTCCCAGGGCTTTCCAAATAGTTGACCTATCTAGCTGACCTTGTCACTTCAAGAACTGTCTCACTTTTTCTGCTGAGGCTTCCACTTCTGTACTACTTTCTCAGCCATAGCCACAGGTGCACCTTTGTATTGTAAGGCAATATAAGGAGTGGTGTTGAAAGCAGTGTGCTTGTCAAAAATACACTTAAAGTGCTGTTCCTGAGGTGGAAAGTGTTTCTGTTTTGCCTAATCACTATAATTAACAGGTAAAAGTGGATGTTTTTAATAATTGAATATTTTAAATTGGTAAGAAAGAAATAATTGAATCCATTAAACATGTTTTCATTTTCATCTTTAAATATAAAAGGTGATACACCCAGGTGTTTTGTAAAAGGTCAAGAATTAAAACAGAACAAACATTTTTCATTCTAGGCACTGTTTTGGAAGTTCCCTAGGTGATCTTTTTTTTTTTTTTTAAGATTTATTTTTATTTATTTTTGTACAAGAGCTGGGGTACAGGAGGTCAGAGGCATGAGAGGGTGAGAGGATTCACCAGAGACAGAGCGGGGAGCAGAACAGACAGACGACCAAAATACACTGCTGAGGGGAGCAGCGGGCAAGTCAGGTCTGCCACGCCATGTGGGAATCTCCCTGGCTGGTTGGGAATCAAACCTGCATTGCTGAGGCTGCAGACAGCTTCACAGTGCTGTGCTCAACCCCCTGCACCACTGGAGAGGCCCCCTAGGTGATCTTTTAACATATAAAAGTGTAGATAGAGAGCCTCTCCGGTGGTGTAAGGGGTTAAGACACAACCTATGAAACTATCCACAGCCTCTGCAGCATGAGTTCTATCCCTGGCCAGAGAGCTACCCTCATGGCACAGCTGACCTCTCCTGCCTCACCCGCTGCTCCCCTCAGCAGTGTATTTCAGTCAGTCTGCCTGTTCTGCTCCCCACTCTTTCTCTGGTGAATCCTCTCACCCCTTGCGACTCTGTCCTGTACCCTAGGTCTTGTATGCATAAACAAACAAATCTTTTTATTTATTTTTTATTTTTTCATTTTTTAAAGACTTATTTATTTATTTATACAAGCACTGGGTACAGTCAGAGGCGCGGGAGGGTGAGAGAATTCACCAGAGCCAGAACGGAGAGCAGAACAGGCAGAGTGACAAAATACACTGCCGAGGGGAGCAGCGGGCGGCAGGAGAGGTCTGCGCACCATGTGGGACTCTTGCTGGCAGCCTGGGGTGGAACCGGTGCTGCAGAGGCTGTGGGCAGCTTCACAGCCCAATGCTCAACAGCTGTGCCACCAGGGGAGGCCCTAAACAAATCTTTTTTAAAAAAAGAAATAAAATAAAAATGTAGATAAGATCAGGAAAGAAAGTACTGTGTTCTCCTTTACTGGCATTTAGGTAAATACCTGATCTGTACTGCTGGTCTCCCTGGGACAAAATCGTAGTTTGAGGGCCTCCCCAGTGGTGCAGCAGTTGAGCGCTGGGTTGTGAAGCTGCGCCGCAGCCTCTGCAGTGCCAGTTCGATCCCCAGCACCGGGCGAGGGTCCCACATGGTGTGCAGACCTCTCCTGCCGCCGGCTACTCCCCTCAGCAGTGTACTTCGTCAGTCTGCCTGCTCTGCTCTCTGCTCTGACGCTGGTGAATTCTCTCACCCTCCCACACTTCTGACTATACCCAGTGCTTGTATAAATAAATAAAGAAATCTTAAAAAATTAAAAAAAAAAAAAATCTTAGTTTGAAACTCTTGCCAGTTTGGGGATATTGGAGTTTTAGTTTTGGGTTGTTGGTCTCTTTTCACATGGAGACTTGTTAGCAATGCCTTTGAACCATGTTTGTTTCTGGGTATTTCTCCCAGACTCTTTGTAGCCATTTGGCCTCCTGGACTTCCCTTTTTCTGGGGTGTTTCTCACAGCCAGTGCCCCTTCCTAGAATTTGTCAGTTTACCCTAGATCAGGGATGGATTGCCATGCATCTTATATGTCTTGTTCTAACTGGACTCAGCATGGATATTAGTTTCTTTATCAGGTACTGGGTGTGTTTGGGGGGATATTAGTTTTTATATCAGGTACTGGGTGTGTTTGGGGGGACTTGAGGGGGATGGGGAAGGGGCACTGGAGTATCTTGACTTTTATTCCTGCAGTGATTAGTTTGGTACTTCATCTTAGGTCAACTTGAGGACAATTGTGAGTCTTCTTATGCATGAGAAAGATATATTTCACCCTTTTTTCTTGTCTAATTTGTCTTAGCACTATTTTCAGTGCAAAGGTCTACATTTTGTGTATATTTTTTTCCAAGTGAATTATATCATTTGACATTACAAATGCAATTTTTAAAATTTCATTTTCCAATTATTTCCCAAAATATATGGAAATAGTTTCTTTTATATTGTACTTGGAAACTTTTTAAAGTTACTTTTTAGTTGAGGTAGTTGTTTTACAGGACAGGGAGAGGGGTACCCCAGAACCCTCAAACCTGCCTGCTCTAAATAGGTTCTGCTATCCACTGCATCAAGACAAAACATATAAAACCTTTGATGGAAAGGAACTTTAATACAATTAGTGAACAATAAAAAAAAAAAAAGACAAAATAGTTTTTAAATCAAGCACTCAAAGTTACCCATACCCTTGTGGGTAAAAGTCCACCCAAACAGGATTGGCCCAGAGCAAGGCCCAAAAGCCTGCCTCAATGCTAAAGCACCTTTTGGAGGGGACCCATAGAAAGAGGTCAGTAACAGACAAGTCTGGGAAGAAAAGAGCAAAATCAAAATAAAGAAAAAAGCTGCCATTGTTAACCTCCCCATGAGTCTCTCACCTACATCTGATTCAACCAGTCCAGGACCGAAAGGCAAGGGAGTTTCTTCACATGTCACTCTGCTCCATGTGCCTCCTCCTGCTATCCTTCTGGCTCCCTCCTACTTCCTTCTTACTCTAGTCTCCTCTCCAACTACTTCTCCTCCCTGATCAGCTCCACCCTCCTTTGGGTGGGGCAGGGAACCTGGAACCTCCCCTTTTCCTGGGCACCATTCTATTATAGTTGCTTAGGAAATCAGAAGAATAATCTGTATAGGAAATCCTGTAATTTCCAAATATAGTTTTCTTTTTTCCACTTCTTATTTTCATGCCTTTTATTTATTTTTTATCACTTTATTTTATTGCCTAGAATATTCCATGTTTGTGACATTTATGATGTGTTACTGATCTTTAGGGCAAAAATTTCAGTACCTCACCTTAATATATGGTATTAGCTGTATTTTTAGTTGACTTTTTGAAGATAGAATAAATTCCCTTTTCTTCTTTTATGAATGTGAGTGAAATGGTTTATTTGTGACTGTTTGAATCCACACCACTTTTCTTCTTTATTCTGTTAATATTTTGTATTACATTGGTTGATTTTCGATTGTAAAATCACTCTGCACTCCAGGAAAAAAAATCCAGCTTAGTCATGATATATTTTTGTTTATAATGTTGGATCCAATTTACATCTAAGGCTTTCTTTCAATCTTTGTAATTCTCTCTTACAGAGTTTTTGCCAAATTTTAATATAAAGGTTATGGTAGCCCCACAAATTAAATTGTGAAGTGTTCCCTCCTCAACTATCTTTGAAAGTATTTCTCCTTATAAGTTTGATGCAGTTACATGTGTTTTGTGGACAGATTTTTGAGAATTAATTAGTTTCTATAGCATTTAAGATATTAAATATGTTTTACATCAATTTTGGTAAGTTGTGTTTTCCAAAGAAATTTTTCATTTCTACTGTGTTGTCCAGTTTGTTGTCATGAAGTTGAGCCTAATCTTGTTTTTTTTTAAATAGATCCCAAGAATCTATAAAAAATATACATGTAATCCTTATGTTCCTAGTATTGACAATTTTTTCTTTTCCAGTATATTTTACTAAAGCTGTATCAGGTTGCTAATTATATTTATTCCATTCTTTTTAGATAGTATCCATGCGGTTTCTAATTATATTTTTAAGTGATGTACTTGAATACTCAAGCCATGTATTTATTGTACAAATGTATTTAAGGTTAAATCAGAGATATCATAAGTGTCATAGCAAAAAGAAAGAACAATTAATTCTTGTAATGTGTGGGCAAATTCTATTTGCAAAGTAATGAATAATCATTGAACCATTTTTAGAATGTGTGAGTTCAAACATATCTTGCTAACTATGTTAATATTTATTAACAAATGTCATGACAGTATTTCAACATTTTAATTTGACAAATTCAGTTCAGATTATATTTTCATATGGATGCATTTCTGACTAAAGTGTAAATTATTTCCTAAGCTGACAGAATTTGTAATTAAATTTTAATTACAAGACAATTTATAAGCTAATCTTTCCTACTGAGGATATTTATTTTCAGGATTTTATTCATATTTTATGTGTTTTAAGACAGTAGAAAGGAGGGTCCCTCTATTCATGTCTGGACCTGTATTTAACCATTTGTGTAGTTATTATGAAAAACACATTATTTCTAAAAATCTATTTCCAGTCCTTTGCTTTAAAACTAGCAATGTGTTATTGCTTGATATGGGATATCAAATGCAAAAAGAAATTCTATGGTGAAAAAAACAACGAACTGTAATCCAAAAATTTGGGGACAGGGCAAAGGACATAATTTTTTTTTTTTTTTTTTTTTTTTAGGCAAGTTGCTGATAAACTTAAAAATACGTATCTGAAAATTGCTTTGAGACTGCCTAAGAAAAATGCCTGCGGGGAATTAAATGATTACTTGAGAAAACTTATATGTGCTATTTCATTTAATCATAAACTAAAAAGGGAATAAGAATAAGGGAGTTATAAGTTCAAAACTTAAGAAAGCTCTATGGGCTAAAGCCATTACTCTAAAAAATAAATCCTGCTACACATCACAGGGAATGAACACAGTAAATTTCAGGGTTTGGAAAATGTTTCTTGTGGGAGAAAATCCCATTAAAGTAGATCTGAATTACTTCAAAAGAAGGTCCATGGCTGTGTCAACTGCCATTAACATGAAGGATACTTCCCTGATTCTCATTTCATTACATTTGTATCAAATTCTATGACTTTTGTTTATGATCAATAACCAATTTCTTCTAAGAACACTAAAAGGTTACAACCTGATTTGCTCACAGTAATGAAGATTTACTAGAATGAGAGTCATCTCTATTTAAATCAGCCTATTGAGTCATTCATTTTCACAGGCAGGGATGAGCTTATTGTATTCATCACTGTCCTCTGGCTAATGGAGATTTGAGTCTGTATCATAATTTAAGGCAAACATCGATTTGCGTTTACAAGCCCCAGTTTCCTCCCAGGTGTTTGCCTCACAGGAACTCATATTACTCAGCTTCACTAGCAGCCTGTTGAAGGAGAGACTCACTGAAAGACAAAACAAGATGAAATGCATATTCTGAACTTAGTTGACTTACATGATTAACAAGTTTACTAGATCTTTGAAATGAATTCATTTTAAACTTTTTTGCATGTTTGAAATTTAACAAACTATTCACCTAATTAATTATTTTTACCATGTTCTTACCCACTGACAATTTAGCATTCTAATTATTCAGTGTGTCAGTGAGCATTTTTATGTTCATCTCATCAAATATGTTCCCCCTAATAAACCCTTCACTGGAATTTACCTCGTTTTTGTTTTTTTTTTTTTTTCCCTAGTGTGATCAGCGTTGATGTGTTTTTCAGAAAATAATATACTTATTCCTTGTCATGTGCATTTCCTTAGAAATATACATTTTTCTATCCATAAGCCTATATGACTAAATTCTGAAATAGGTCATCCAGGACTTTTTATATTTGGAATAGTCATAAGTTTTACCAATTGTTTAATGACTGTAGTTAGTATTCCAGAGATTGTTCTTTCAGCTCAGGATATTAGCCTCTAGACCTCCATGTGTTTCTCAGAGAAAGCTGCTGCTTTCTTTTGTTTTTGGTTTTTGTTGGCCATGAATCCCCACGCTTACGGATCAAAAAATGCTTCCTTGGTGAATATTTCAAGTGTTCTATATTTTTCCAGAACTGTGTTTTCTGGAACTGCAAGCTCATGTCTATAATTACATAAAAATGTCAGTGCTTTCTTAATACAAGGTATTATATTTTATATGAAAGATATGTAGTAGTAAATAGAACATACTATTCTACATCCTTGTGAGGGAAATACTAAGAATAAAATTACTAATGAGCTCATCATACACCTCACTTGTCACATTTGAGGAAAGTGCCAGAAAAGGCAAATTTAGAGTTCTATGAGAGCAAAATAGGTTCTGTCTTTTAAGCACACTAGATTCTTGACTGGCAAGCTATTCATCCTATGCATGCTCTCTGGGATAGTTTGATTTGGTGGATTTCTTAGTATCCTCTCCCTGAGGTCTATGTTACATTTATTGGGGGAAGTTCATTTTGATAATCATTCCTTATTATGTTCTATTTAATGGTTTTATATATACTAATGTCACAAGATTTTCTTTTGTACTTTTTTAACAAATTGCAATATATACAAATAACAATATAGTATTATGCAATAAAATGGAACAACCTATTTAGATGTACAGCAATTTACACGAACTTACATATGCATAATTAGAGAACAATTAACTAATCTGCAGTAAAAGAGCATATCGTTTGATGCCTGGGCCAGAGGTGACAGAGGGCAAAATGCAAATGGTTGTGAGGAAAATTTGGATGGTGGTGGAAATACTCTGTTTCCTGATTGGGATGATTATATGGGGCTGTACATTTGACAAATTTATCATTATAAACTTAAAATAGATGTTTTTAATTGCATATAAATCATTGTTCAATGAAATTAACCTAAGAAGTAAACACTAAAATAAACTACATGTTGTGGGAGAATGGAAGCAGTAAGGCCCTCTAAGCTGCTTTGAAAATCTGATTGGACAATGATGATTTTAATAGCAGAATTGGAAATCAAGAAGATAGATTTTGGATTTGTTTTGAAGGCTAATTATATATAACCTATTGATGTTTTGGTTATATATACTTGAGCGTGGTGATATCTGATGAATGGGGAAAAATCAAGGACAATATCTGAGTTCACCTTAAGAAATTGGGTAGGATTGCCCATTTAAAACAGTTAATTTTAAATAGAAACTATTGGTTGTCTGATAGAGAATTAAGACTTCTGTATGGCTGTGGTCATTTTAAGATGCTTCTTAAGATACCTGTGGACAAAACAAAACAGAGCATTGGATACATGTGTCTGGATGTCTAAGGCAAGTTTGCGTCTCAGGTTATAGAGGTAGAAGTCATAGAAGCAGACGCTATTTAAAGGCATAAACTTAGGGCAGATTAAATAATCCAGGCTAGGGATGGAGCTGGGGGAAATGAGCCAGCAACGGAGACTGAGATGATGAAGTAGTTAACAATATAGGCCCACAACCAGAAGTGAATGGGGGTCCGAGGCAAGAAAAGGTGACAGACTTTGAAGGATAAAGGTGAGCACCATGCTCACGCAGTGAGAAGGCCTGGCTAAGGTGAGGAAGGTGGGCCTCCCTGGTGGCCTTGAGGTCAAGTCTCAGTGCTGTCATTGCTAAGGCCTGAGTTCAATCCCTGGTGAGGAGCTAACCCACATATGGTGCTGTAAACCTCTCCTGTTTCACCTAATGCTCCTCTTAGTAATGTATTTCAGTAGATCTGCCAGTTCTGCTTCGCACTCTGTCTTTGGTGAATCCTCTCACCACCCCCCACCCCTGCCCCACCTGTAGCCTACATGACAGTTCTATATAAAAATTAAAAAAAAAGATGAGGCAGGTGATCACTGCATGAAAATTGTTGTGACCTTTACAATAATCATCTCTGTAGCAGAAAGGATAGAAACCAGGGTGGAAGAGCCTTTAGAAGATCTGTGAAGTGACCGTAAGTTTATCAAGAAAATTGGCAATGAATTAGGAAGAAAGAAATGGAGCAGCAGGAGGAGGATGATTCTGTTCAAGCTCAGGGAATGTTTTCTTTGAATTAATAAATCATTAGTGATTCTTTGAATGCCAGTGCTAATATTTCATGGAGAATCTGAGACATTGTTGATACAAGAGAGGAGGTGAGTGTGTGAGGAAAGTCTTGGAGAAGGCCAGAAGACCTGGGATGTGCAGGACTTGTTATTTAAAATAAAGATTCACTTTAGGAAGTAGAGCATCGTGCTGAGAGAGCATACTAGTATTATTGTCGTCTATGCCTTAAGACTCAGTTTCAAATAAAAAAGAAAATGTAGCAGAATAACATTCAGTTAAACTTAAGATTTGTTTAGCATTCTTTTATGTTTTGAAATACTTGATTTTTCCAGGTTTGTCTGCCCGTCAGGTATATTTTTGAAAATGCCTTCTTTTCATTTCAATTTTATAGTAGATGTGCAATGAAGGCATTTTTGAAAGGTGATGCTTCTTGAGATTGTTTATACTGAAGGAAGAAAACATTTAAACAATGTTATCCTGTTGGAAGAAAAGTTTCAACGGAACCACAAATGAGGCTAAGGAAACAGCAGAGCTGATCTGAGTATGTCAGCAAAAGGATGAGTCCCTTGAAAATGTGCAGCTACAGTTAAGTCATCCCCAGTCCCGTGGCATGCAGGGCATAACCCTATAGATGTCACAAACCAGTTGCTATTGGAAGATTGGTATGATCAGTTGCTATGATCAGTTCTTCAGCAACTCATATTCAGAGCTAAGAGACTTCATCTGATGTGGTAAGAGGAGTCAGTGAAATATTTAAGGGTTATAGCAAGAAGTGAGGAAAATTCTGTCATTCTGAAATTCCATGAAACAAGGTGTTACTGGGTTTGAGAGGATAGCGCCAGTTCTTTACTTTGGCTAGGAAAGAATTCGAAGCCATGTTTAAGCAAGGAAACTTTTTTTTTTTAAAGATTTATTTATTTATTTATACAAGCAGTGGGTACAGTCAGAAGTGCAGGAGGGTGAGAGAATTCACCAGAGCCAGAGTGGGGAGCAGAGCAGGCAGAAGGACCGAAAGACACTGCTGAGGGGAGCAGCGGGCGGCAGGAGAGGTCTGCGCGCCTTGTGGGACCCTCCCCCAGAGGCCAGGGAGCAGCCGGGATCAAACCAGCGCTGCAGAGGCTGCGGGCAGCTTTGCAACCCAGCACTCAACTGCTGTGCCACCGGGGAGGCCCCTAAGCAAGGAAACTTTATTTACTGACTGTCCCTGGGGAGGGGACTGAACTGGCAGAGTCTGGAGGAACAGCTGTGAGGAATAGTGGGGAGATTCCTGGTTAAAATGGGGTGAGGTGGGGCTGTTCTCTCTGTCCCTTTCTGTGGTTTACTGTGCAAGCACCTCCAGATTGTTGGTTTACAGGGGCCAGCAGGAGTTGTCACTCACTGTTCTCCTCTTCTCCATGGGTGTAATTTTATCAGCCCTGACAACAGGTTGGGCAGATGACTAACTGTCCCCAGTTTCTCCATCTCCAAGGTTGGGGGGGTCCTAGATACACTGCCCATCAATTTACTAACTGCCTAACAAAAGGATGTCATTCAAATAGGAAGAAACCTGAGATTGTGAAATCTGAGTTCAGGTTTTAGGGGAAAAAACAACACAAATTATCTTAGTAGTAACATTGGGATGAGTACCAAATCTATGGGAGCTTCTCCCACACTTCCTGGTAGATTTGGAGAACTTGGGGTTCTTCCCTGGGTGGTTCTAATACCTCCTTCAAACGTAATAGCATCAAAACTTTTCATCAGTTGGGTATCTTTTGCTGCAAGTGTCTGAATAAACTAAATGTGGCTTAAACAATGAGAAAAAATATGCTACCTGACCTAGCAAGAAGTCCCAGGGTAGACTGTGTCAGAGTGAGTGCTTGCTGGCTCCGGGTCATTCTATCTGGGAGCTCTTGACTTACCCTTTTAGGGTGGAAGTAAGAACAGCAGAAGCTCCTAGCCTTGAGGCCTCCCATGGCAGTGCACAAAACAGGAACAAGTGAGTTCCTATTTTATTTCCCCCTTTTTAATTATGAAGAAAACTATTCCAGAAGCCACTTACTACATAGACTTCCCCCCTTGTTATTTTTTTCTGCCATGTGATCATAACTAGCAAATCTTTGATAGAGGAAATAAAATTCTGAAGATCGGCAGAGACAATGAATTTTTAACCCTGAGTTAGGGGGATTCCTTAGAGATACATGAAAGATTAGTTCTTAAAGCTAGGGTTCTGCCTGCAAAGTAGAAGGGAAGGGCTAGTGACTGCTAAAACATGGTGGAGTGTGTTCAATGTGATTAGTGCAACGGTCATCATGAAAATCATTCAGTAAATATTAGCTGCTCTGCTCTACCAGAGCTACTCTGATGGAAGATGTAATAAATGACACCAGTCTTGCACCCCACACTACATCCTCTGCCTCCATCCAACTTGGGCATCAAATATTGTAGTTACCACTTAAATGCCTGAAATGTCGCTTAAATTCTTCCTTGACTTTAAGTCTTTTTCCCTTGTCATCTATCTGTTCACTTAAGCCACAGCTAATAAATTGTTCACCTAGATCTAGCCCTATCTATTTTTAGAAATCTTGCCTGTTGTTGCCAAATTGATCATCTTTAAGGCAATTCTGCCTTAAGATCCTGTAAAAATGTAATCCTCTTGCTATTACATCTAAAATTTGAACTTCTTGGAATCATTCCCCTGTAGCCAGACAGTGGCACAGCCTCCTCTGTCCCGCACCACTGGGAACATGCAGTCTCCTGGAAGAACATGGTGTAAGGGAGATAGAGAACACTCACATTCCGTTGTCTATAAAGAGTCAGGAGCCCATTCCAAGTCTGAGGAGCTGAGAAGGACCACCTTGCATTCAGCCAGGACAGAGGAAGAGGACAGGCTTTCAGAAACGCTATTGTGGCAAATGCAGAGATGTGCCTCCCAGATCGTCTTTCAAGGAAGGACTTGCTGCTCAATTGCTGAGTTTGCCTGTCTCAACAACTGGGAGCCACCTTACCTGCTGAACTGGCCATGCCTTTCTTGGGCTTGCTTCAAGGCTTGGATTCTTAACCTGCCCTATCCTGTTTCATCCTTCATGTCTAGATTTGATTCCTCAGGCACTTCAAACTCTACCTCTGCATCAGCTTCCAGAAATCACAGCTTGCAACAATTCATAATTTCTACCGGAAAGCTTTTTAACGCTCCGTTTTCTTTCTGGCTTGATTATCATCACCTAACTTGAGCCTTTTCACGCCAGATATGTAGACATAATTATAGTTCCCTGAATACATCACCAAGATTGTGCAGAGAAAATGCAGTTGATTGAGTATGTACCTGCTGCTAAGTGCGTGCTCTCTCTCTCTCTTTCTCTCTCTCTCACTCTCATTCTCACTAAAGCTGCCTATGAGTCAATAGATACTCAAAAGTCATCTGCCCAGACACATAGTTATTAAACCAGGGAATTCAGATTCTGATCCTCCTTATCCCTTTGCAACTTTGCAATTTCATAGCCTATTTCCTTAATAACTACAGTAAGCGGCTGCTGCCCGCACTCTTCTCTTTCCTTTGCAGGTTCACTGGTGCTCACCCAACTCACCCAGCTCATCAGTACCTTCCAAAAGCAGCCCCTAAATGTCTTCTGCCCTTGTGCTGCTGATGTCCTGTGTAGCCCTATTGTTAATGCCCCCAGCTTTTGCCCACATCACAGTATTTACCATTCCTGTATTTTAATCCTGTTGGCCTAACATCCCCAGTGCTGGCTGGTCCCTGTTGCAGTCCTATCTTACCTCCTCCTCATAATGATTTTAAGTGATTTGGTGTCATCACATAGTAAGTACTGAAAACCATTAATTGAATGCATTTAATAATACTCTTTCTCCCTCTAACTTTGCACTGATTCTGCCATCCCAGGGGACTTGGTTATAAAAAGGAAAAAAGATAGTACCCTAACTTGAGAGTGTGTCACGAACTCCTGTGAATGTAAAGGAATTTGTTATTAAAATGATGCTGTTGAACTTTTTCCAACTCTGATGGTGAGCCACACCCATGGCTGACTGCACAGTATAATCTAGGGAGTGAAGAGCTCTTCTCAGCTGAGAGGGGTCAGGATAACTGTGTCATTTTACAAGTTACTCTTAAAATATGAAGTGAGAGGAAAGTTATGGGTACAGTATTTAAAAGCTATGATTAGATCACAGGATGGAATATTGCTGGATTAAAAGTCTACCAGGATGATAGAAAGGGACAAAGGTATAGTTAGGAGAGGAGAAAAACAAAACAAAACCTCAGCCATGTCTATTGGAAGGGGTAACTATTCCCAGAATTAAGGTGGTGCGGGGAGTGGGGGTGAAGGCTTTGTTCAATAGGAGATGCAGATGATAAACTTTGCAACTTGGTATTCACTAACCTTTTCTGTCCGGAAACCCCCAAGTCTTCATGATTCAGTATCTAAAGAGTTAGTGCTTTGTATTCAGGGACCTCTGGGACCCAGAGTCAGTGTTGTCACCGTCCTGCCTGATTGCTGGGCCAGACTGATCATCACCCCTGATATGTGTGAACATTTATATGTCGTTTCTCTCTGTAAGCCATAAAATCCTCAGAATTTTATTAAATCAAAATAATGTATTCATCCATTTTAGTTTCCTTTCAGTGCCTTGAGGTCCCTAAAGTAGGAGTTGATTAAATTTATTAGACATTGTTGCCCACTGCCTGCCTCTATCAGGTCTCTCTCCCGTTTAGTGCAGGATTGTGGCCTTATCTTCACAACTGCTCACCCAGTAGATCTTGGATGTCTTCCTCTGGCTTATTTTGGAAACTTCACTTTGTAAAATGACTTTCGTCCATCATCTCTCCCTATCTGGCAGAAACACATCCTGTCAAGGAATTCTATTCCTGAGGTACTTAGTGTCTGTTGACAATAATCATTTTTCTTCTGAACAGATAAAAAAGTGATATAGAAGGGGAAAAAAACATGAAAAAGCCTTTTTCTAAATTTAAACTAAAGAACAAATGGTATTTTGCACCTTAACAGTCAAAATCAGCTACTACTTCTGCAAACATAAGTTTCTCCAGCTTCATGCGCAGCTGATGATTTTGTGATAGCAACAGAGCTGGCTTGTTTACTGAGGGGCTGGGGAAACACTGACTAATAGAATAAAGTTGTAAGAGAAATCGGGAGGCTGGATGTTCTTTGTAATTAAAGTGTTCAAGACATAAATCTCTTTCTTGGTCAAGGAACACTTAATAGTGAAGAAATATTTAACCCTTGATAATTACTAAGTTTAAAAATAAAACTAGGCCAATTACAATTCCATTAACATTCTGAAGTTTACCCTGTCACCTAAGTGTACTTCAGGGAGCTGTGTTATTTAACTAACAGATGAAAATTATGCAAATGGGAAAAAAGAAACCATTCTACAAAGGAATGTGGTTGAAGATTAAAAAATCCTTTGTGGTATAGCACTTTATTAAAAATCAGAAAAAATGGGCCTCCCTGGTGGCGCAAAGGGTTAAGACGCAACCTATGAAGCTCTCCGCAGCCACTGCAGCACCAGTTCCATCCCCAGCCAGGGAGCTACCCACATGGCGCAGCAGACCTCTCCTGGCTCACCCGCTGCTCCCCTCAGCAGTATACTTCAGTCAATCTGCCTGTTTTGTTCCCCACTCTGTCTCTGGTGAATCCTCTCACCCTCCACACCTCTGGCCTGTACCCCAGTTCTTGTATGCATAAATAAATCTTTAAAAAAAATCAGAAAAGTGCCTCCCTTGAGGCCTAGGGATTAAGTCTCAGCATGGCCCACGTTCTATTCCCAGCCAGGGAGCTGATTCACATGATGCAGTAGACCTCTCCTGTCTCACCCACAACTCCCCTCAGCAGTGTATTTCAGTAGATCCTCCTGTTCTGCTCCCCACTCTGTCTCTGGTGAATCCTCTCACTGACCCCCCCCCCACCTCTGGCCTACACCCCAGTTCTTCTATGCAAAAAAAAAAAAAAAAAAAACATTCTTAATTGATGGTTGTATCCAAAAAGCTGTCATTAACCTATGACTGTTAATCCAGTGACAGCTTCATCTTCCAGGAGGAGAGTTCATTTACTTAATTGAATGAAAGGGAATATTTTCTAGCACTTTTATTTTCTTCCTCTGCACTTTGAAATAAAAATGATTTTATGTTTCAAAGAACAGCCATAGTACAACATCTGTGCAATTTAAAATACACATATATTTCATTTGTTTCATTTTAATTATGTTGAATATAAAAATATAAAGACATTAAAACCCACTTTGTCCTGCACAGTAAAAAATAAATATGCTCTATTTATGTGTGGAACTAGAAGAATGTGATATTGTGGCTGGCTCGGCAAGGTGAATATTACAAATGAAATTGACTTTATTGTAAGGGGTATGTAAAAGGCAGCCCCTGCGTAAATATCTAAGAGAGGTCCTGTTTCCCTGCTGCAGTGGACTTTTTGTGTCAATTTTGGGCACTTCACATTTTTTCAGAATGCAACCAACCAGATGCCCCTTGCTCTCTCTTAAATTTCTCTTTTTGTCCTGTCCTTCCTTCCCTCTTTCCTTGCAATTCTCTCCTTTAGTCAAACTACTGTCTCACACCTGTATGAGTTCAGCCACATGCAGAGTTCTGGGGATGAGATCTGCTGCTTGTTTCCAGCAGCCTTTATTTTTGTCTCTGTGCTTATTTTAGGCTTTTTACATCTACTTTCCTAACACAATAGGCATCAAACTATTGAATGTACCGTCTTCCTTCCACTTTAAAAAAAGTCTTTTTTCTTGTCCCACTGAATCATTTCAGAATGCGACCTGCTAATGAGCAAGACATGCCAGTAAGTAGCAGTGTGCCTCACTGGCATGTTTTCATAGTATTTTCAACACCCCAGGTTAAGCATTTAGGAGATGACCCTGAGCTGTCAAATTCCTTGAGTGTTTGTTGTATGCCCACTGTTTTCACTCTGGTAGCAAGAAATGCTGGCCCGGTATTTACACAGAAACCCCTAGATAGTTTCATTAGGGTCTTTTAAAATATACTTAGTCTGTGGATCCCTTTTAAAATATAAAAACTCTATTTGCAGAGTACAGATTAAAACATGCAAAGTTGTTTCCTTTTCGTTCCCCCAACTTTTATAGGGTCCTGCAGGTTATTTCACACAGCTGTGCTTATAGGAGGCAACCAACCATATTTATGCCTCCATGTCTCTGGGACAGTGAACTCCTAGAGCTTGCCCAAAATTAGCATAAGTAACCAGTGCAATGCAGGTTGTCAGGCACATTTGTTCCTGCACATCACCCTCAGGGGAGGCATAAGGCAGACCTGCCTGTAGGAGCTTCCACATATTTTAGCTCAGTGCTTGGTGCCCTAGCAATCACTTAAAAATGCAGATTTCTTCTTTAATGTTTGAAGATTCATGTCAACTTTTCCCTTTGTCATTAAATTATCCCTCCACCCCCACACCAAGGTGGCATTCTGTCCTTTGCAGGCCAGCCTCTAAGAACCTTAAAAAAAAAAAAAAAATCTGACTTTTACTTTCTTCCTGTTATTCTCTCCCTATTTTTCATGAACCATGCTCTCCATGGCTGAGAACTCTTCCTGCAGCTGAGCCTTTGTGTTGTCTTCAAGTATTCATTTAAGTAGACCTCAGTCTCCTGATGGTGTTGGGAATAAGGGCTTCTAAGCTCATGTGCTTCTTCCCACCTGTCTTTAAAAGGTGACCAGGAACAGACTTAGTGTGTCTGTCACCATCCCCAAACAGTCTGAAATTTCAGTCACTCGGCCTACTGTGGGCAAGGCCCAGGACCAGCAGTTCCTAGGGAACCATAAGTTTGAAATTTCTATTTCTTTTCTCTCTCTTTTAAAAAATATTTATTTATGCATATGAGGACTGGGGTACATGCCAGAAGTGTAGGGATTGAGAGGATTCACCAGAGACAGAGTGGGGCACAGAACAGGCAGACTGACTGAAATACACTGCTGAGGGGAGCAGCAGGCGAGACAGGAGAGGTCTGCTGCGCCATATGGGTAGCTCCCTGGCCGGATTGAACTCCTGCTGCAGAGGCTGCGGACAGCCCCATAGGTTGCATCTTAAGCCCTTGAACCACCAGGGATGCCCAATTCTATTTATTTCTTATGTCATCTGGATTTTGATTCTTTGTTGCACTTCCCTGTCTTCTGCCTGCTCCCCTCAAAGATCAGGGGAATCATATATATATATATATATATATATATATATATATATATATATATATATATATATGTGTGTATATATATATAATTTTATATAATTCTTACATCATTTTTCATTTTTGCACAATGTATGGATTTTCATTTTGGTTAATAAGATCAGGAGAATCTTTGGCTATGGTAGTGGGTAGAGACTGAAATATGGCTCTCTACTTCTCTGGCTTCCAAACCTATCCATACTCTGGATTTTGCCTTTAAAAATCTCAAGTCGTTCTTCTTTATTGTAAATAATTTTCCTGAAGCAGCACATGTTCCACAGTTTGAGTGTGTAAATGGGTAAAGGCCAGGGTCTACCAAATAAATAAAGAGAAGGGAATATCTACTAATATTTTAAAACACCCTGCCGCTATACACATATTGACAGAAGTACTTTGCCTACTGGACATGGTGTTTTGATGTAAAGGCTAACCTTTATTAGCTTTTTTTTTTTTTTAAGATTTATTTATTTATTTATACAAGCACTGGGTATAGTCAGATGCGCGGGAGGGTGAGAGAGAATTGACCAGAGCCAGAGCGGGGAACAGAACAGGCAGACTGATGAAGTAGCTGCTGAGGAGAGCAGCAAGCATGGCAGAAAAGGTCTGTGCACCGTGTGGGACCCTTGCTGAGGCCAGGATCCAACCTGCGCTGCAGAGGCCGTGGGCTGCTTTGCAGCCCAGTGCTCAACCACTGCACCACCAGGGGAGGCCCCCTTTATTAGCTTTAAGCCCACTTAAAAGGTACAGTCCATGCTTTACCTATTTATTTTCCTTCACCCCAAATAAAAGGAAATAAGAGTTGGGTAGAGAGTAAATGGAAACACAAAACTGGCTTTCCTGTTCATAGATGAGTTCCATTAAAAGAAATCTTTTTAAATCATCACATTGTACAGTAAAAACAGCTTGCAGGTTACTGTTAATTATGCCGCAGTAATTCTGAAAAAAAAAAAAAAAAAAATACTGTAGTCCTCCCCTTTCCTGCAATTTCAGTTTCAAAGCTTTCAGTTACCCCCTGTCAACTATATTCAGAAACTATGTTTTGAGAGAGAGACCACATTCACATTACTTTTGTAACAGAACCTTTTTATAAATGTTCTATTGTAGAATTCTTTTATAATTGTGTTATTGTTTTTGTTGCTAATACCTTACTGTGTCTAATTTATAAATAAATTAAACTGGCATAGGTATGTATGCATAGGGAAATACACAGTATATATAGGACTCGGTACCATTTGTGGCTTCAGTTATTGACTGGAATCTTTTTAACATATCCCTGCAGACAACGGGGAGACTGCTGAAAATTAAATATTCTTCGAAGCCACTTTTGTATTAATGGATGTGAGCTATAATTTAAATCTTCCAGTCATTAGTCATTGTTAGAATGCAGTCAGGTGGATAAGCATGCACTTCATGGAGCACAAGAGGCAGAAAGAATGCCACCACAGTTGTCTTCCACACTATGCGTTAATATTTTTCCTTCTGATAATACTATATATTTTGTTTGTTAAATAGCTTTTAAGTGAAAGTTCACTTTGTAAACTGGAGTACTGGCTCACTCCCTTCACCCTACAGTAAACCCACCAGTTCCCTTGCCATTCACTGACAGCTATTTCCTTTTCTGAAGACATGTTTTTCCTTTCCACTGGCTAAGCTGCTATCTATTGATCCTTCAGCTTCCCTGGTTTTGGATTTCCTGGATTGAAGTCTTTATTTGTGCTTCCTCTGTCTTCCAGTAATTTTAAAGTCTAGTTGTGATTACCTTGAATTTTTATTTTGCTTTTCTTTTTCAAATTTTATAAACATTGAGTATATACAAAAGAATATTTTAACACATGATTGATAAATGTCATAACATATGTTTATAATAGAATGTCAATAAGACCATTTACTCATTATGTACCTTTAAAAAATCCAGAAAGCAACCCAAATAATAGCTTGAGGCCCTCTGAGGCAAAATCTTACTTTATTCATGCAATGGCAAACATTCAGTAAGTGATGTAATCTTTTTGAAACATTGACTACACAAAGTTGTAGTCCTAAGCAGAGTATTGTTTGGTTTTGAACTTCATAAAATGTAATTATATTTTCTTTCAATTTCCATTTTTCTCTCCATTCTAGTCCTCAGATGTGTTCACTTTGATGTCTGAAGGCATGATTATTTCCTTATTATATATTATTGCTATATGTGACTACAACACATTGTGCACTTTCCACTGACATTTTTATTTATAGTAAACATTAAAAATGGTTTCATTTTATACCTACTTCCTATCATCTCTGACCAACCTTGGAATCTTAAGGAATCTTGAAAGTTCAAGTCCGTACTTCTCAGACTCCTTTGTAATTATTATTCTGTATGGAAGTGTAGATTCATGTTTTAGTTTTACATTGTAATACTTCATAATTATATCTTCCCTCACATAATTAGGATATGCATTACTTTCATTAAAAACTCTTGAGCATTCTTTTTAAATGTTTTTTCTTGTGCAGGGTAGCTGCTGTGCAGGTTGTTGCTTATCATTTTTGTGATTTGTATTTGTCAAATGTAGTCATTTTTGACTTGGAGTTCCTATTTCCATGGGTGGCCATAATTTGTACCACTATAGGTGATTCTAGAAAAAGAAGAAAGGGTAAGTTAATGACAAATTTCCGAAGAACCTAGTTTACTACTGCAATGCCTAGAAATTTCTTTGGTTACACATACTGCTGTAAAATCCTTTTAAAAACTATTACTTTAAAATAATCTCTTTAAAGCCTCCCTACTGGCACAGGGGTTAAAGTATCAGCATTGTCAAGCTCTTGCCAGCCACTGCAGCATGAGTTTAATCCCTAGCCAAGGAGCTAACCCACATGGTGCAGCAGACCTCTCATGTCTTGCCTGCTGCTCCCCTCAGCAGTGTATTTCAGACAACCCACCTGTTCTGCTCCCCACTCTGTCTCTGGTGAATCCTGTCACCACCACTCCCACCTCTGGCCTACACCCAGTTCTTGTATGCATAAATATATAAAAATAAATCTTAATGAAATAAAATAATTTCTTCACATTGCAGTATCTTAGCCCAGTCTGGGTATTTACATGGAGAGGGCATAGAGAAGTGAGTGCATGGAAATGGCTGGCTTGGGTGTATTAATTTTCTTTAACTCCTTATCCCTGATAATTTGGAATTTGAGGGGATGGGCATCTTCTATGCTTTGATATTTAAATACCTGAAAAATGTTCAAATGTCTTCAACACATTTGCTGTGATTAATGATTAAAGCTTTTCTATTGCTTAGGAGTTAATCTTGAACTTGATAAAAGTTTGCACATTTAATTAGGCTTTCAGCAGGAGGAGATACAAAGAAAATTCTCTCATATTCCTCTTAATTCCAAAATAAAGTTCCTTTTCATTAAGATTATATTCTTAACTTAGCTTCTGTATATAATAAAATCAATTAAAAATGAGAATTTAAGTCAAAATGGATATCTGGCGCCCTTCCTCTCTTTTCTGGCATTAAGAATAGCATAAGCTCTGTGGGCCTCCTTGGTGGCCTAGTGGTTGAGTCTCAGCATTATCACTGCTATGGCCTGAATTTGATCCCCAGACAGAGAACTAACCCGTGTGGTGCAGCAGACCTTTCCTGTCTCACCTGCTGCTCCCCTTAGCAGTGTACTTCAGTAGATCCACCAATTCTCCCCATTCTGTATCAGGTAAATCCTTTCACCCTCTACACCCCTGGCCTGCACCCCAGTTCTAGGAAAAAAAAATAAATGGCATAAACTGCATCTTAGGTCACATTTTCTCCCCCATGAGTCCTTGGTTTGAAAATATATTTTAATACATTCTATCTTTTTTTCATTGTCTAGTTTTGAAAATGGATGTAAATCATTTTGATTTCACTTAATTATTCTTATTATGAACATAGAAACTCCCAAATTTCCTCCAGTGATTGCTAGTTGGGATTTGCATTCAGCAATTTAAAGATCCATCTAAAAGTCTATGAGCAGTGAGTTCTATTCTTTTGTCTTATTTCTTTGTCTGTGGTCTTTATTACAATGATACCTTCTCATAAGACTCAGAGAGACAGCATTCAACATACTTTCATTTAGTATGATGTTACTCCACCTTAAGCAGATTTCCTTCTAATGTGCTAGGTTATATCATGAATAGTTGCTAAAACTTAACAAATTTTTTTTAAAGATTTATTCATGCATACAAGAGCTGAGGTGCAGGCCTGAGATGCAGGGAGTGAGAGTATTCACCAGAGACAGACTGGGGAGCAGAACAGGAAGATGTACTGAAATACACGGTTGATGGTGGCATTGGGTGAGGCAGAAGAGGTCTGATGTGCCAAGTGGGTAGCTCCCTGGCCATGGATTGAACTCGTGCTGCAATGGCTGTGGATAGCTTCACAGTGCTGCACTTAACCCCTTGCACTACCACAGAGGCCCCTAACAAAATTTTTTAACTGAATATGTTGAGATGACTTAATGATTATAGTATGGATTGTTGGTAATAAGTCCTCTTTAAAAATGAATTTACTTTGGGCCTCCCTGGTGGCACAGTGGGTTGAGCACCATGCTATGAAGCTGCCCACAGACTCTGCAGCGTGCGGGGTCTATTCCTGGCTGGCCAGGGAGCAGCCCACATGGCGCAGCAGACCTCTCCTGTCTTGCCTGCTGCTCCCCTCAGCATTGTCTTCGGTCCGTCTCCCTGTTCTGCTCCCCACTCTGTCTCTGGTGAATCCTCTTACCCTCCCATGCCTCTGACTGTACCCCAGTTCTTGTATAAATAAATAAATCTTAAAAAAATGAATTTACTTTACCCTGTTTTATATTATGGAGGTATAATTCACATAATACAGAATCAAGCATTTTGAACAATCCAGTGGTATTTAATACCTCCACAGTGCTGTGCAACTACATCCTTTAGGCCAAAACCATTTTCAATTCCACATTTGAGCAAGATTTTTTTGCTTATAAAATTCTTTGTTAGTGACCCTTGTATCCCTCCACAGCCCTTCTTTTATTTTTAATAAATTTTTATTGATATGACATTGCTTTATGACAGTATATAAGTGAACACTAAATCATGATCCCTCCCCAAATCTGCTTTCCATCCCCCCCCCATGAAAGTCACCCTTTTTTATCCAGTTAACCCCCCAGCCCTAAGCCACAGCTCTTTGAAGTTATAATTCTATTATCTTTGGCTCCCAATATGCTTATTACACACTAAATTCCTTTTGATGTTCCTTTGAAGGCGATTTGTCCTTTCTTTCTGACTACATAAAGTTGTTGTTTTTGTCATGATGTCTGTAATTTTATGGTTATTTGTTATTTAGCTCACCTGAGCGTTCTAAAGTCAGGTGCTCAGTTGTTTTCTGTTGGTTTTGGATAACTGCCAGCCATTATTTATTCAAACATTGCTTTTTCTTTGTGTTCTCTCTTCTCTCCTTTGGGATTCCATTTGTGTTTGCTTGACCCTTAAATTCTATTTGGTATTGCATTTTTAAAAATTTTTTCCTATTTTATTTTCTCCAGGCTATCGCAGCTCATAAATTCTTTTACTGTGTAAACTTTGCTAGTCAACATATTTATGAAATTCTTAATTTAGTCATATTTTTTTTATTTTTAGAAATTTAATTACATCATTTAAAATCCTTTATTCTTAAATTTTAGTTATTTTTATTTCCTTGAACAGAATAAGAGTAGTTATATTGAAATTTTCCTGATAATTTTATTTTATGGAAGTTCTTGGGGTGTGTCTTACTACCTTTTTATCCCTCATGGCTTTTATTCACATTGTCTTATATCTTCAAGTACCAGGCCATTTTAAAATATTTTTACAAGTATACATACATACACATATATTATATTATAAATGTATATTTTTCATATTACATTCTGTACATCATATATTTCAGAAATTAGTTAAATATATGTACATAAATTTTCATCTGTGTATATAAATTTATACATACATATGAATATATGTACATATATGGAAAACAATTAGAAGTCTGCAATTTTATATATAGTATACTAGATGTTGTATAATTCCAGCTGACAATTTTAATGCCAAGGATAAGATTATGGTATTTTCAAATGAAATACTAAGAATTTATCAACAACAGAACCCTATTATTACTGAATTTTCCCCCAAAATTCATACATTGAAGCCCTGACACCCCCACTGCTTAAGACTGTGACTATATTTTGACTTTTTTCACAGGAAAGTAAATTAAATGAGATTGTTAGTTGGTAAGGAAAACCCCAATTCATTCTAACTGGTGTATTTGTAAGAAAAGGAAATTAAGTTCAAACTGGTCCAACCACTATGGAAAGCTGTGTGGCTATTCTTCAACCTACTAAAGATAGAGCTTCTATATGATCCAGCAATTCCACTCCTAGGTATTTACCCAAAGGACACAGAAACATTAATTCCAAAGGGCATCTGCACCCGTGTATTTATAGTGGTGCTATTTACAATAGCTAAGCTTTGGAAACAACCCAAATCAAAAATAGGTGACTGGATCAAGAAGATGTGGTACATATACACAATGGAATATTACTCGGCAATCAAAAAAGATAAACTCATGCAATTTGCAGCAACATGGATGGAGCTGGAAGGGATCATGCTCAGCGAAATAAGCCAGAAAGAAAAAAGAAAAATACCAGATGGTCTCACTCCTTACAGGAATCTAGAAAACCTAAATAAGGGACCAGGAAAAAGAATAACTATAAGAAAGAAAAAAATCAAAATCAACAAACAACTATAAACCAGAGAAACACTATGGGGGGGCAGGGAAAGGAGGGATGGGGTCAAAATAAGGGGGGTGCAATTGTATGGGAAATACAAAAATAAAAAAAATGAACAATGATGTAAAATATATATATATATAAAAAAATTAAAAAAATCTTTGTTATTGTGGGTAATAAAAAAAAAAGAGAAGGAAATTGAGACACACAAAGGGACCACAGGGTGCTAGCGAAGACCATATTATTTTGGCAAATTTGACATCACAGTCAAATGGCAGCCATTTGTAAGGCAAAAATTGTTTCTCAAGAAAGCAAACCTGCTGGTACCTTCTTGGACTTACGTCCTCTACGAGTGTGAGGAGATGAAATTCTGCTGTTGCAGCCACCAGTGGGGTATTTTGTTATGGCTGTCCTGGCAATCTACTGCAGACCCTTCATACAAAGTACTAATACTTTTAAATCATAGCATACATGTAAGATAGTATTTCTGTAGTTCTTAATTTTTTTAAATATAGTTACCATTAGTTTACAATTTATATATGATTTAGAAGTATGGGATCACCTCATTCAGGTATTGTTACCACACCCAGTTTTCTGAGAGAAATAGCTGAAAATGCACATGGGTTGGGATATCACCCCAAGACTCTGGCCATCCTGGTGTCCATGAACCATTCTAAGGATGGAGGACATCATCGTCTCTGTAAGCCATCCATGGCACTTCATTTGGGAAACTCTTGTCTGAAGGACCAACTTCAGGAAGAAGTAAAATTATCTCTTGAGGAATGTCTGAAATGCAAGGGAGAAAGATTCTTTCTACATAGAAGTTGAAACCGTGGCAGAGTTTTACAAACATGGCTATTTAAAAAAAAAGTCAGAAAAAAATCAAACCAGTAATAAGCCTTAGAAATCTGACTGCAAGCTTGAAGCTACCAGAATGGAAAGGAGAAAAGGTAAATGGACTTATGAGTGTCTTTGTGGTGGGTGTGTTAGGGTAACAGCACCTGAGAGGGGGTGATCCTATACCTCTAAATCATATACAGTGTTATATACCAAGGTATCTCAAAAAGTAAAAAAGATACAAATACTGAAAAAAAATCTGTTAAACAAAAGAACACTAATTGCTGAATTTCATCAGTAAACCAGTCTCCCCCCCATGACCTTCACCTTCCAGCTAGGCTTTCCTGCTTCCACACCTGGGTTCCAGTAAATTGTGAGAATGATCTGTGGGTCCAGCTCCATTCTCTGCTTTAGGCTTCTTTTCTGGAAACTACAAAGATTTTTATTTATCATCATTGTGTCGTTTGGACCAGCGTAATGTATTGAGAGTGTGAACAGATGGTAACATCTTAATCAGAAATCCAACATAGCCATTAGTCAAACAGTTTTCAAATTCCCTTATGCATAAAGTATTAGCTCATGAGACACCACATGAGGATTCATGCATTCAGTTACTTAAAGGTGGGATAAAAAAATAAAATTGTACATTTGAAAATATGACATAGAGGGAATTGTTTAGTAATGGTTTAGAAAGCATTATTTTCATCTTGAAACAGTAAACACTGAAGTTTAATTTTTCTAATAAAGTTCTGTTTTGAAAAATGTTCATTCCAAAGCTTAGTGACCTTGGTATAAACCAGTGGTTCTTAACCAGGGGTTTTGTCCCTCATCCTACTGCGCTATTGAAATTAGCTTGTCTAGAAGTAATTTAGATTTCCATGACTGGAAGTGAAACCATCATCACATCCAGTGGGTAGAGGCTAGAAATACTGGTAAAAGCCATATAATGCATGACAAAGCCCCACACAACAAATAATGACACAGTCCAAAATTTCAGTACTGTCAAAATTGCAAAAACCTGGTTTTAAAAATGTGAGCTACTGGGCCTCCCCAGTGGCACAGTGGGTTGAGCGCAGTGCTGTGAAACTGTCCCCAGCCTTTGCAGCACCGGTTCAATTCCTGGCTGGCCAGAGAGAATCCCACATGGTGCAGCAGACCTCGCCTGTCTCACCTGCTGCTCCCTTCAGCAGTGTACTTCAGTCCTACTGCCTGTTCTGCTTCCTGCTCTGTCACTGGTGAATTCTCTCACCCTCTTGTGCCTCTGGCCTGTACCCCAGTGCTTGTATAAATAAAATAAATCTTAAGAATAAAAAGAAATATTAAAAAAATAAAAATGTGAGTTACTCAAATTCTGGTCCCCAGAATAGTTTATTTAGAAGTACTGACAATGCATTAAAATAATCATTTCTTTCAAAAATCCTTCTTGTTTACTACCTTAAGTTCAGATTAAAGTAGAGAAGAGTGTGCTCAAATTGCAGAGCACCAAAACCATGGTGCGTTACCACCTCACACTGTTAGAATAGCTATTTTCAAATAGTCAAAAGTTAACAAATGCTGGAAAGTATATGGAGTAAAGGGAACCCTGATACACTCTGGGTGCAAAATGTAAACTGGTACAACCACTATGGAAAACGGCATGCAAGTACTCAAAATTAAAAAATTAACTACCGTAGGATCCAGCCAGCCCGCTAAAGGGTGTATTTCCAAAGGACGTGAAATCCTTGTTTCCAAGAGATATCAGCACCACCATGTTCATTGCAGTATTTACAGTAGCCAAGACAGAGAATCATCCTAAATGCCTATCAACAGATGAAGCTAAAGAAAATACAGAAGATTATTAGGCCATAAAAAGAAGGAAGAGACTATTAGATATGGAATCTAAAAACATTGAACTCACAGAGTCAGGAGACTGGTGATTATCAGGGGCTGGAAGGAAAAGTGAAGATTCTGGTCCTTGAGGGCAAAATTTCAGTTATAAGACGAGTAAGGCCAGGGTTGTTCAGGTACAGCAAGGTGATTATAGCTAACAGTACTGAACTATGTGCTTAAAGCTGCTATGAGAGCAGAACTTAAATGTTCTCACAATAACTACTATAATCAATAACTACTATAAGTATGTGAAGCAAAGACTTTGTTAACTAACTTGTGGTAATTCCTTTGCATGTATACCTCACACCTTACTTTCACACAGTGCTTTATGTGAATTACATCTCAATAAAGCTAAGGGAAAGCAGTATAGAACATACATGTATTCTACACATCCCCTGTTGTCCTTTTTCTGCTCCTCATCCTCTATAAACCTGTAAACCCATATTTCAAAGCCAGCTTGTTTCCCCAGTGAGTTCAGTTGAAAAACATTTGTCTATGAGTTGTTACTGAAGACTTCACATAGGAATTGAGGTAGAAATATTTATATTTGTCAGTCTAAAAATTGCATAAGACATTTTACTTTCCCCAAATCCCCTTTTGCCTCTTCCATCCCCAGGCATGCCCTACTATTAACCTCCGTATTTACATGAAGCCTAGCAACCCACCTTGCCTGCTTCTTTCTGGAAAACCTTTCCTCCTCACCCACTTCTCTTACCTAGGCAGGACAAACAGCTAGTGCCTGTCTTCCAAATAACTTACCCTCATGGAGTTCCAGGTCCCTTTCTTTATGACTGGCAATTTAGTCATTCAGGTTCGTTTTGCATATACTTTAATTGCATGCACTTTAGTCGCAGAATACGTCTGTCCATTCTAATAAAATGCCAACCCTAAAAGAGGTCTTTTTTTTTTCCTGATAGATGCAAATCATTTTATTGAGCTACTATTGGGTGACTTGAAAAAAGAGTATCACAAATGAAAGAAACTGTTTTGTAACATAAATAGAACAAATTGAAGGGGTTGAAGTGCTCTAGGTATCTCTATAGAGCATGTGTAATCACATTGACTACGAGAGAGAAAAACACCAGCAGATGACATACATTGACTTCTGAAATAAGGTGGAAGCTTATGTTTTCTTTCTAAATAAATGTTGGAAGAAATTTATTTCCAGTAGCATATTATCCTAAAGAATAACTTTGAAGACATGTTTAACATTAAAAATAACTAGGCAATACCAAGAGCGGCAAATCAGCTGTTCCCAGTATGCTCTCCATTCTAGGTAGGGCAGGTAATTTACGGGAAATACAGCTAATTAAGACACAGATGCACGGATCACCCCCTGACACAGCAGGCACAGACACTAACATGTGCACCTGCTTTCCACCTCAATAAAATACTTCCTTCATGCAAGGCAACATTTTCTTCACTCATTATGTTTCCTTTTTCTATAATCTGATTATTTTTGGACAGCTTCTGTCCTTATGTGCACTGTTTGTCTTTTACAAAATGCCTCTGATGACAAGGCGTTCTGTCCTCGCTTCACTCTCTTCCTGGAACTGGCATGGTCTCTGTGGCTCTGCTTTCAGTCTAACAGTCACAGTCGCTGCATCTTCCAGGCCAGAGCTGTGCTCCCCTCAGGGAGAATTTCATGAGGGTAGCCGGCGTTATGTGCATTTGACAGCTGTCCACTTTATTTCTGTTACCTCAAACACTGAACTCAAATCAAGGTTTATTTTGTTTTGTGTTTAAACCTTTGTTTACAACTTTGGTCCAAGTATACAAGTATATTCCCTATCTTTTATTTTTAAAGAAAATAACATTATAGCCGGCAACAATGGTATACAAAACATTCTGACTATCTGTTTATTCCTTGAATGTAAAGATACTGACATTGAAGACACGACTAGAAATGTACTGGAATATGGGAATGACTCCATGACGGAATAAGCTGTGCACACATTTGCACAAATATAGAGCTTGTCTTTTGCAGCCTCTAGGAAGCTGCTGGGGAAAGAACAAACACTTTCCAGATATTAAAAATTAAATCGAACTGAGCCAGCTTCTCCAGAAGTAGGGGGTATTTACAATGGACTTCATGTTGCTTTTCCCTACTTCAAATATGAGCTAGATGCCCATCAGCATCTTGACTCAGGTCATTCTGTCCATGTACTGCATGTAATTACAAGTGCGCCACGTTCATGTTGTAGGATTTAATATATATGTTTATCGCCTGAAAGCCTTCTCTCCCCAAATCATCCAATATTTACCTTCCGAGCTGCTTTTAAGTAAGAATCTAGAGCAGACTCTTTCTCTCTACAAAGAGATGCAGACAGGAGGTCTATGCAGACAGGAAGTCATTACTTATGTTCAGATGTGTGGAGCTCTCTTGACCTAATGCTATTTCACCTTTATTGTAGTGAAGGTAGTGGGACAATGCCAGCTTATATGTGGATGAACTGAAACATTTCTTAAGTAGTTATTAAAAGCTTGCTGTCTGTGGCCCAAAGCATTAAGTGATGTGTGTGTGTGCCACATATGAATCTGTGACTAGGCAAATTCCTAAACTGGCATTTGATATCCCTCTTGTCACTTAATTCTAAGCCAATTTTACCTCTTAAAAGAGAGCTGATGAAAAGAAACTAAGTCTCTTGTACCTATTAATGGCTGAATTCTCCCAGGATAACTTGATTTTGTTTTCTTTATTTTAAATGTATTTATGCATACAAGAACTGGGGTACAGGCCAGAGGTGTGGCGGGGGTGAGAGGATTCACCAGCGACAGAGTGGGGAGCACAGCAGGCAGACTGACTGAAATACACTGCTGAGGGGAGCAGTGGGCAAGACAGGAAATGTCTGCTGCTCATGTGGGTAGCTCCCTGGCTGGGGATAGCTTCACACAATATCTGTGGTTTTCACCTTGAGATCTGATTCACATTTAGTAGTCCTCCAGTTAAAAGAACTAGACAGTCTGGCATCTGGGCTATGGAGGGTTAATGTCTTCAGATATATATTCTCTCTAGAAATCACCAGAAGGATTATCTTAGTTGTATGGGATTGCAGCAGAGAATGGAAGGAAGATATTAACAGCTATGTGTGCTCAGATTGCTATATTAAGTATCCACTGAAATATGTGCTTGCCTAATTGAACACCACAATTTACTTTAATTACACATTAGTGCCAATTTTATTCTAATGTAAGTCAAATAGACAAAAACAAACAAAAAATACATTAGCAAGCTTACTATTGAAAATTCCTTGGACAATCACTATATTGGGGGAAAAAAACACTAATTCTAGTTTTGCTACCATGGGAATAGATTGAGTTGCTTATGTGTTTTGGTGGGAAATATGTTATAAGCTGTTTGCTCTTTGGGGATGTGTTGTACGAGATGTACCTGTATATACTCAGATTACATTAAATACAGTAGAATGCTCTTGCCAAGATGCAAAATGGGATGGACACTTAGGAAACTGCAAATTTATATCTCCCTTGTCATCATAAGCTTATACAAAAAGATACTGTTCCAGCTCTCTAAGTTGATGATGATGTTTTGCTCATCTCTTTCAGAAACATATTGTTGGATTAGTAGACTGAAATAGTTAACTTGATGCTACTTTGCTTCCCATGTTTCAAAGACAAGAGTCTTTAAAAATTCTATCAGTTTTTTGGAATTGATGTTTCTGTGTCCTTTGGGTAAATACCTAGGAGTGGAATTGCTGGATCATATGGAAGCTCTGTGTTTATAGCAGCACTATTTACAATAGCTAAGCTTTGGAAACAGCCCAAATGCCCAAGAATAGATGACTGGATCAAGAAGATGTGGTACATATACACCATGGAATATTACTCAGCATTCAAAAAAGATAAACACATGCAATTTGCAGCAACATGGATGGCGTTGGAAGGGATCATGCTCAGCGAAATAAGCCAAAAAGAAAAAGAAAAATACCGGATGGTCTCACTCATAGCAGGAATCTAGAAAACCTAAATAAGGGACCAGGAAAATGAATATAAGAAAGTGAAAATCAAAATCAACAAAAAACTATGAACCAGAGATACTTTTTGGGGGGGGGGCGGGAGGGGAGGGATTGGGGTCAGAATGGGGCGTTTGCAATTGTATGGGGGAATATAAAAATAAAATTTATTATTTAAAAAAAAATTCTATCAGTTTACACATAAGAGAAGAAGAAACACCAGTGCTTTGGTTAGTATACTGACATATGCTGGATCTTCATCTTTGGAAATAATCATATTGATTAGTCCTGATATTTTGGGAAAACCGAGCCAGGTTTTTCTGTGTGTGTGGTTTTCATCGTTATTTTTTTCTGTTTAAAAAATCATATGACGGGCCTCCCCACAAGGCCATCTAGGGAAAAACCTAGCGCCGCGGCCGACCTCTCCTGTCTCGCCCGCTGCTCCTCTCAGCAGTGTATTTCAGTCCATCTGCCTGTTCTGTTCCCTGCTCTGTCTCTGGTGAATCCTCTCACCCTCCCACACCTCTGGCCTGTACCCAGTTCTTGTATAAATAAAATAAATCTTTAAAAAAAATAAATTCTTATTTGTATTAACTGAATTCCTTGGGATTTGCTTTCATCTTAGTAATTTATTTGCACATTAGTTACTTCGTATAAATGGATTTAATACTAGCTTTTGGAATATATCCATAAAATTTAAGCTTAGCATTTTAAGAAAAGAGTTACTGCCAAATGTAAGCAAGTGCAAGCTGTGACTCAGATTATTACCACATGCAGTGGGACAAAGCTATCTTTCATGTGTTGGAATATGCATACCTGTGATTTTAAAATTAAAAACCATAATTAAAACTCTTAGTCTAACTTCACCACATACTATCATAGTTACGATTTTCTGGAAGGGACTGAACCTGGATTGTAAAGTACCGGTGAAATCCATGCTAAATACGTCCTTTTGAAATGTGTTTGTGCATTAAATGGATTTATCATGAGCTTAAATGATAGCTCAGCGATGGAATATTCATGTTGAGAGTGAAGATGCAAAGGGCTTCTACATAATGAAATCTAGAATAAAATACAGCAGACAGAATGAGCAGGGCAAAAATAATGAGCTTCAGAAACAAGTATTTATCAACAGCTTCAAAGCTAAGTAATTAAAAGTTGAGGTTGCAAACAACAAGCACTCTTAACTCTCTGACTATGAAGAGAAACAAGAAATTGTTATTGCTCTGAATACCAAAATCAGAATGAGTGCGAATTATAACCATTGCAATTCTGCAAACTTGGTTAAATGGTAGATATCATTTAGCCATATAATTTCACACCTACCCTTAGAGAAATCTGAGTGCCCCGATCTCCTCACTTTATATGTGGAGACATTGCTAGCCAACAAGTTTTATGGACTTGTTCAAGGTCAGAGAACCATTTAGTGTAGACCAAAATGTAAAGCCCAGGTAACTAACTCCTGTCACTTCAATTCCACCAAGCAGAGAATGCTACAAAAAAGTGATAAAAGATTGTTGTAGGACCATTCACAGAGTGAAGGGCAGAGTTTCATCACTAGGAATACTTAGTGTGTCTCTTCAGGTTTTGCCAGTTAGTAACTTTATGAACCATGTCAGTTTCCTGATTTTTCTTAACTTTCATTTTATATCTTGTAATATGAAAATAAGCATAGATTTTTCCTGGAAGGGATTTGTAAGGAATAAGCAAAATGGGATTTTTGAGCATCTATCAAGGTTGAGGGTCACATGATGAGACTTGCATAAATATTATTTGTTATTTATTGTTTTGTTCATCACAACATCCTAAAAATTGCAACATGGGACTTAAAAACAGCTTTCCTCAATGGAAGACTAGAAATAAGACTTCTATATTCTCTCTGCTTTCCTTAATCCCTTTGAGATTTCCTGCTGATCAATGTGTTTTAAAATACCCATTCATAAAGACACAGAATTCTGTGAACAACTCACTCTCTTGTCAGTGAAGTTGTCTGAATTAGTCATTAGAATTAAACACTACTTTTAGGATATTACAAGTTCTATTTGTATTATAGCAGCATAAATAAGGGACAATATTATGCATCCTTCATAAATTTGGACAGTCCATCTTTCACCTGCTTTACAGCTTTTCTTTGTTTCAACAGGTCTATCTTCTTTAGTCTTATTAGAAGTGTTCTAGGACACATGTCTGTGTCAACCCAACGAATGTAACATTTGGAGTCTTTTCATCCCTTTTTTGTCTATTTCAAACTTTACTGCCAAACTTGTCCAAACAAGTGTGTCCATATGCTTATTCTGCCATTCAAGGTTTGCTATTCTTGCACCTTAATGCTCTTACATATTGATAGGCTATGACTTATTTTTCAAACATGTACCTTCCACTCCCAAGAGGCTTTTATGTTACTCTCTCAAATCCTAATCTTTTTATTTTTCTGTCACTAACTCTTAAATGCAAGTGCTTTTTTAATTTATTTCTTCATCTTTGGCTTCCTCTTTATCCACTTAGGATTTTTTTTTTATCATCTGCAGTTTGGTTCTGTTTTGATTATACTGATACTGTACTATAGATACAGCTTGTGCTGTTCTAATCTCCTAGTTTGTGAGTTGTTTGATAATGCAGCAACCAGAAGATAACACAGAATAGTCCCCAGTCATTGTTGATGAATAATCTATCAAAACTAAGATAGTAACTTTTGACATGAAATGTAAAAACTTGCAGAAAGTCTAGGTGGTGAGAGCATGTTTTTTTCTGCATATTAACAGAGTATCTTCTAAACAAATCCTCCAGTTTTCCTAAATACCTATTTGCCAATTTCAGTTCCCTTCAGCAATCATTTGGCAAGAATTTGAGTTGATTTCAAATAAATATTTTCAAATAAATAAATATTTCAAATAAATATTTCAAATAAATATTCAAATAAAAATTTTCATTTTTATGAAGAGGTGTGTTAAATAATATAGAAGATTTGATAGGAGAGGTAGCCCCACTTTAATAGTCTGCAAGGGTTAAAAGCTGTCCTTGAGCTTTGAAGAGGATGTTGTTAAGTGGTGGGACATGTCCCTTTGTTCTTTATCAACTGTGGAACAAGTGCCTTAATGTTTCCCTCAGATGCAATAGATTGAACATCAGCTGTGAAAGATGATGCACTGGAATTGCAGACTCATTTCTTCCATCCCATCTCGGGAGACCCTGCAGGCTGCCATCAAATAGTCATCCAAGTGTTATTCTTGAACTTGAGTGTGCACCAGCCCCAGAAATCTGAGTCAAAATCTGAGTATTTACTGAAGAAAACCCTGGAGGGGAGAATGCCCAGAGGGCGGCTCTGCACCATGTGTTTTTTTTTGTTTTTGTTTTTTTGTTTTTGTTTTTGGTTGTCATACTTCTTCTCAAATATTATTAGCTAGAAGATAGGAGAGATTTGTTTCAGTACAAGTTATTTGAAATTTAGAAAATAAGATTTGAATTGCACATTATCATTTCTGAAAGTGATTTTATAACTCAAGAACAACTAACAAAATTTGTTGACCATTTTGAAAATAATTTCCTAGCTTGATATGACTCCCTGTCTTTGGAGATGATGTGCAATAAGACATTAAAATAGGGCCTCCCTGGTGGCACAAGAGGTTAAGACGCAACCTATGAAGATGTCCACAGCCATCGCAGCACGAGTTCGATCCCCGGCCAGGGAGCAACCCACAGGAAGCTCTCCTCTCTCGCCCATTGCTCCCCTCAGGAGTGTGTTTCAATCAATCTGCCTGTTCTGCTCCCCACTCTGTCTCTGGTGATTCTTCTCACCCCCTACACCTCTGGCCTGTAGCTAGTTCTTATATTCATAAATAAATAAATCTTTAAAAAATTAAGATATTAAAATAGACTAGAACAAAACTACCCTGGAAAAATATTTTTTCTCTCATAAATGGTTGTCACATAAATGGGTGTTTTTATATACATTTTTTGTGTTCCTGAAGTTTCACACACGAGAGATAATGAATATTTGCTAAAAGAGTAAGTAAAAAGAAAAGTTATTTACACATCCATTTTGCTGGGCTGAGATTAGATTTGAAGACCAAACAACTTGTTTTTCATTGTTTTGATGACAAACAAGAAAATAATATTAAGAATAAGGAAGTTATTGGCTACAAGTTTTAAATTATTTTTATTTAACTTGTGAAATCTCATGTGCAAAAAAAATACAGTGAGAGCCTTTAATTACCTGTTTACTTTAAGAAATGACTTAATCTATTCAAGTATAGCATTCAGAAAAGTACACAATTCATATGTATACATATCAATTGATTTTCCCAGTGGGATCCCTCATGGCCACTATCCAGGTCAATAAAAGAGAACATTACCAGCACACCAGCGGCTCCCTGGTGCCTGTCCCAGGTAACACCTCTTTCTCTTTTCTAGATTTGCTATTATCTTAATTTTAAACCCCATTATGTCAGTTGTGGCTTTTTTTGAACTATATAAAATCATGCATTATATGTGCTGCTACATCTGACTTTCTTCACATTTTGTTTTTGAGGTTCATGGGTTCTTCTAGCAGTGATTTGTTCATTTTATCTGCTACATAATAACTCACTAAGTACTTAGTATTACAAATTGTCTACTTCATTGTTGATGGAGGATCGGATTGCTTATAGATTTTGGATATTGCAAATAATACTGTAATAAGGCTTGTTAAATATTTTTTGTCATGGGTACTTATAGGGGTTTATGACTGAGTATCATCAGTAGTTCATATGATTTCCTTATGTTTGGTTTTAGAATAACTGATAAATAATTGGAAATTTTAGGCTTTTGTTATTAAAGTGCTGATATACTTCTGTTTACACCTGTCTTAGAATTTCCCCCTATATTTTTTATTCCTCTGTGTTCTTTTTTTGTTCCTTTCTTACTTTTGGATTAAATACAGTGTTTGAGTGTCTAATCATTCCATTTTTCCTTTATTAACTTTTTTGGTAAAATATTCCTTTACTTCTTGTTAATAATCATTAAAGAAGATTATAATATAAAGTCTTGATTTAATGGAATTTAAGATAATATAATACTTTTACAACTTCCTCAGTAATATTCATCTCCTTTTAACACTAAACTTTTGTGCAGTTATTGCCATGAGTTATTATAATTCTGAATTCTAAACTCCCTACATCAGTATCGTTATCATCATCATCATCATCTTAGACAAGGAGGTGCTTTCTATCTTTGTGCATTACTTCCTGCAAGTCTATTTTTTTCCTGGAATTATTTTCCTTCTTTAAGGAATCTTTAAGTATCTCTTAAGTATTTAAATACTTAAATACTTTAAGGAATCTTTAAGTATTTCTTTAGTATTAATCTGCTATTGACAAATATTATTTTTAGTAACCAGACAGCATCCTTATTTCAACATCTAATTTTGCTAAAAACAGATTTCTAGGTTGACAGGTATTTACTTTGAGAACTTTAAAACTGGCATTAATTGTTTCTGGCTCCTGTTGTTTCTGCTGAAAAAAGAACTGTCAGTCTTATTGTTGCTCCTTTGATAGTAGGATGTAAGGGTTCTTTATATTCATTCTGCTTTGCTTCCAGAGTCTTGTACATCTTTGATTTACATACTCCACCACTTTAGAAAAAAATTTAATAGTATATTACATATTTCTTTCCCCCACCCATCTTCTCCAGGTGGTCTTCAATGAGAGATTTTTATTATCCCACGTCTTTTAGCTGTGTTTTATATATATATATATATATATATATATATATATATATATATATATTGTTGTCCTTGCATCGATCTGAATAGTTTCTACTTGCCTGTCTTCCCTGTTACCTCCTCTCTTCTACTGTGTGTGAACTACTGTTAAGCAGATATTTCCATATGTTCATTTTGGTTATACTATTTTGAGCTTTTTAACTTTCGTGTAATTTCATAATCTTGCTGAAAGTTTCTTTCATGTTCTAATCCTTCTAACTGGGGCTTCTGTTCAGTTTCTCAGCCCCCTGCCACAGGTGGTTTAGGGATGGTTGCAAGACTTGTGTTTTAAGACAGTTTTTATTCTTTTTTTAAAAGATTTATTTATTGGGCCTCTATGGTGGTGCAGCGGTTGATCACTGGGTTTCGAAGCTGCCCACAGCCTCTGCAGCTCCAGTTCGATCCCCGGCCTCCAGGCGAGTGTCCCACATGGCGCGCAGACCTCTCCTGCCGCCCGCTGCTCCCCTCAGCAGTGTACTTCATCAATCTGCCTGCTCCGCTCTCCCCTCTGGCTCAGGTGAATTTTCTCACCCTCCTGTGCTTCATGACTGTACCCAGTGTTTGTATAAATAAATAAACAAATCTTTAAAAAATAAAAAAGATTTATTTATTTATGCATATAAGAACTTGGGTACAGGCCAGAAGTGTGGGGGTGAGAGGATTCACCAGAGACAGAGTGGGGAACAGAAGAGGCAGTGTGACTGAGATACACTGCTGCAGGGAGCAGCGGGCAAGACGGGAGAGGTCTGCTGCACCATGTGGGTAGCTCCCTGGCTGGGGATAGCTTCATAGGTTACGTCTTAACCCCTTGAGCCACCTGGGAGGCCCAAGTTTCTATTCTTAAGCTTAAATTTCAGTCTTTTAAAAAATACTTCAGTGTGTTTATTTTAACATCCATTTGTAAGAATTCTAATATCCAGATCACCTTTGGAGCTTTTCTTCTTGGTTTTCAGTCTTTTTTTTTTTTTTAACCTTTCTTTAACTTGACCGAGCCTGGTAATCTTTGGTTGACTAACAGACATTGTTTATGAAACTTTGTAGAGTTTAGTAGAAACACCGGAAAATGTTGTATCTTACCAAAAAAGGATTCCAGTTCATCTCTGATTTGCTGCTTGGGGGCAAATTACTTTAACTCAGCTTGGTAGTTGAATTTGTGTCTATTAAGGGTCCCATGTTTTGGTCGGGTAGATCCATGCACAAGCCTTTGTTGTTCTTCAGCTTCAGCCTTTCCAGACTTCTATGTGGAAATCTGGGGTGTTTGCCAAGCTACTCCCCCTTGGTCAACTCTCATTTCTTGTTTCTGTTAACCATGCTCCATCAAACTTCCAAACGTTCTTTTCTTGGCCAGCATTCTGCTTAGCTCCTTAGACTTCTGGCCCTAAAATTGCTTATCAGTTGCCCAGATACACAATATGTTGTGTTCACCTTCATGCTCTTTCTCTCTGGGACAGTTGCCCTCAAGGTCTCGGTTGATTCGTAGCCTTCCACGCTGACTTTGGTTTTCAAACTCCATAATCTTGCTGAAAGTTTCTTTCATGTTCTAGTCCTCCTAACTGGGGCTTCTGCTCAGTTGCAAAGACCTCCTGCCATAGGTGGCTTAGGAATGGTTGCAAGACTTGTGGGAAAAGTGCTCAGTTCTGCACCAGGCTCACTTCTGTGAGCTTTTGTTCTGCCAGTGTCTTGGTAGCTGTTTTCTAGTTTGGATGGGAGGTGTGTTTGCTATGAGATATTTCACTGTTAGCAATAACAGGTCAGTTCAACTAACCTATACTCTTAAATGTTATGTGACTGAATATTATTTTAGTAAGAGTATTGGTCAGTCCACTAATACATGTCAGATAAACATTTATACCTAGAACTGTTCTGGCTTCAAAAGTAGCCTATTTACAAATGACGTTGTTATGTGAATCTGAATTGTTATGTGACATTCAACCAGGTTACCACTTTTGAAATAGGACTTCCAGAACACAGTGGCATTGCAGCAAACATTGGTTCTATTTATTTTCTTCTCCTTTTCTTTTTTCTCCTTTTCAGTTTTTAAGTTTCTGTTATTATATCTTGAAGCTCAGAGATTCATTCCTTAGTCATGTCTTGTCTCCTAATGAGTCCATCACAGTTATTCTTCATGTCTCTAGAATATTTTTATCTGTATCATTTGTATTTAGACTCATTCTTAAGATTGTCATTTATCTGTTTCTATTTTCATTTATTCTTGCACATGTTTTTCCCTTTAAAATACTTTGCTTATTAATCATAGTTTTAAAGAAGTTCCTGGTTCCATAATTCCAGCATTGCTGTCATAGCTGACTTTGGTTCTGATGTTTATTGAATCTCTTCAAGCTGTAGTTTTTACCTATTATTATGCCTTGTACTTCTTTATTTTGAAAGGTAATGTAGTGGGTGAAATGTAATTAGAACATGAGTAATCATGTGGAAGATAGTGGAGGGGTGGCATTCTGTATTCCTGTGATTGGGTCTTGGGCTTTTGATGAACCCTGGGCTATGATCTTCAATATTCAATAGTTCCCCACCCCTTGAAAATGGATCAAGACAGGTAGAAGAAACTGGGAGTGAGATCCCTTTCCCTTTACCCTTCTGGAAGGCTAGAGCTGGCTAGAGTTTGGTATTTACCTCCCCTCAAGATAGATCAGGCTCCAATAACACCCTAGTAGACTAGGTTCTGGTACAATTGTTTCTGCCAAATATTCTTCCAAAGAATATTCATTTAAAAATCATTCTTTTCCCCCTCTCTTTGCTGGCAGCATGAGAAGATTTTTCTTAGCTATTCATCGTGAGAACTTGGTCCAACTCCTGAAGGTAAAACTCACTAGAGTGTGGGGGTCCCCCATGACTGGGTCCCCCTGAAGTTTTTAGCTCACAGACTTGAGCACACTGAGGCTCCAACATTTCATCAATTACGCTTAGATATTCCTGCCTGCCCCTAGTTCCTGCCAAGGTTTCTGCTTCGGTAAGTTGTGACTAACTATATTCACCTGTTTGTCTCACCAGTTTGTGAGGCCTTATTTTGTTCTCTGACTTCACTTCTCTTATTAAAATGAGAAGAATTGATTTTTCAGATTTTTACTTGTTGTTAGGACAGAGTGTTGGTGTGTATACTCCTTGTATTTGCATGGTGTGTATACTCCTTGCATTTGCTGAGCTGCAAATTAGAAGTGGTAAAACTGTTTTTAGTAACGTATTTGACCTAATAATATATATCCACGGTGCTCTCACTTTTAGCATATTGACCTCATTACATTTCCTAGGAGTCACATGTGACTAATGATTCCTGCTTTGGATAGGATAGGGCAGCCCCAGGAGTCCCTTCACTATGTTTGTCCAGATGGGGGAGGATTTACTGGAAGATGGGCTATTATTCTCTAAAGTGCTGTGCTGCCCTCCTAAGGTGTTTTTGTTTTTTTTTTTTTTTTTTTTTTTTGTGGGACCCTCACCTGCGGCTGGGGAAGGCCCGGGACAAACACTGCAGAGGCTGCAGGCAGCCCAGCACTCAACCTCTGCGCCACCAGGGGAGGCCCCCTTCCAAGGTGTTTTAAGAGTAATTTTGACTGTGAGCACTTTGACTAGATGTGATAAACTCCGATCCAAATTCTGTGATATTTGTGAAACCTTTGTACTCCAGCAGAGGTCTGGAGGGGCATAACGCATGAAGGTGATATTATAGGTGCTTTTTGTAAAATGATGAGACAAAAAATCAGAAGTGGAATGGGTAAAAAGAGTACCATAATAAAATTCACCAGAGCTGAAGAATTTCAGGAGTAAACAGTGAAAAGAGAAACTTCCATCTGTCTGGGTCTAATCCACCTCTATAGCCCAGTGCAGGGGATTCTCACCTATGGCAGTGTTTTGCTTTCCAGCAACACTTTCACTTGGCATATTTCATCAGGAGATTATTATCAGTTTGGCTGTATAGAGCACCAGATTCCCAAGAATTCCAAAGAATTATATAACATGATTTCACTTATAGTGGAAAAAACAAATCAAGCATATTAGTGAGTAAAGAGGAGACATCATTTAATCTAAGGAAACTTTAACAGTGTAACCTATTGGCTGGGCTATTGGGAATTCAAGAGTCTTGTTAATTTTATTAGCTTGCAATAGTGGCCTGCTTTGATACTTACAGAATATCAATAACTTCTATGTTGCTCTCTTTGGAATATTGCAAACAAAGTGGCCAAGATGTTGTTATTAGCCTTTAAAACCTGCAGCTCCTCTAATATACTTCCTTTCCTAAGTGAAGTTTTCCTTTAGTAGAGGATCAGGCTCTAATTTATGGATGTCATAGATGGCAAACATTCTTCAGGTAGAGACCAGCAACTTTAAAATTGCTAACTGATTGTGTCATGTTTGTTTCCCATATTACCAGTGTACACAGTTTAAGAATGCAATGTTTGCACATGTTAAAACAAATTGTGCAGATAATTTAATGCATCAGTTTGGAGCTCTGCATTTATGAGATTGAGTTAGCTGTGCATAGTTCAGTTTAATGTTGCTTATATTTCCATATTGGTAACATGCATATTTGGGACAGCTTCTTTCATATAAGACAGAAGCAATACTTCATACATGATAATATTTTGTTTTGTAAAAGCAGAAGTTAGTATAATCATTTCTTCAATGTCCTTTATAAAATAAATATTGACCAATTGAGTTTTCTGGACCCAATTCCAATGTAAAAGTATGTGGGGGTTTCCTACACCAATAAGCAATTCTCAAACACAAAAAGCAATTCACAAACACAAAATTTCTTTCAAGACTGCCTCCCACTTCTGACCTACATGCTACAGAAGTTCTCCTTAGTCTCCATCAGTCTCATCAGGTATATCTCAATAATAAACAAGAATTGGGTTTAAACTGACATGAATTTATTATGCTCTAAAGGAACAAGGATTGATCATAGAAATTCTCCTGTAAATCCTTAAATTAAAGGACTTAAATAGTAGCTTTATACTGCCTTCCACTTTCTAGTCCTGGCCTTGATTTTGATAGACTCCCTTCAAATTCAGTAACATTAGTGATATTTTGAAGGGCCGTATCCCAGAAATCTGAGAACAGTTCTGCTTTTGTAATGGTCAACTATGTTGAAATAAGGAAACATAATCTGCTTTCTCTCTGTAATTAATATTCCGCTCATGCAGTGTTTACCTATCTCTTGTTTATATATAAAATGTGTACCACTTTGTCAATTGAGTGTGACTATAACAAATGAGATGTGATGGAGACAACGCTGCAGGACCTTTGGAATGAAGAGGAGGGGGCTTTTGCAATGAGTCTTTCTCAGAGCTCTTCACTGTGGGAATGTGCTGCAGTGTGGCAGCAGGGAATTGTGAGCAACCCCGGGAGGGCAATTGGTCTAGAATAGTAGGAGCAAGGTTTACAACCTCATTTAAATGACTTAGTTCTCAACTGGATGGCAATTTTGTTAAAGTTTATTGAGAACCATAGTGCAAGCTGGGTTCAAAGTGAAGTGACCCCCGTTTTCCAGATCAACAAATAGCTGGAACAAGTGACTTGAACTCTTTCTGTTAAATCTAGACTTATGCCGGTCTGTGCTAAGTGTAGCAAAAGAAGTGCACAGCATTTCAAAAAAGCAATTGGATTCCAAATCAGACAGATGAGGATTTAAATCTCAGGTTATTATTTCTCATGGTTTAACACTAAGGCTTTCGCTTCTGGTGTTAAAGGTAGAGACTCATGGGTTTGCTGTAAGGATCATGTGAAAATATAAATTTGGTACATGAGTGGCACAGAAATTTGCTTTTTCTCAGCTTTGATGTTATAAACTTATGCTGTTGGTAGTTTCTCATTTTCATCATTAAGTCTAATCATTCCAACAGTACCTTCTCTTTGTAGACTAGTTGTAAAATACAGGTAATTCAATATGGATAAAGGGGGGACATTATAATTACACCTCTAAAATACAGCCATAGTTAATATATTGCCTGTTTTTCCCTGTGTTCCCTCTCTCACACACATTGGTAAAAAGCAAGAATGGGATTACATTATACATACAAAAATATAATTATCTTCAGCAAATTGGCACAATATGTAGTTATGTGAAAATTTTCACATACAGTCAACACTGAGAGTACAGTGTCCTGTTTATGTTTCTATCACTGTTGTAAGTATTTTTGCCACACTTGGTTCTTCTGTCCATCCCACTCACTTTTTTTTTTTTTTTTTTTTTTTAGTTCTTAATACCCCAGAGGTATTTTGAAGCTAAGTCTGGTCATCACATTATCCCCTCCATTTTAATACCTGCATCATTGTTAGAATGTGTGTGTGTATACACACCTATATATATATATATATATATACACACACACACACACACACACACACATATATATGCATATATATGGACATTTTCTTACATGAGCATGGTGCCAACAAAATTTTCTTTTAAAGTTTGAGCTAGTATTTAGAAGAACCACATTTCATTATTATATCTCCTAAATGTATTTAAATATAGAGCAGTGATCACCACTAAATTTTTTTTAATGCTGTTGCTGAAGAAGATGAGTTTGTTTTTGAGGTGGACAGAACTGTGGCCACAAGGATGTGCATTTCCTAGTCCCCAGATCCTGTGACTAGGCTACCTTGCAAAGAAAGGGGGTTCTGCTGAGAATTTTGAGGTGGGAGGATTTTCTGGGTTATTCAAGTGTGTACAGAGTCATCATGAACATACTTAAAAGCAAAAGACAGGCAGAGGAGGAGATTCAGATGGAAATGTGTTTGTTGGAGCATGGGCAGAGAGCTGTATCTTAGCTGGTTTGGAAAATGGAGAAAGTTTTTTTTTCCTTTAAAAAGTTTTGCCTGTTCATATGAAAAAATGTTCACCATTCCTGATAATCAGGGAAATACAAATCAAAACCACACTGAGATACCACCATACACCAGTAAGAATGGCACATATCAAAAAAACAAGCAACAACAAATGTTGGTGAGGATGCGGTAAAAAGGAACTCTCCTACATTGCTGGTGGGAGCGCAGACTGGTCCCATTTGCAGCAACATGAATGGAACTAGAAGGAATTATGCTCAGTGAAATAAGCCAGAAGGAAAAAGAAAAATATCGGATGGTTTCACTTATAACAGGAATATAGGGGAACCAAATAAGATATCAGTGTAAAAAAATTAATAACAGTACAAAACACAACAAAGCGGGCCTCCCCTGCTCATGCAGGCAGTTGAGCACAGCATTGTGACGCTGTCAGCAGCCTCTGCAGCGCTGGTTCGATCCCGGCCTGCCTACGAGGGTCTCACATGGTACAGCAGATCTCTTCTGTTGCACCCACTGCTCCCCTCAGCAGTGTATTTTGTCAGTCTGCCTGTTCTGTTCCTGCTCTGTCTCTGGTAAATCCTCTCACTTTCCTGCACATCTGGTCTGTACCCCAGTTCTTGTATAAATAAATAAATCTTAAAAAAAAAAAAAAAAAACGCGGGCCTCCCCGGTGGCGCAGCGGTTGAGCGCTGGGTTGCGAAGCTGCTTGCAGCCTCTGCAGCGCCGGTTTGATCCCCGGCTGCTCCCCAGCCACTCAAGGAGGGTCCCGCATGGCGCGCAGACCTCTCCTGCCGCCCGCTGCTCCCCTCAGCAGTGTACTTCAGTCCTTCTGCCTGCTCTGCTCCCCGCTCTGGCTCTGGTGAATTCTCTCACCCTCCCGCGCTTCTGACTGTACCCAGTGCTTGTATAAATAAATGAATAAATAAATCTTAAAAAAAAAAAACACAATAAAGCAAAAACAGACAATTATAAATCAGAGACATCCTGCAGGGGAGGAGGAGGGAGAGGGGTCAGAGGGAGGGAGAGAGGAGCACAGGGGACTGTGGTGATGGTGCACGGGTGCCTTAGGGAAGGAGATTCTATGGGGACTCAATCTGAGGGGCTGGGGGAAGCAAATATTGTCTAAAAAAATGTAAAAAATGATAAATGTTAAAAAAAATCTAAAAAAAAAAATTGAAATTATAATTAAAAAAAAATTTAAAAAATTGCCTGTTTCTGTATTTGGTGAATCCTCTCACCCTCCCACGCCTCTGGTCTGTACTCCAGTTCTTGTATAAATAAAAATAAATCTTTAAAAAAAAAAACTATTGTCTTATTTGCATTCATTATATACTGGTATACTCAACTTATTTGATATTTGACCCGTCCATGTTAGTTCTTTGCCATTTTGACAAGGTCCAGATCTGTCTATGACACTGCTTTTAAGTAATAATAATGCATTATTGGGGCACAAAGGAAACCATCCCCTGCCCCTGGGTTCCTCTAAACAGGCATCAGAAAGATTAATAAGAGAAAAAGCCAAAAGCTGTAATTATTATACCTTCTGGACACATGTGAGAGACCCCGCTTAGCGGAGTAACATGACTTTAGATACTTTGTTAAGGTGGGTGGGGTGAGAAAGAAGTTCAGTTATGGATTTTAACTGGCAAACAAATGAATGTAGGTTTAAAAGAAAGAGCAGAATAAAGAGATCAGGTCTTGGGAGAGATCCTTGGAGAGAGAAAGGCTTAAGGATCCATGCAACCTTCAGAACCCAGCTCATGAAATTTAGCCCCTGCACTATCACAGCTGCTTCTTGTTTGCTGCTGACACCATATTTGTGATTGTCCTTTTCTCTTTACACATTTATTGGGGCCCCTATTGCATCTTTTCCCCTTAACTATATATTATAATTTACTAGATCAGCTATCTATACTTAAACATTTGGATTGTTTTTGCTTCTTGTGTTGCTGTGTCATCTAAAACAATTAAATACAGTGAATTTAATATAACTTGTATTTATGACTTAACCTTTTCAGAAATTTAGGAAACATGGTCACAATCATAAAAAAAAACATTGTCCCATTTTGAAAGATATGTTGGTGGTATGTGTTGTGTTAGGCTTTACCTAGATAAAAAATAATGTAAAGCAAGACCCTTGCTTTGAACAATAAAAATATGACATATCTTTTTTTTTTTTAAGGTTTATTTATTTATTTATACAAGCACTGGGTACAGTCAGACGCATGGGAGGGTGAGAGGATTCACCAGAGCCAGAGCAAGGAACAGAACACTCAGTCTGACAAAATACATTGCTGAGGGGAGCAGTGGGCGCAGTGGGAGAGGTCTGTCATGCCAAGTGGGACCCTCACTGGTGGCCAGGGGTCAAACTGGCACTGCAGAGACTGTGGGAAGCTTCGCAGCCCAGCGCTCAACCGCTGCGCCACCAGGGGAGGCCCAACATATCATTTCTAAAATTTCTCAACTGCCTTGTAAAAAACAATAATAGATCTTTCCCAAATTGCTTACTGTTGGAATAGGGGAATATGTGGCTAACTAAGTATTCATTTTATGAGTCCTGGCAGTAATGAGAATGAATTAGAGAAAATATTGTCAAAGAAAAATTGTGCCTGACAACTTAACCAGACAAGGAAGGCTTTATTCAAGACTATAGCATTAGGGGAAAGGGACAAGTAACTTCGTGGAAACCAATTGCTAGGGAGTTGTTACAGCAGGAGCTGGCCTAGGGGAAACATAGGCCCCATGAGTCTCCTGATGGCCCACCCCAAGAGGCAATATGTTTTTTGGCATCTTCATAACTGCAGGGATTTCATAACTCAGAGCAAGGTTCACACTGAAGTTAGGGCCTTGCCTTCTTAGTGAGACCAGGAGATAGCTGTGTTGCCTTCCTGGATGAGTATATTATCAAAAAGATGATGTCAAGGACTTAAAACTTTTTTCCTATGCCTTAAAGCTCACAAGAAACTTTTAAAGAAATGTTTATGTATTTCAAAGGTAACAGAGAAAGAATTTGCAATATTAAAGTAAATAAGCAAGGGAAACTCAAGGGGCATATATAGTTTGCAAGAAATCTGTCAAATTTAGTCAAACTGTGGGAGCATTAGAACAATTTGCTACCTTATACAATAAAATTTCATGAAATCATTTAATCAAGAATTGAGTTATTATAAAGTACAGCTAATTTCAGTCATCTATTCTGTCATAATCTTTGTTGGTGCCTCTTTCCTGATTATCCAGTACAGTTAATATAGAAGGACACAAAGAAAAGACAATACAAACTAATTGCTAATTGGAAAATTTTTGTCAGTAATGAAAGTGGTATTAAGCTTATGTTAGAAACAAAGCCACTGGCAAAATTACAGCAGAGATGGGGCAATTAACAATTGAAAAAGATAAAATTGCCTGAATATTGACATAATTGAATTTCATCAGAGAATGATTTGAATACTAATGTTTAAGGAAGATTTATTCAAAACTTGGTAATAATGAAAACATCATGACAGTAATGTCAAATACAAATTTGATGGATAGAGATTTCCATTTTTGCAAAGTTTGTCAGAAAAATGCATCTTGGGTATAAACAAGCCACAGAACCATAATTAAAAAAAAAGTAAAGAATTAGAATCCAAAGTACAATCAAGGTAAAATAAAGATGTTTCAATAATTTTAGCGTAATTTGTGAAGATAACTTCCTAATCCACCTTGTGCACTATTCAACAGTTTCCTTTTTCCACTTTATGTAGATTTGATTTTACACATACCATTAATTCAGATAATAATTCCTTTTTTCCAAAATAGAATATTTTAACAAATCCTGAGATTGTGATGATGAATATGTGATAATGGATGAAACAGAAGGCCAGAATATGATTCTGGAGCTATGGTCTTCATTGAATATTTAAAAATTGCAATAAGCAGTACTATTTATAGCTACACCTGCATTAACGAAAGGATATATTTAACTTCAGGATAGTGATTTAACAGAAAGGGATTGAGTTGAACGAGGTTGGGGGGGGGCTCTTAAAATACTTATTTCTTAAAAATTATGTATGACAAAAAGTTATTTTCTGTTAACTTTTTGGTATGAGTAGTAGGTAAAGGGATATTCAATTGTATCCCTTCATGCTTTATTTTCATGCTTTATTTTCAGTTTTAAAAGAGAAAAAATATTTTAATCCTGTTTTCTTCACTAGAATATAATCTTTCAGAGGAAAGTGATAATGGTCAATTCATTTTTGCATTATATCTAAAGATTTAAAAATAATAGCTGGTGTAACTCTTTGCCTCCTAGAGCTGAAAGGTCCTTAAGTTGTGGATTTTGATATATATATTAATTTAGATGATTTGGTCATTTAGGATCCCTCTAACATTTCTCTAATTGGTATGAAGCTAGTTAAAGGTAAGTTAAACTGTGCTCATTAAATTAAATGTAGAACAGTAATAACAACTTTATTTTCTAGTTTATTTTGTTTTACTTAATTTAGTCATAAGAGCAAGTGCTAGTGTTTTCATTTTTTCTCAGTATTTTTTTTCCTGTAAGACTTCCAGTTATGCAAAAAAAAAATAATAATAAGCAAAATGAACTTGGCACTATAAAAATGGCAGAAATATATTTATCAAAACAACAAGAATAGTATCAATTTTTTAAAAAATGGAGAAATTAGTTATATATTTAATTCAAGCAGCTTTGTCTCTCTCAGCACTTCCTGGAGGACATTCAATCCTGGACGATGGTGCCTTTATAAGACTCTCAACAGCCACACTGAGTGCATCTGGGATTTAACAACCATTTTCCCTTCACACAGTGCCTGAAGCTTTTTCAGTCCTCTTCAGTTACTTGCAAAAAGTTAACATATAGATCTGGACTTGTATAGAACAAACATTTTGCACTCAAATCTTTCCAGTCAGCTTATCAAATACCTCCTGACCCTGAAACATGGATACAGTGTTTTGAATTAAAGATCTGATTGATTGCTTTTGTCTTTAGGAAATGTATTCTTTAGAAATATGCTTACAAGCTATTTTCAACATTTTTACTAGAGAAAATATTTTAGAACCCATGTGCCTTCCACCTAGATTTAATAGATGAAGCTTTCCTTGCTCTTTGAATCTAAGAGTTAACAGTACTTGTGAGATTTTGACTTAGCACATTCTCTAGATTTCCAGCCTCTGATAATTGGAGGAAATTCTCAGCTGTGAATCCTCAGGAAAATGTACACTAATATGAAATTTTACATTCAGCCATAGAGTGTTGGGGGGGTGTGTGTGTGTGAGAGAGAGAGAGAGGGTGGGGGGGGGGAGAGAGAGAGAGAGAGAGAGAGAGATTGATTTCAGATTGTCCTTTGACAGAATATGCAAAATAGAGGTGAGATGAAAGGTCATTAGATGCAGAATCTCTCACTATACTTAGCTTAGATAAAACATCTTGGTCTAAGCAGGCCTTAGGGGCTCCATTGCCCACAGCAAATAGATGTCTCCACACCAGAGACAATCTTTATTTTGCTGCAGAGCTTGAGCAAAATTGAGAAGGGAGACATCACTCAAATCTGCCTCCCCACCTATTATAAAAATTAGGATTTTAAAGCATGAATGGAATAGGGGGAGAAAGGGGGAGGGTCATGGAAAAGGAAAACACCAAGTTTCCATTTTGCAGGTGTGTGGGTTGCTCGTCTCTTAATGGGTCACACTTTCATTTTTGAGGAGTCCTTGAGCATTTAAAGGGTTTGGTATCATAAGGCTATTCCCAGTGTTGTCTTCTGGAGTTTTTACATGTGCCCAAGAACAGAGCTGCTCAGTGACCTGGGAGAACTTGCTCCCACCATTTCTGTTGACCAGGCTCTGCTGCCCCTGCAAAAGCAAGCTGGCAGAAGTTTGTGCAAAGTAGGAGGGTGAGGTACCATGGGAGAGGGGAACATGAGTGTGTTTTGACCACTCTCTGAGTGATAGGCTTGAAATTTGCGAAACAGATTTTGAGCATAGTTCCAGTGGTTTGTAAAATAAGCCATGGTGGTTAATGCAAAGAAAACAATATTTTGAAGATATTTTGTATGAAAAATTTTGAGCATTTTTTTCAACATTCTATAATAAAATTTTCCTATGCTGAAAATTTGGTGTATTTTGCTTCCCAACTATTACCTCACTTATTCTATAATAAAAACCTATTTCAAAGCAGTAATGCTTATACTCAAATTATCTTTATAGACTAGTTGTTAACCAAAATGTATTTTTACCATCTTAGTTGTTTTTTTTTTTAAAGATTTATTTATGTATGCATACAAGAACTGTGGTACAGGCCAGAGGTGTGGGGATGAGAGGATTCACCAGAGACAGAGTGGGGAACAGAACAGGCGGATTGACTGAAGTACACTGCTGAGGGGAGCAGCAGGCAAGACAGGAGAGGTCTGCTGCGCCATGTGGGTTGCTCCCTGGCTGGCCAGGGATCAAACTGGTGTTGCAGAGGCTCTGGATAGCTTCATAGGTGTGTCTTAACCCCTTGCGCCACCAGGTATATCAAGAACTCTCTGTTTAACTCTCTAACTGGGAACTAGCTGAGGTTATTTCCATGTAGTATGCAATGCTTAGTAAAGGGTAAATAATAAGCCTGCTCACATTTGAAGCTTATGTGTTCATTATTAAAACCAAACAGTATTCTCCACAACTACCTAGGGTGTTGATAAGGAATTTTTTTTTTTTTCCCCTGGGGGAGGTATTTTTTATCTGAATTTTAGAATTAATGGTACATGTAGACAATGAAAAACAGACCACAAGTGAGTCAGTTTTATTATTGTTAATTTATCTGCAGATGAGGTATCCTCTAACTGCTTATTCTAGGTGCTCTGTGTTTGCTCTGCCACTGATTTTGGCACCAGTATGTTAGCTAAAAGTAGTGTAAAGCAGTAGACTGCAGAATTAGCTCTCTCTATGAGGAGATTGATCAGTGATGTGGTGTCCCATTAGTTAAATATCTGGACCTCAATTTTCCTGTTCCTAAAATTGAATCTCTAAAATGCAATTTCTTAGCATTTAGCAGTAAAAAATGTTGAAATGTGTGTATATTGAGACCACAAGCAGAACAGAGATAGAAAGCATAACCCACTTAAATTCTCATCATTGCACCCTCCGAACAAATTTTAACCCACCCCTTACCTTCCATCATTTTCTGTTCTGTTATTTGTAAAATAAGAGAGCTGGGCCAGATGATTCCAATGTTTATTTTTTGTCTGAATGTTCTTTAATTCTTTTCTTTCTTGTAAATTTCACAAATTGCTTATTATACTGTTTATTGTGTATTTATGCATTTATTCATTTGTTATAGAAATAATAAAGACAGATAAAAAGGAATTAAACTTTTATGACAACTAGTGCAAATGATTAAATTGAAGTTTAAATCTTTCATACATCATAGTGGGAGGATTTAAGTTTTAATACACAGGTTCAAACTCCATGGGAACTTATTTTCTTGTCTATTTGGGCACAATTTGTGCAGTACTGTTTTCTAAAATAAATGTACTTTTTTACATTATTTCTGGAAATAGTTGTATATTAGGAGCAAAGTATGACAGTTTTGCTCAGCTATGACAAAAATGCCACTGAATGACTTGAAACAACAAACTTTTATTTCTCTTAGTCCTGGACGTTGGATGTCCAAAGTGAAGGTGCCAGCAGACTCAGTCTGTGGTGAGGACCTGCTTCCCAGCTGTAGACAGTGGCCTTGTAGTTGTATCTTCAGTGACCAAGAATGTGGGCTCCACTCTGTCTTTTCAGAGGACCCAAGTTTCATCATTGGGGCTTCACCCCCAAGGCCCTATCTAAATCTAATTACCTCCTAAAGGCTCTACCTTTTAATACCATCCCTCTTGTGATCAGGATGTCAGCATATGAATTAGGGTGGTACCAAGCACACAGTCCATGACAAGTTGTAGGTAACTGGTACTAACTTCCTGGGCATGTTTAGCAGCAGTATTTTCCAACAACATGTCTTCACTTTATGTCTCTGTGTCTCATTTGGTAATTCTTAGAATATTTCTGTTAGGGTGATTTATAACAAGTGATCTTTGTTACTATTGTAATTGTTCTGGGGTGCCATGAACTGCACTCACATAAAATGGCAAAACACATCTGTTAATATTGTGTTTGTTCTGGTTGTTCCACTAATAGCCCCCCATCACAGAAGTTCTACTGTGGCTACCAGGCTACCAAATAGCATTGTACACTTCAGAGAAATGTTTCCTGAAAGGAAGAGTCAATTGTGATGCAAATTTTGCTGTCTTGTTTTAAGAAATTGTCTTGGCCAACTCAACCTAGAACCACCATCAGCAGCAATAAACAGCAAAAACAGACCTTCCACCTGCAAAAAAATGATTATGACTTGCTAAAGGCTCAGATGCAATAATTTTTTTTCATTAAGTATGTATGCAGTTTCTTTTTAGACTAATGCTCTCATACACTTAATAGAAAACACAGTATAGTGTAAGCATAATCTTGTGCCACATTCACCGTGCTTTATTACCATGTCCACTTTATTGCGGTGATCTGGAACCCAACTGTATCTCTATGGCATGCCTGTGTTCAGAATTATTCTTTCTGTGAGTAACTCCCTACATCCCTCTTCCAAATATTAGGAAGGCAAGTACTCATCTTATATGTTTCTATTATGACTGTATCTCCCTGATCTATGTTCGCTTATTGTCTTAACATTTCACTTGACCATTTTCAAGTCTAAAAACTTCAGGACAGTGGTTGCATGAAGATGGATTAAGTAGTCCATAAAAACTTTTCTAATTAGTTAATATAGTTTCATTTTTGTAAAGTTTTTTTTTTTTTAAAAAGATGTAAGGTTACCCTGTGTGTCTTTATTCTAGATATTAGCAATTTAGATTATGCCTTCTCCAAAGATCCCTTCTGCTTTGAAAAAAAATACACATGAAGAGGTTAAAGCATAGTCTGCACTTTAGAACTGCAGAATTGAAGTGAGAGAAATTTCTGAAATAGCAGCTTAGAAAAATGACCACATCTCAGGGAACTACAATATATGGACTAGGTTGGGCTGATGCAGAGGAAACGGGATACTGTGTCTCTGACATGGTGTGGGCAAGAATGCCCGTGATGGAAGGCACATTCAAAATGTGAGGCCTGGATGAACACAGCCACTGGGTGATGAGTGAGATGAACGTACAAGTGCAAATAAAGTCTCTTTCAGAAGGAAGCAGAGATGGAGTGATTCCACTGGAGTTTTACTTCCTTAAGCAATTTCTTGATAACCCTGGGACATTTTTCTAAATGATTTGCTTTATTCAGCACTTTTGCTTTGGGACCTGTTCCTTGCTTTTGGAGACAGTAAATCTAGTCTGCTGGCCCACCCCTTAACTTTTAGACTAACAGAATAAACAATCTAATTCCTGAGCCCTCAATGGGTAGAAGAAATTTTTATCTTTGATTTGATATCATGGTTATCTTTGACAAATTCTTCATTGAGTTAATGTCACTCATCTTGATATAGCCTGAGAAAGTTTAATAGGCCGATGACAGTCATTTCACTCAGATGAGGAGCCAGGATCATAATGATGAGCCCAGAACCCTGGCTTCTCTGACCTCAGAACCTGTTGCTGTTCCTTAGCTCTCGCTGGCCCCTCAATCTGCTTTCTTTGTCTTCAAAGCATTTGTTACTTTCAAGTATAATCTCTAATGTGTTTATTCATATTTTGTTGTCTAATCTTTTCCAAGAGAAGAGCAGTTCCACTGTAGCAGTGTTATGTCTGCTTTGTTAAATATTGTTACTTGGTGCCTGGAAGGTTGTCTGGCACATAGTGTGCATGACACTCAGTAAATGATTGTTGAATGAATAAATACCATGATAATTCAAAGACTATACTTTGTTTTGAAAGTGAAGTAAGATCCTAAATTTATCCCAGAAGATTGTGGCTGGAAAATGCATGTTTTTTTTTTAGTGTTGGTTTTCTACTTTTGTATAATCATATTGAAGAAAGTTGCATTTATTTGTTTGGTTTCCATTAGGCTACTCTTCATTTTAATAGGATAGTCTTTGGTGACATAAACAGTCTGTGATCATATTTATTCAGAGAATTTGCATTGATAATAGTCTCTGCATCTCTGCATAGTCACACCTTCATTTTTTATTAAATCCTGCAGGATACAAAGTTGATAGAGGAGAGGAAGAGTAAAGGAGAATATAAAAGGGGACGAGAAGGATGATGAAAAGGGTGCTCTTTGTTACTACATAGCTTTAGTCCTGCCAGTTCTTTCCTCTTGGTCTTTGTAAAAGTGCCTTCACCTTTTCCTGCTGAGAAAGGTGTGCTGAACTCTACTCACCTGGATTCCAGAAGGCTGCTGTATGTGAGACATAGGGGGAAGGAAAAAAAAAAAAAAAAGGAGTAGGTGCTGTTTAGAGGACAGACGTTATTTCTTTCCTTTCCAAATTACAATTTCTTTTTTTTTTTTTCTCTAGGAAAATAAAACAGTTGTCATACCTAGAAAATTATTTTCCAAGTAGGCTATTCACCAGTTATGGTCATCTTTTTCCACACATCACATACATTTTCCTAGAGACTGACTTGAAACCACAGTAGGAAGAAAAGAAAAGACTCCATGCTCTCCTGCAGGCTTGCTTCTTGTTTCTGTAACTAGAGGAGGAAGGACCAGAAAACACAGCAAGGGGCAGGGCATGCTTGGCAGAGCAGCGCAGAGACACAAAATGTAAAGCATCAATTATGTATTAGAGAAGGGTGTTCTGTTAATGATCGCAGCAGATGCAGCTTTGTTTATACACACAAAAAATTTGTCTCCCCACATTCTGTGCTCAACCTTGAAAATACAGACTCATTAGTCAGAAAGAATCTGCTCTAATTATTCTTCAACTTAGAATTCCTTTAGGAATGTGGTTCATTCAGCTCTCTGCTAACACCCTGGAGTGGTGGTCTTGACCCTGACTTGGAAAAGGCTATTGTAGATCGGTGCTACCTTGTTCAGCAGGATATTACTGCAAAGATAATTTCATTTTCCAGACATGAGCAAAATTAGAAGATTCTTCCTTGTGGAGCTACAGAGAGATTCAGACTTGAGTGAGAGAAACCAATTGAACAAGTTGGCAACTGCTTTAGTTCATGAACACAGATAATTGGAAAACCTTTTTTTAAGTTGACAAAACCCTTCTCATATACCTTATTTCGTTCAGTCTCCTTAACAGCATTGTGAGTTAGATAACAGAAATGTGTGTGTGTGTGTTCTTTGTACTGGTCACAAACAAGTTTATCTATTTATAGCTAAAATGAAATTCTACTAGAATGGCCATCTTGAGTCTAGCTGGGTAACTAGTTTTTCCCATACATTACATGTTATTGTGGCTCATAGAATTTGGGATTCAGTTTCACTGGGGAAATCGATGAGGAAATGGATCTGCTTAAACCATCCATTTTGATTATAGCCACTTGAAGTCAATCCTAATAGTATGTTAAACAAAATAAAATCTAAAGTTAGAATATTTTTATGGTAAAGAAGAGTAGTAACAGTTGGTATCCATAACAAAGGGAGAAGTCCTACTAACCTAATTTTCTGGCAGCAGAAACATACAGATTTTAGTATTTTAGGATAATATCTACCATCACATACGCTGGGGATCCTCAAGAACACCCTGGAACTTAATGATTCATTAGATACTCCTACATGATTCAGAAGTTCTTATACTCACAGTTAAGATGTATGACACTGAAGAAAACAGACTAACGTCAGCAATGGGGAAGGGCACGTGGGGAAAGGTATAGGAGAAACAAAGTACAGACTTCAAGGGCCCCCTCTAAACGGTGTCCCAGAGGATGCACTTAATTCTCCCATCTGTGCTGTGATTGCATGTGGGAGGTGTTTCCCACCAGGGACACTCACGCATGTTGGTGCCCAGGGCACTTACTGATGGGCACTTATGGGTGTTACATGTGGCTTATATACACACCGCTCCTCAGACTCCTTAGCCCCCCGAAGAAAAATAGGTGTTTACCATAAATCATGGGATTGCATGAACTATCTGAACAAATTGGTATGAAATCCCTCATGGCCAGAGGCATACACTCTTATCAGATAAAATCCTCCAGACTCAACAATCCTGAATCTATCAAGGGCCATCCTGAAAAAAGGTTTGTCTAGGCATTGGGCAAGTTCTGCGCACCATGGTCTGTTAGGTTAACTCTTTCCTGCTCACTATAAATGCATGGTTTTTGTCATTGTAATATATATCACTTTTGTACTGTATTGCTTTTGTAACTTAAAAAATTCTGTGATTTGCATCACCAAAGAATTTTGTATCTTTGCAAAGACACAGACTATAAAATTTCTCTAGTATGTTTCTTAGTCTCATTTGTCTGAGGTACTACCTTCAATTCTTTGACTTACTGTTTATGGTTTATACCTTCTCATTTCTAAAAATGTTCTTCATATTATCATTTGAATTTTCAAATTGTAGAAAATATTGATTTACTAATGAGATCAAATATGGAGATTTATTTATCTCATATCTAAAAAACCTTTGCTCTCCTGTATTTAAAAAAAGATGTATTTGGGGGATGTTTAACAGCTTTATCATTATTGTGGTAAGACTGATATACATAGCATATTATGATTTTTAATTCTCTATAATGTGATGATTTACCTACTGTGAATAAATCTTTTATTATTTCCTTATTTTATGTAACTTTTGCCAATTCTATAAAAATTATCTAACAAAAATATGACTCTCCCTATCAGATCATCTATCACTTTTGTTCTTCCTGGACCTCTTCTTTGTCATCCTTCATTTTGGGCTGGTTTATCCTTAGGCCTCATCAAACTGCTAACCTGAGGCCCTCACAGAGGAACTTTGAGTTTTCTTCACCTTTCTCCTGGGCTTTATTTCTTAAATTCAGTGAAATTGAGACACTAAGTGGTGTGGTGTACTACTAATTTGATTACAGCTGCTTGAAGTCAATCCACATCCTACAAATTAAAGGGCAGAGTCCCCAGCTGCCCTCACTTCAGACACCAGTTGCCCTTTGTGTTTGCCAGGCCACTGGCTACAAATTCAGGGGTGCCTACAACACCCACCAGTTCATTCATTTGTTACAATGACTCAGAGAATGAAGGAGACTGATTTTCTTGTAATTATGTCTCTAATGTCAAGAACACACTGGGCAAACTCTAAAAGGGTCCCAAGCCTAGAACTTCCATTCTGTTTCTCAAGCACCTTGTTGTGTTTACTAACACGAAGCTCCACTGGGATCCTCATACACAGCTTTCATTGGAACTTCCTTATGTGGCATCATTGAGTGAATCGTTGACCACATCTTTCCACTCACTTTCCACTCCCATCCCCTGCCTGCAGGTGGTTCAGAGTTGCCATTATTTCAGCACATGCTTGGTCTTCAACCCCCAGACCCATCATCTCATTAACAGAAACTAAAGTCTGAGCCGAAGAGTTCACAACTACCAATAACATTGCTATTATTTGGAATACTCCAAGGCTTTTGTTTCCCTCCTAGGAACCAGAGATAAAGGTCATTGAAATACTTTGTTACTCTACATCTTATCTTCTTCTTTCTTGTTTTATTACATTATGTTGGTAGATTGTATCTTCTAGAAGTTTTCCATGATTCATAGGAAGTACAGGTTTTCTGAGATACTGTCTGAGAATAATCACTCTGTCCTTTTATTGATAGTTTGGCTGAATGTAGACATCATGGTTGGAACTGATTTTCTACCATAATTTTCAAGACATGGATTCACTGTCTCCTAGCTTCCAGTGTTACAATTGAATAATACCATGCCTTTTCACAGAACTGTTGTGTAAGAACTGCTCCCCTTGCTCCCTTTTCAACCTGGATTTTTCCTTATATCCTTTATTTTCCCCCTGGGATTCTGAAGCATCATTGTGTTGTGAGTTGGTATGCCTCTGTTGCAGATCAGTTCCTTGTCTTTTGCTGGTGATGTCTGTCCATTACTGCTCTGTGGCGGCTCTGCTACACGTTGACTTTATCAAGGGACCCAGGAAGGCAGGTGCTGCTAGATCACACTGCTGCTTAACTTTGCATTTTATTTTGATCAGTCAGAGTTTTTGGAAATAAATCTGTCATTCTCCAGCTTGAGAAGAGTATCTGTGGATGTCAGTATTTGGGGAGTTACCTATGGAGAATTCTTCACACTTTAGGGTTAATGTTAACCATCATGTTTTCAGTATAGCTACCTCCCACTCCATCATGTGTGGTGTCCACAAGTCCAAAAACTTTGTTGATCTAACTGTTATAGATTCAGCTTCTAAGTGTCTTCCAGGGAGGATGACCAGTTTTGTTTAGGATGGAATAGGGGGAAAGATCTTTTTTTTTTTTTTAGATTTATTTATTTATGCATAAAAGAACTGGGGCACAGGCTAAAGGTGCAGGGGGTGTGAGGATCCACCAGAGACAGAGTAGGGAAGAGAGCAGGGAGACTGTCTGAAATACACTGCTAAGGGAAGCAGCAGGCGAGACAGTAGAGATCTGCTGCACCATGTGGTCAGTTCCCTGGCCTGGGATCAAACTTGTGCTGCAGTGGCTGCAGATAGCATCATAGGTTGCGTTCCAACCCCTTGCGCCACCAGGGAGTCCCCAGTTTCTATTCTTAAGCCTTTATGTATGTAAGTTCTCGAACATTTAAGGCAGAGCCTACAGCCCTCTCTTCAGAGGTTCTGGAGAGTCCAGTTTGCTTCTCATCTGCAGGCAATTATGTTTCAGATTTCTTTTTTTTTTTTTTGCTTTTATAAGCCAGATATCTCTAGCTTTTCCCACTTTCTATTTGCTGAAACTTTTTTTTTTAATACCTACAATCTGCTGTTACTTTGTTATCTTACCTCCTGTTGTTTTTGTGACTTTAATATCTATAATGACTTTTATACCTTTAATACAAATGTTGCTTCAGTGGGGATTGAGAAAGAAACACATAATATGCTTAAAACATTGTTTAGTTTAAAGCCTCATACTAATCATTGTGTTTAGTGAATTATCTTGGTGATTCTGAGTTATGCTGGAGTCTGCATCTGTTTATAGCTAGAGTTGTTTGGGTTTTTGTGTGTTGCCTTGTTCGTATCTGTCTCTGCTAAATATTCATAAGACATTGATCTATCACATTACTCAGTGCATTTTGTTTATTCATATGCTAAAACTCAGTCATATCTTTGTTCAAATCTCTGTAATCATTCTTATCATAAATTCATACAATATTGAGTTTTGAAAAGTAATATTGTACTTTTTCCCCTTGCTTTTATGTAAGTCTGAGTCTTTAACATAATGTTTTATTCCAGATGCCCTCAGGACAACACTTCATGTTAAAATTATTTCCTTTACTAATAGGAAAAATGAAATTGTGTTGTGAAATGTTTCATTCCCTTTACTGGGTACAATATGTGGTTTTTATTTCCTGTTCTAAAGGGCAATAAATTACAATGTTTACAATTAACATTGTTCATGAAAGGGTTGTTTAGTTAAAGAAGTTTATGAGTCAAGTTTCATTTAATAGTCATTTAATAGTCAATATAATATTTAAAAGGTCTTGTGTTCTTACTGTTTTCATATTGAGCAACTGGTCCCATACTCATTGAAAAACTTCATTGTGAACTAGCACACAGTGACAACCAGTGCTTATAGTACACTTACCATGTAGGACATCATGATATTATTGCCTGTACTGCATAGCAACAGAATCAAGTTCTATCACAGTTTGGGGATAGAGTGCTACTTCAAACAAATCCAGATCTCCCTGGATATTCTAGAATTCATGATAAATGGGCAGAACAGAAATATATTTACAATTTTATTTCTTTCTTGGAGGAATACATTAAGGCTATAGATACCTTTGGGCTCCATTTATGGGTTGACGGTCTAGATAAAATGTGTGTGTGTTGTTTGTAGTATAACATATATCTTTTTTACAAGATAGCTGAAATTCTTCCTGTTTTTGAAACAATTTCCATAGTCATCTAATCTTTTTGAATGTTCTGAGTGAAATGATCATCAGCCTATGGGTTTCATGTTGAGGTGGTCTATTAAGAATAAATATGAAATGTTAGATATTTTTCTGTTTCCAGGCATGAAGAGTGTATCATTTCATGACCCCTAACATTTTGTGAAGTTTCCACAATTTTCATTTCTATTTTAATTAATTAAAACCTAGGTCATTTTGAAAGTTCATTAAAACGGTATTTTTTTTTCCATTTTCTTTTATTTCTTGTTTCTGTGAAAACCATCTTGCCCTAAAAATTTTGCGTGAAGTACAATATATTTTACTTGACATGTTATGTAATGTTTTATTAAAAAGATAAGAAAACAAGCTCTATATTGTTCAGGTTAGTGAAAGAAATAGCTGGAATAATACATACTTGTGTGTGAGACCTTCTGAGTGACTATTAGGAAATTACATATTCCTGTGAGCCTTGCTTTCCTTATATCGAAAGTAAAATAGAAAATGAATGTCATTTTGGAGTTGGGAAAGTCACAGGATATAATATAAAGAGTGTGTATCTCAGTGTATAACACATAGTGCATAATCATCAGCTCCTGTATTTTCTTGAAAAAGCAATCTGTGTCCACTAAAGGCAATTGCATTGCATTTTAGTTTTCAGAGTTCAAATAACACATTTGAGAGGTTTTGTTTAGTGGAAGTCTTTGGAGCAGATGAGACATTCTTCTCCTAAGATTTGAAAAGTAAAAAGAAGATCTAATGAACATTGAACTTTAGCTATAGGCACCTCTCTTGAATTTACTGTTGTCATAAGGAACAAAGACAAGTTAAAAGGAAGACCATTGTTCCAGGCAGGTCTGGGGCAGTTTTGGCCAACTCTGCCTGGATGAAGTTGAGGATTTGTTTGGGTTCTTCACTGTATTTAACAGAATCCATTGTAGTACATAGAAAAGGTGCCAGTTAAAGGATATTGTAAAGTTAACATTTTAATATTTAAAGAGCCAGACTTAGAGGTTGATGGCATTGGTTCACCAGAGAGCCTATGAACAAGCACAGTAGCTTACCTTAGAATGAAGGGAAGTATAAACAGAAAATGGATATTGTGCATACTTTGCATGACTAAAACATGCTAAATACCTACTAGGGGAATAATTTTTGGTGGGAGAGCATAATGTTCTAGAACTAGGTTGTAAATAAAGGCTGTTTACTGAGACTTGAAAAATTCTAGAGTACTTTGAACCACTGTTTTTCAATTAAGTGTTTTCCATGAATCTCTGTATATCATGTTGGCATTTTGGAGAGAACGATATCTAACTCTTTTCTGCATATCCCCCTCTGATGGCCAGAATTCAGAACGTATTAGTAAAAATGATGGGAGAAGGAGGAGAGGCTGGCTGATCTGCTTTATACATGTCAAGTCAACTGAGGAACATACTAGCTGTGCACTAACAGCAGTTTTCTTGATGTTTCACCTCTCTTCTAAACACATTCGGACAATTGCATGACTAATATTAGGTCTGCTTTTCTGGGGTACACCACTAGCACCAGTCATACTGAGGGAAAACTGGAGAAGCATGATTACACAGGGTTCTTAGTATACTCAGTTCTCTCGTCCAAACTCAAAACTTTGGTCAGAGTGGAGGACTAGAGCAGAGTCAGTACTGCTATTACAGTAGAAATACCATGAAGACATGATTTCAGGGTAATGGTGATCAGCGTCTAACACGGTTCTCATTCTGTTTGACGGTCATTATTTCTTTCTAAGCAACTCTAGAATCAGGAGACAAGTAGCAAACAATTTTATAAACATTTAAAGCAAAGAGGCATCTATATATCACCATTTTATAGTTCTTCTTTTAATATCACAAGGGTTCATTTTTTTCCTGTTTTTTTAAATAATCACAAGTTCTAAGTGTGCATTTTTGTTAAACACTGCAAGTTATTTCATATAGATATTTAGTACTTAAGTTATTTATTATACTTGCTTCTGTCGTATATCATGATTTTCAAGGATTGCATTTTTGTGTTCTGAAAATATACATTTAAACTTAGCATAAAAGATGTCATAAGCATTCAGCCATGCAGTAAATAATATTAAAAATAAGTATTGTCCAGAGATAATATTCTTGGGTTATTTAGCCTGCAGTATTTCTGGAAATAAAAGGCTTAGTAAACTTACCTTTGAAAGGAAATAAATATATAATGAGAAATGCAGTGGACCAAACTCGGGGCCAGTGTTGTCACACTAACAGATTAGTAAGCTCATTGGAGACAGAAATCATGAGTTAAATTTCTTTTGGTCTCTTGTGAAATCAATTGGTTTAAAAAAGATGCCCATGGTTGTCATATATGTATAGAATTTTATGTTTGCATTGAGTTTCGCCTTTTCTTTATGTGTGCCCAACCACCCACCCACCCATCCATCCATCCATCCACTTAAAATTTTTACAATCAATAATGTTGAAAACACTCCATTTACAAGAATTCTCTCTGCAGTTTACACTGCAGGTATTTGAGAATGATTTCTTGATAAGCTCACTGAAGATGGAATTTCAGTCACTGAAGCCCTGAATGTCAGATAACTCCAGCATTTAGGGAGCAGGGCATGAGTGTATTCTCACAATGATGAGGATCTTTGCCTTGAATCCTGAGTGAGAGAAGGCTATAGGAAGTTAGGAATGAGATAGGGATATAAGCATTTCCTCTGCAGCTGGCTGTGTATGCATTTTCTTCGTACTTTTTTGTTTTCTGTAAAGTTTGCTAAAATTCACTGTATACATTTCAATAACTTTGTGGGCAGTCATATTTGGGGTGAATAAAAAAGCACAATAAAAAGAACCATAGGTAAACTTTCGACATTGGAGATGGCAGGTAATTCGTAAGGCTTGGCTGAAATTTGATGAAACTAAAGGTTGTCAGGGTTACATTACCCAGCACCATCAGAAGGTATTTGTGTGCACATGTACTGGCTGCTGCAGAGTTCTCCCTCTTTCTCTGTAATCTCCATAAGAAACCCAATGCATTTCACTTCTGTGGAATTACTGAGCTAGAGCCAGGAACTTACACACAGTTACTGGCCATAGCACTTGTCTGTGCATCTCTATAAAATGAACATAGATGTGACTCGGCAGTGATTTAATAAGCGTCCATCTGCCCTTAGGAGGATTTTATACAGGCCTGTAATGTCATCGCAGCCGCACAGACAGAGGCAGTGGATCTATTGCCTGAGATGATTGTCTGTCCTGCAGGGGGGAAATGAAAGGGATTAAATTTCAGAGAACACTCCACATTGGGGGAGGGTTGGATGTTGTTGTTGCCTTTTTTTTTTCCTGCTAGGAAATAAGGTTTTGTTTCTATATTTGATTTCCAAGATAAATATTTCCAGTATCCAAGGCTGATTGGATAGGGTGGCTATTACATTACACATCCACAAGCACAGCTTTAGCAAAAATGTGCTTGCTTTCTTCATCAATTCCTACTTACATGTTCAATCAAATTCTACTTAACCACTATTTAATCCATGGCCTTTGCTTCAATTTTGCCATGTGGTTTTCTTTTCAAAGTTTTCATTTTTATCAATGCCAGTGAGCCTACAGAATTTCTAGACTATTTGATAACAATCTATGATTTAAAACACTAGTGTAAGCGGTGAATATCACTAAGCAGAGTTAAGGTGTATTTTTTTAATTATAAAATAGGGCTTTTCCTCTTCAGTTAACTTTCTTCTCTGCTTTCTCCCTCTGTCCATTTGTCCCTTCCTCCCTCCTCCTCTTCCTCTCTTTCAGTTAATTTATTCTCACATCAGAAACACTTCTTTAGGGAAGAGACTTTTCATACTACAATACTTGGCAAGCGGTGTTAGATTGGCACCAAATAATTACTTGTAAATGTGACTGACAGGGTAAAATTCTTTTTTTCTCATTCTATTTTTTTTTTAAAGATTTATTTATTTATTTATACAAGCACTGGGTACAGTCAGAAGCGTGGGAGGGTGAGAGAATTCACCAGAGCCAGAGCAGGGAACAGAACAGGCAGACTGATGAAGAGCAGTGGGCGGCAGGAGAGGTCTGCACACCATATGGGACCCTCACCTGGGCTGGGGATCGAACCAGCGCTGCAGAGGCTGTGGGCAGCTTCACAGCCCAGTGCTCAACCTCTGTGCCACCAGGGGAGGTCCCTCTCATTCTATTTTTCCTAGTGTTTTTTGAAGGATTTTCTTCATGGATTTTTGTAGCTTATTCCCTGCCTTGTGACAGAGTTCACACACACAAACACACATTCATGGAATATAGTTCTATCATGCATCTCAAACTGCTAGCAGTCTATGCTTCCTCACACTTGCCCCATACAGACAAATTATTTTAATATAAGTAGTATAGGTTATTCTCTTCCCAGTCTCATTAATAGGTCAGAGAGGGATGAGAATTGGGAATCTGCTGACCAGTAGCCAGTTTTAGTTCTGAAAATCTTACTGCAGTGTAAACCCTCTGGACTGTGTGTAACTTAGAGATGTAAATATGGCAGCCAACTTCATATGGTCTTCAATCAAAGAAGTGATGACTTACTTCCTAATTTAGGAAACATTTTTGTTTTGTAATTAATAAAGCGTGTTAAGTGTATGTCTTTTAATGTCACAGTTTCCTCAAGTATGCCCAAGTTCCCTTCATTGTAGAACTAAATTGCACATGGAATAAACTTCACTGTATATGTTCTCTCTCAGTATATATGAATAGATACTACATATGGGTACGCAAGTGCATGTGTAAAAATAGTGAGATATGCTTTTTTGTAATAGCATCTGTGTAACTTGCATAGGTATATTGATACTATTCAATTATGTTCAAAAATTTCATTGCAGAAATAGCATGTGAGGAAAATTTCAGAAATTCTTCAAGTGCAGGCCTTCCTGGTGGCTTAGGAGTTAGGTCTCAGTGCTATCACCACTACAGCCTGAGTTCCATCCCAGGCACAGCAAACCTCTCTTGGCCTGCCCACTGCTCCCCTCAGCAGTGTATTTCAGAGATCCACCTGTTCTGCTCCCCACTCTCTCTGGTGAATCCTCTCAATCTCCCTACCCCTACACCTCTGGCCTATACCCCAGTTCTACAAAAAAATAAAAAAAAAAAATAATAATATGCAAAAAAAACCCCACAAACAACAGCAACAATCATTTTTTTTTTTAAAAAAAAAAAAAAGAACCCTTGAAAGGACCCTTGAAAAGTTTTTGTTCCTTGGAGATTTAGGTGGACAAGAATTGTTATTGTGAAACAGTAATGATTTCCAACAGTTTCCTAACTTGTGCAGGCTGGGTACCATCTGATGACCTCGTTCAAGGACAAACTGGTTCCATTCTCTGTGGCTTGACAACTTTCCCAGAAGTCAGGCAACACCACTAGCATGATTTCTCTAGCTATCCTGGAGGATTAGTGGGAAACAAATAGGAGCGGGAGTGCACACTCCACAGGCATTTACCCTCATCGCTAGGCCTTCCATCTAGTCCTACCCTCTGGGCTGAGCAAGTCCAGCTCATCCGTGTTACTGGCCACACAGACTGCCTGAGAGTAGTCACTCTTACTATTCTCATTTTTGCAGTGTTTTCTATGGCAACCAACCCCTTTGAGCTCCTGGAAAAAAATGATAGTATAAAAATACTTCCTCATAGGAGAAACAGAATTCCCTGTTTGTTGTAGCTGTACCTTGTTTGGCTCACAGTTTGACCTTTATCCTCTCCTAATTTCCTGGGGAGTTTGTTGGAAATCTCCTTATTCTGTAGATGTCTCTGGTGCATATGCATTGGCAGTTTTTTGAGAGTTGTTGGGAATTAGCAGCTACTGGCAGACAACAGGGCCCATGAGTCAGGGTTTTAAGTGTTTGGCTGACTGGATGGAGGCCCCCTACTGGGCGCCTGTCACCATGTTTCCAGTAGACTTACTTGTTTTTTCAGGAAGTTGTAGGTTCACTGCAAAAGTGAGTGGAAGGTACAGAAATTTCCCAGATACCCTCTTCTCCTATATATAGATAATCTCCTATTAGCAACATCTCCCACAAGAGCACTACTCTGATTGCAGTCCACGAACCCAAGTAAATGATTACCCACCCAGAGTCCATCCTTTAATTTGGGTTCAGTGCTGGTGTCACACACTTTATGGGGTTCAACAAATGAAGGATGACAAGTATCCACCCTTGTGGTATTATACTCTGGTTTCATAGCCCTAAACATTCTCTGTGCTGTGCATAGTCATTCTTCCCTTTTCCTTAACCCCTGGGAACCACTGATTTTTTTGCTGTCTGCATGGTTGTGCCGATTTCGGTATTGAGGCATTGGTGTATTACAGTGTCAGCCTTTTCAGATGGGCTTCTTTCACTTAGTAATACACGATTGGTTTACCCTTGTTTTTTCCGGGTCCAGTTTTTACCTGGTATTTCTCTTCATTTGTGGAGTTACTGTGCAACACTGATAATGAGTGAAGAAGATTAATGATGCTGTGATTTTTAGGTATGTTTATATAACTCCAAAATTTGTTAATTGGTCACTTAATCAAAATGATAATGGTTTGTCTTTAAAAATCTTTGAAATAAATTTTAACTGTTCATTGATTTCTATAATAAAGCTTGGGCTTGAACTCAAGCGCTCCAATACTATCTATGCACTAGATCAAGTTAATTCTCTGAGCATTATTTCAATATATAGCTTATAGTAATAATTCACACCTTGTGTGGATATTATAATAGCTATATGAAAAAGTGTATAAAATATCTGAATATCTCATGCCATGCCTCGTCATAATAAATTGCTGCGTGAATAAGTGAAATAATTGGTCAATGAATAAATTAACCAAATGAATGAGCTGAGGGACCATTATCAAATAAAAATAGAATGTTTTATTTTTATTTATTTATTTTTTGTGGGACCCTTGCCGGCGACCAGGGAACGAACCGGCGCTGCAGAGGCTGTGGGCAGCCTCGCAGACCAGTGCTCAACCGCTGCGCCACCAGGGGAGGCCCAGAATGTTTTATTTTGTGATTAAAAAAATTTTTAAATGTTCATGTACTTTATTGGGATCATGAATTGGAAATCATACACCAACTCTGTGCTTTTGTTTTTTTGTTTTTTGTTTTTTGTTTTTTTTTCTAATTTGTAATACTCTCAAATTCACAAAAAAGTAGTAAGTGTTGTAGAAGAATATGTTCTTAAGCCATCTGGAAAAAAACTTGGCCTGATAAAGTACCATCCTAGGATTTTTTTCTGTAACTACAATAATAATAATAGTGCCAGAATGAGGGAAGTTTCTCTCATTCATTAGACCTGCCATCTAATTCATAGGCCATGATCAAATATCACAATTGTTTCAATAAGAATCCCTCTTCACCCAAAGATTTCTGTTTAGAACCAAGCACTGCATTGCGTTGTCACGTGCCTTCATGCTCCTTTAATATGGATGAGTTTCTCCGCAAAGCTTTCATGACTATGGACACTTCTCAAGATTACAGACCAGCTTGTACTTTTTTTTTTAAAGATTTATTTTTATTTATTTATTTATACAAGCACTGGGTACAGTCAGAAGTGCGGGAGCGTGAGAGAATTCACCAGAGCCAGAGCGGGGAGCGGAGCAGAGCAGGCAGAAGGTCCGAAGCACACTGCTGAGGGGAGCAGCGGGCCGGCAGGAGAGGTCTCCGCCATGTGGGACCCTCCTCCAGTGGCCGGGGAGCAGCCGGGGATCGAACCAGTGCTGCTGCAGGCAGCTTTGCAACCCGGCACTTAACCCCTGCGCCACCGGGGAGGCCCCAGCTTGTACTTTTTAAAAAAGTCCTTCAGTTTGTGTTTTCTGAAGTTTACTCACGATTAGACTCAGGTTATGTGTCATTGGCAGCAGGATCTCAGAAGTGATGATTTGTACTCATTTCATCCTATCACGTGAGACAACATTTTGTTTTGTCCTATTCCAGAAAATTATAGGGCTTAATCATCGATTAAGGGCTTACTTGCCTGTCTTCTCCATTGTAAAAGGTCTCTTTACTTTTTTTAACATAAATTTGGGGGAAGTATTTTGAGACTGTAAATATTTCTTCCCTCTTCAAGTTTTACATTTTTATATGTTTGTTTATTTTTATTCATATAGACTTAGAAATTCTCATTATGTGATTTATAATGTGATACTTTATTTATTTGTGACACTCACACAGTCACTGACCCGGCCGGCATAAGTTCCTTGAAGTTGAGTTCACTATGTGTGTTTTTGCTGTTACTGTTTTTGGCATGCCTCTTTCTTTCTTTAAGCACTTCTTGGCTTTTTAGCACAGCAGTTGACTCCAAATTTATTCTGTATTTTCCCTGATCTAGCAGAGGAGTAAGCCATATCTCTAAGGACCACTGGTTTCTTTTAAAGGGGAGTGTATTCAGAAATCACAGCCTGGATGCTGGATGTGCTTATGACAATCAAGGTTATAACTTTCAGGCTCTCTTAGTAGAAAATAGTAGAGTGTGTATATACATGTACTTGCATGTGTAAATTTGTCTATGTGTTTTTGTAAGTAAGTTTATGTTTATCTTTCTGTAAATGTTGGTGGCATGAATTTCCACTGATGCTTCTAACTCCAGTTCAACATATCAGAGTTCAATATACTTTTTTTCTCTTTTCATTTCTTTTGTAATAGTGAGAACCCTGGCTCCTATTCGCCATAATAGGTATAATCACTTTCCATGTGTGTCCTCTTCTGCCTCTCCAAGGCCAAACCTCCCCATGCTCTCTGATTGCATCCATTTGAGTTACAGTCTTTTCTCTTGGCCTTGATCCCACTGCTTTGGGTTCCACTGCCTCCTGGGTTCTTCATTCACAGTTTCAGGTCCTGATTACTCACACCAGACTGCCTGCCCTCAGAGATGCCCTGCTTCTCCCATCCTGGCACTGAATCTGTAGCCCTGACTGCCTCCGTACATGAATTCCTTATTCTTGTTGCACACTGACAATCTCCTGGGCTGACCCTGGAGTGGATTCTTCCTTTAGTCTGCTTGGACTCTGAATTCACACATAGGGTTGCATCCAGTGTGAATGCATTGGCCCCCTAGTTAGGCTCCAGAAGTCAGCAACAGGATACTCTCCAGTGTGGACCCTGTTTCCTGCTGTTCGAGGTCTGAGTCTCTCCTCTCCTCTACCTCCTCTGGTTCTGAATTCTCCTGCCCATCTGCCTGATCCCACCCTTGGGCTGGTGTAGGTGTCATTCGCACCCTGCTTCCTGCTTGTAGCCCAGCACCCCACGCTGGCTCAACACAGCATTTCTGGTATAGATGCATCTTGCTATGCCTTACTTAACAGCTTGACAAGTCAGTTATTCAGAAAGAGGAATGGAAGAAGTAGAAGAATCCAAAATATCCAATTTCATTGTTCAGTTAAGATGCCACAGAAAATGTAAAGGAAACCTGTGAGATCATCTTTTATATATATATATATATATATATATATATATATATATATATATTTTAAGATTTATTTATTTATACAAGAAACCAGGGTAAGGCCAGATGTGCGGGAGGGTGAGAGGATTCACCAGAGACAGAGCGGGGAGCAGAACAGGCAGACTGACGAAATACATTGCTGAGGGGAGCAGCTGGCGAGATAGAGCTCTGCCGCACCATGTGGGATTCTCGCTGGCTGGCCGGGATCAAACCCGCGCTGCAGAGGCAGTGGACAGCTTCACAGTGCAGTGCTCAACCACCTGCGCCACCAGGGAGGCCCCATCTTAAATTTTTTACTGAAGATGACTAAGTGGTGTCAGAAATAGAAGCTCGTGGATGTCATAGTACAATCTTTCCATGTTTGTAGTCTCAGTATCTAGAGATAGTGTGGTATATCCCAAATATTTACATTTGATGGAGTAAATCTTTAAGAATGGGCTGAGTTCATGATTGAAGTTTTAAACTAAACTTCTAAATTTTGTGTGAATTTGGAACTAACAATAAACACATGCTAAATAAAACAGTGTAATTTGAATTTTAAAGCACTTTGAATCTTCATTTCTTCTTGCTTTTGCTTCATTAATTACTCTTTTGTCTGCTGGATTATTTGCAAAGCTGTGTGAGTAGCAGTCTTCCCTCTATTTCCATTCACCTCTCTGCATCCTCTGCACAAACCTATTTTAAACCACTGTCTTATCTCACCTGAAGGATATCTTCCCTGGAGGGGAGAGGGTATAATGATTCTTGGTTGTTCTTTCTGCTGCCACCTTAATCCCTCTAGACTTCTACAGCAGTGTGAGTCTTATGCCCAGTTATCTCCACAGCCTTCTATCATGTTACTTGCCCATGCTTATCACTTCAGACAGTTGACCCATAATAATTCCTTAAACACAATGAACTGTTTCCATTGGTGCTTTTTCACTGACTTATCTCAGTCTTGGGGTTCTATGCCTGTGTCTCTTCAACATTTAGCTTTTTCTTCCACCTTTAGCTCTAAGTCTTAATATAACTTATAAAGGCTGCTTCATCCAAAGTTGTTATATTTACCTTCTTCACTTTCATAGTCTGCAGTTCTTATGTTTATCTACTTATTTTTTTAATTGTTCCCCAGTCTCAGAAGAAATAGACTTCATTATGGTAAGGTCCTTGTCTATCTTGTTCTTCATTGTATTCTGAGAAGACAAGCTAAATGTTCACTACATATGTGCTGAATCTGTGATAATGTTGCTACCATTCACCGAAATGAGGATGTATAAGATAGTTTTAAAAATATTTATGCTTTGTAGAAACAAATGTTTTCTATTGCATTGAATTTCTCGCTGTACCTGAAATGCAAATTTAAAATAATCACATAGTTTGCAAAAAGAGGCATTATGGTATAATATTTACTTTATTTATTTGGAAAATACTGAATTTTAACTTAGGAAAAAATGACACAAATCAAATGTTTCCATTTAACTTAAGATATGTCCTCAGATACATCATGGTTAACATCCTTTGCTTAGTTCAGTATTTTTCAAGGTTTCTATTAATTTACAGATACTTAAAAACCAAGCCTTGAATGCCAGAAAGCTGCTAAAATGTCAACATGTCAATTCTGACCATGCTAACAAAATAGATATAAAAGATTTAAAATATTTACCCACATTTGGGGAGGGTAAAATGAAAGGAAAAATATAATGAATATGTACTACAATGTCCAAATATTTTCTTTCTGCCTTTAGAATGCTCATGGTTCTTAGGAATGAATGAGGTCTCAAATAATGTCAAAAGCAATTTATTGTTAAGCAGCCGTTTTGAACAATGACCTGTGGCTTGTCTTGTTTCTGTACAGTACATGAAGTAAGAATTTTTTTTTAACATTTTTAAAGCATTATGAAAAAAATATAAAATATTAGAAACTGTATGTGATTTACAAATCCTAAAGTATTTACTCTGTAGTCCATTACATTAAAAAAAAAAAAACACTTTTGTTCTAAAGCATAATTTAAAAAAATAAGAGAAAATTGGAATAAATGAATCTAACATAGATAATAGAACACATTTAGTAATGGGATACTCAGAGGTGAATGTTTAATATTTTTACTCCTTTAGACTATGAAATTTTGGTGTATTTTCTTCCAAATTGCCATCATGGTTAAGACAGCAAGAGGTGGCACAAGGGGTTAAGTCTCAGCACTATCAGGCTGTTGGCAACCACTGTAGCAGGAGTTCGCTACCCACATGACGCAGCAGATCTCTTCTGCCTCGCCCGCTGCTCCCCAGTTCTTCTAAATAAAAGTAAAAGTCTTTAAAACAAGAAAAATTTTAAATATTTTTAATGTTTTGGTATGCATGATGTCATGCCTTTATTTAAAAGAGAACAAAGGCATTATGAAGTCACACAACCAAGGAGAGTTGTGTTACAAAGGAAGGGCTGTCAGATGAAGAGTTGGTACTCTCATATTCCTTAAATCCAGTACCATGCACTTTGTCTTTCTAATTTTACATGACAAAAGCCATGTCAGAATTGACCTGCTCTAAGTTGATGATTTTTGTTCTACTACCATGTACACTCCTATGTTACTACTTCTCTTGTCAGTATGCAGGGCATGTGTAAGCCTAGACCTTATTAAGGATGTTGAGTCAGGTATTAAGCAAGGATCATTATGGTGTTTTTATCTGCCATTCTTGGCTATTTTTATTCAATATTTTTCACCTACTTTTCTGAACATATTATTCTGACGACTATGGTTTTGAATAAGGATTTAGGGAAAAAAAAAAAAAAAACCACTGTGGCATGTGAGACGATCACACTTTTATAGAAAGATCAGTGCAGACTAATAATTACTATATATTATCTGCTCTGATACATCTTAAGACTCTCTCCTGATGCCAGACTATGTGTTTCCAGGTCTTAGCCTCTTTTGAATGTTTTTCTGTAGTGCCCGTTGTCTGGATTCTTTCTGATCCTTTCTAACCTGTTGTCTTTCTCTAATTTTTGATCCCAAATTGTTTCTGTAATTGATTGCTAAATTATATTCTTGTTTGAAGCACCTTATTGGAAGAACTGCTTGATTTTGGCAGACTCTTCTTGGAAGTCCTTTGGGTCATCCTAAATTTAGCCCATTTTTTCTGGCGTTGATTTGAAATGCATTGTAATTTTTTGCTCCCTATGGTGTTGAAACTGAAGATAAGGTTATTTTGTTCTTTTTTTAAAAAAAAAAAAAAAAAAAACCGAAATCATTCTGTTTAGGCATGTCAATAAGTTGAATACTATAATGATCTATAGAGAACATTCATTTAATTCCAGGAACTTCTCTCTTAGGAAATATTTTACGCACTGTGTATTTCATGAAAATGCAATGTTTTCTCTTCTAAAAGCTTCTCAGTCTGACTGCTGAGCACAGTTTAAAAGCCATCAGGAGGATTGTCGACCGAGAGTGGGTGATTGGTTGTTAAGGCCTTATTGATTTTACAGTTAAAGAACAACTGAGTTGTTTTTTTTCTTTCCCTCCTAAGGAATCCTATATTCTGCTTTCTGCATCATCTTTTTTCTATATCATCAAAAGGCAATATAATGGGAGTATCCAGTGTAGTTAACTGTACCAGGGTGTGTAAGAAGTCTCTAGGGTGTCATACTCCATGGAGGCTTCAGAGTACAGTGTTTAGGCTGCCTGTCTAGACAGTAGGAAATGAAAGTGGAGGCTCAGCCATGCCACATGCTGTTTATGCAGACTGAGTGCTGGTATTCAGGAGCTGCTTCACATCTACAGGAAGGTGAGATGAAGTGCCTGGTATACACTGACTATGGTGACACACACTCCTGAATGAAATTGGGAGGTGACTTCATCTAACACTCAGAAGATGGAGATGTGCTTGGGTATCCATATATCGCTAGATAACTTTGTCCAGCAAGGTTACACTCTTTCCAGATTTAGAAATCAAATATGCTTGAAATTTTTTACAGTCACAAAATTTCTTTTTCTTCTTTACACAAGTGGAATTGAGATGATCTGAATATATGCAGCATATTTTCAGTTTGTGTTATAACAAATCCAAATAAATGTCTTTGTTTTGTTGAAAGGTTCTTAATGAAAAGTCAATGATTCAGCTGTTCAATGCTTTAGAGCTGTAAGAATATCCAAGATATCCAAAATACCAGAGGAATTCATGTAAAACATTGATTATACCATTTATCTTCTTTTGTGCTATTATTTCAATGGAAGCTTTGCTTTTGCTTTTTAAATTCAAGGGAGTTTAACTTATATCTATTTTAGGGAGCAAATATTAAAAATAAAAATTCTATCAGTGATTAATCACCCTTTTCTTTGGTGGATTCTGAAAATATAAATAAATTTTAATACCATGACATCTCTATTTTTGTAACAATAAAAATTTAGCTTTATTTGCCAAATTATTGGCTTTTATTTTGTTTGTAGAATAGGTACTGTATGCACCATTTGCTCCTGGAGTAATTTTTACTGTCCCTTTAAAATATATCATATTTAAGGTTATGAAATTATTTGATCATTTAAAAAACAATTTCGAGGTTATTGACTACAATGAATCAACCAGAAATTTTATATGAGTAAAACTTTTCAGACTATGAAACCATTTGAACATCCCAACTACACAGATTATTTGCCCATTTGGTATTTTAGCTGCAGAAATCCTGGATTGCTGACTAAGTTTTTAGAGTGTCATATAAATAACTTGATTTCCTAAAGATGACTTAAAAAATAGAAATTACCTAAGCAGGGTTCTTCTTAAAGTTAGACACTTGATCTTGAAATAACTGTGTGACGGTAATATGATCCTGTGTATAAAAAGTTGCCATGATCCTGGCCATGATTTGCAAAACTGTTTTAGAGATTAAGATAGAATGTATAGAAATAGTCTCATTAAATACAAATGTTCTAGGTTTAATAGCTTATTTTGGGTGACCTTTCATTCATGGAATATTCCTATAAAGTAGCTAATATATGTTGATATATAGATATAAATATTTGCAGATGGAGGTATTATTTTACGTGAGTGTCATCCTTTTTTCCTTTCTCCTATGTATTCTAACCTTAATTCATCGAAGATATGTGACTCACTCTGACTGGTAACAGTGTCACCCATCTGGCAATGATTTTAAAATGGTTGTGAAAGAGAAAAATGCCTAGAATTATCCATCATAGTCTGTACACCTGAAGAAACTCTCCAAGTAGAGATTTGCAGTCTTTCTCAAACTGAATAGCAGTAAATTTATTTCAACACTTAATATAGCCTACCATTTATCAACTGTGGGTTTTTCAATGGGTGCTATTACTATGGACTTGTTCTGTATTTTAAGTAGAGTAGGTGGTTTACTAAATATTAATAAAAGATTGCAAATAAAATATTGCAGAAAAATTCAAGTGAGAAGAAAATCCTACATTGAAAATAAGTCTAATGGCATTATTACTTCTCCAAAACTAGTCATACTGTTTTTTATTAGACATTTTTCTTTTTTCTTGATTGCCACTAGTCAGTCATTTCTATAGTATATTTATGCCAATGATTGCCTGTGATGCCATTTCTAATAGAAGCATTTTGTACTTAATGAGAAACCAGATATTGAAAATATTAATGTTTATTGTCAAAGTAAAACATTTAGGAGGGGGTCCCAATGGACTCTAGTAGAGAAGTATGGGTGTCTTGGTGGTGGTTGGGGTGTGAGAACCCCGTATATCTGAAGGAATGTGATCATGTCCCTCTGTATCACACACAGTCTTGTAAACCAGTGTTACCTAATAAAAATATGAATAAAGTAAATATGAGTTTTCCACAAAAAAACCCAAATAAAAATATCAAGTGCCTGCTATATCAGGCATAAATAATATGAAACTATTGATCAGTATATACAGTCCTTTGCCTTCAGGAAGCACAGTTTGCAGTAAGAACGATGTAATTAACCATTTTAAAATGTGATCTGTTTTACACTTTATGTGTGACGTACTATGCTTGGACAAATGGATCCTCATTTTTTTTCTGGGTAATGCAGGAGCACGAGAGCCATGAAGTCTTCATGGAAGGAGCCCTTTCAATGGTACTCAGTTTTGCATGTTTGTTATCATGTCTATGTGCTCGTGACCTTCTTTTAGGGGACACATATAAATTAGTTTAGTTCATGCAGTTAATTTAAACAAACTATTGCTGATTTAGAGTAAACACCACAATTTTATTCATTAAAAATACTTTTGGATAGTACTGAGTATTAGGGAGTCATCCAAAAACTGTGCAAGAATATAAAAGAAAGGACAGTTTTGGATGAAAGATGATCTATAAGAACATGGAGAAGTTTTTGCTTGTTCTTTTAGGACATCCCAGTTGGGTAGGCTCAACAATGATGGAATGTGCATATTAGGACTTAGAAGACTCACACTAGCACATGGTGGTACAGGGAAAACTGCAAGCCTGCATGGAATCAGAGAGCAGAGAACACAGGACAAGGACCCAATTCTGGGGTCCCATTGTGAACACAGTTAACACAAAGTATGCTCGTACTGTGTATGCAGAAAGGTGGAAAGAAACTGGGAAACTCAGCTCTTAGTAGAATTTTCACAGTGGACCAGTGACAAAAATTAAGTCCCAAAATATTGATTGGATTTTCTAATGTGCAGATCCCAGATGATCTAAGCCTCAAAACTGACTAAAGAAACAGAAAGGTGCCAGACAGGAGGGGGTTTCAATTGAATAAAGACTGAAGGAGTATGGATGATATTTTCAAGCAGAAGAAGCACAGGAAAAAAACAAAGCTAGATAGATAAACATAACAGGAATGTTAGAAAGCAGGAGACATTACTTGATGTATGTTTGGAAAAGAACCAACAGAGAGAAAGATAAAAGAATCAGTGGGAAGGATGGCTATTACTTGTCAGACTTGTTACATGCTGACTGGCTTATTTACCATATGCAACAGCACACAATCTGTTTGAAATCTTTGCTCAAGAATCTATTGGTTAATTCTGTGGATGACTAATTAGGAACAGTCCTTTCTTTCCCAGAGTGGGAGTATTGGATGAACCTTGAGGAGGGCACTGATGACTGGTCTGTGCCCTCCTGCCTAAGGTGTGGTGGCAGTGCTGGTGGTTTGCTCTTTTGTTTTGTTTGCCTGGAGTCTCCCAGCCCAGTGGGCAGATGTGCCGGCCAGATGACAGATAACAGTCTTCTTCAGCCTCCCTTGGGGTAATGCACACTAACTCAGATATTTAAAAAGTGTGTTTTGTTTTTGTTTTAGGTGAACAATTATGTTTTAAGTGAGTAGTTAAGTCAGCATCCTACAGAAGAAGAAAATTACCATTTGGGACTTACCTCACTTCTATAAGCTTCTAAAAAGGTTTGATGTGGCGGAAAGAAGTCTGAGAATTTAGGTTCTTGGAGCATATGAAATAGTCACGCTTCACAACCTCAGAGTATTATTTCAGTCTCACATCCCTCTCATCCTCATCTTTGGTACCAAAGCATCACCTTCTCAGAAATCCCCACCTGTTGGCCTCCCTGGTGGTGCAAGTGATTGAGCACCACACTATGAGGCGGTCTGCAGCCTCTGCAGCACGAGTTCAATTCCTGGCCAGCCAGGGAGAGACCCACATGGCGCAGCAGACCTCTCCTGTCTCACCCGCTGCTCCCCTTAGCAGTGTATTTCAGTCAGTCTGCCTGTGCTATTCCCCGCTCTGTCTCTGGTGGATCCTCTCACCCCCTCGCATCTCTGACCTGTGCCCCAGCTCTTGTATGCATAAATAAATAAATCTTAAAGAAAAAAAAAAAATTCCCACCTAGGCCTACTTCTTGAAAGAATCTGAGATATTTTTTTAAACCAGAAATTCGGGGTTTCTTTAGCATAGCAATGCTAAGACTCAGCATACAGGGCCTCTGTGACAATTAGACAAAGACACTTCAAATCTCACTCAAAAATACAATCACTGAGCTATTGGAAATTCTGAAAGACCATTATGAGGCTGAGGAAATGTGAGCTCAGAGCCTTACTTGACAATACTTAGCTTATATTTACTTGAAAGGATGTCCCACATAAGAGAACTCTTTAGAAATCCTTGCTTGGAGCATATGTGTGCAACCTTGAAGTGTCAGAGAAAACTTCTACAAAGTACTTCCTCTCACTAGCTGGCTGTGTCCATACCCTGTCATCCCCTCAAGGTGGGGCATGGTTCTTGTTCAGCTCTAAAGAATTTCAGGGAGATAAACCCAAGTTAACGCATGGATTTGTAATATATATGTGGGAGAAAAAGGCCTCTGAGCCTCCACAAAGAGTGAGGCTGAGACAGGAATCACCTCTCCCACAGGGCTGCTGGGAAGGGGGGGGCAGGGCTCCTGGATGGGCACAGGGTTTGTAGGAAGGATCACGCCCCTTCCAGATCTAGGCTTCATCTGTGAGACCCAGAATCTCTGCACCAGTCTTCCCCCACTATATGAGCCTGAACAGCCCTATGACTGTGGAGGACGGCTTTACCGTGTCATCCTTATGCAGTACCCAGCTTTGAAAGAACTGGTGTGTCACCTTGCAGGGAAGAAGTGGAGGGGTGCCTGCGGGTCCCGTAGGGAATGAAGGGTGTTTATATAGCACATATAAAGTCCATTCTCCATATATAAATTGTCTTCTTCTCACCAGTATGATTTTCAGTGAGTCTCCTCTCTAGATGCCTCTACTTTGTCATGCCCATGCATTTCCCCCCTGTGTCTTTCTAACAACACAATTTAATATTACTTGGAAATTGTAAATTCTATTTTTATAGCATTTATTCAACTTATTGAGGGGGGAAATATCTTTATTGTGCTAAGGGCCATTTTTATTCCTTCCTGAAACCTACTGTTGCTTTTATCATAAAGTGCCATAACAGGAATAGGTTTCTCTGAGCCGTCTGAGAGGAATGTGGTACCAAAGCCAGAGCCCTTCCCATGTTTTCACAGGGACGAGGAGTTGGTTTCACCTACTTCAAGCAGATCTTTTGTGAAGCACAGATTTCAAAAATAAAACAGAACCAAATAACCAGCTTTGCAGGCAGCAGCTTAGTGCCAAGATTCACTGTGTAATCTCCAGAACTAAGCTAAGTGTTTTTTGCCATAATGACCCCTGTGGCTATTACTCCCCAGGGGATAAAGCACAGAGGTTTTTAATAATCTGGAAATGCTTTTAATGGGGTTTTAATTAAGTGGAACAAAATGGTACGTGTTGCCTTCATTTGATACAAATTTTAATTTCAAATCAGACTGGGAATTGTTCTGTAGTGTTTTACCACTGTAAAAAGAGTAGCTGAACTCCTCTCACCACCGGGAGGGTAATTGTGCCATGTGACGGGGAAAAGTGTGGGATGGCCCTTCTGCCTAAGCCTTGGGTCACAGGCTCTGGCGGTCTTCCCCATGCCTAGAATTGACTGCTGGCATGCACAAGTGAGAAACAAGTCTTTCTTCACTCTACACAGGTCTGAGAAGTCAGAAAGTGCAGGAAGACTTGGGTGCAAATTGCTAAGGAGCAGTGGAAGGCCTCCTGCAGTCAGGCACTCGTGCTCTACTCCCAGAAGCACTTGCACAATGAGGATGGGCTTTGAAGGAAAAGAAACTAGGGGGAGGTATTTCACTCTTTTGGACAGAGTAGGATTATTGCTCACAGACCTTTTCCTTCGATCAGGAGGACAGCTGGTTCTCTTCCCTCCTTAAGTCAAATGAGTCTCAATACAACATTAGGAAATTTTGTGATAAACATTTGGGTGTTGTCTGAAAGAAAGGTAATTGAGGATGAGATTCTTCTTTGAAAGGCTCCTTAGATCTGGCCCAGCCCCAACAAGGAAAGAGTGGAGAGAGCTGCCTGGGGGAAGGCTGCGGTGCAGGCTTCACTGTGGCTGTTTGTAGCGAGGATAGGAAAGTTTTCCCCGTGGAGCAGACATCACTAAATAGCTCTGAGGCATCCTGTTGTCAGGTTCCCACCCAAGAGTGCTGTTCATTGGACAAATGAGCCCAGTAGTGAGGGGCTGCATATGAATAGTAACAAAGAGAAAAGGTTGAACTGGTTCTAGGTCACTCTGGAAGTTGTGTGGTTCGAGATCCCATAGGGCATTCCAAGGAGCCAGCCATGTGCCCTACGAGAGGTAAGTGTTTGAGCGCTGTTTGTGGAGAGGGCAGAGATAGCAGCTGCCTGCAGCAGTGGTCTGCAGCCATGTAAAGAGGCTGTTGCCCTCTACAATATTTTCTCATAATCTGTTCTCAGCCACCTAGGAAAGCAAGCACGTGTGAAAGGGGACATGAATGCCACAGAGTGCTTCCTGAGCTATGAGGTGAGAAGTTTTGAACAAATTACACTAAATTTTGTTAACCTAACATAATTTTGAGAGAGTTGTGTTCATTTAGGACTCCATAGAAGGATTAGAGAATAGGTTTCGAGAGGATCTAAAAAGGAAGATCTAAAGAAGAGAATGGAAACCTAACCTGCCTGATGTTTATGTGAAAAGTTGGGACTTTTTAGTAAATCAGTCCAGCAATGTTCTGAAGATAGTGGGTTTGAAAACTTTTAATGACTGCAGTAGCAATTGTCCCCTTTAGAAGTGAGGACATCAGTCTGTGGAGCACAGCTCGTTATGTTAATAGAGAAACTGCCAAAAGATTTTCTTCCCCATCCTAGTTATGTTCTTATACATGAAGTGGTCTCTTTGGAAATATATGACTTAATTCAAATTGGGATCCTAATATCGTGAGCTCTTCCGTTTGGCAAACTCAGAGATGTAAGCATATGTTGTGAGGCACTCCTGAACCAGGGGTGCCCTACAATTCTGTGTGTGAACTTGGGACTATCTCTCCAAAATTCTTTAGAACTGAACAAGAAGCAGTGTAGCACCTTCTGGAACTGATTTTGGTCAATATTGTAGTTATACATCACTAGGAGTGAATGGAAAAGAGCCCAAAGATAGGTCAACATCTCTCTGGACAGGGTATTTGGAGGGAGTGAGAAATCTTCCCGGGTTCACTGTCCTCAGCATAGCCTGTGGCAGCCCAGTTCTCTCAACCTTCCATAGTTATGCTTTGCATATAGGTTTGGGATGATTCTGATGGTATTCTAGCTTGGCTATTTAATCAAGGAGTTAAGAATGTCATGAGCATTCCAGAACCACCTCGGCATGTCAGTGGGCACCATTACTGTGGCTCCCAGAGCAGGCAGGTGTATTATCCTTCATTGTATCACAGATACATGGAGCACCCAGCTCTCCACATGACCCAAAAAAGGGTGGTAGGGGGTTTCCTCTCAAACAGAGCTGCTTGTCATTTTCTTTTTTTTTTTTTGAGATTTATTTATTTATATATACAAAAACCGGGGTACAGGCCAGAGGTGCGAGGGGTGAGAGGATTCACCAGAGACAGAGTTGGGAACAGAACAGGCAGATCGACAGAAATACACTGCTGAGGGGAGCAGCGGGTAAGACAGGAGAGGTCTGTCGTGCCATGTGGGACCCTTGCCGGCAGGCCGGGATCGAACCTGCGCTGCAGAGGCTGTGGACAGCTTCACAGTGCAGCGCTCAACCTTCTGTGCCACCAGGGGAGGCCCTCTATGAGTGTTTTAAATACAGAGTTATATGGAAATAAAAAGAAAATAAAAACTGTTGTTCTTTTATTGGTTTATCACAGGCCATGAAATCATACAAAACACCATATAAAAGCAAAAGCTGATAGCCGAGATATTTAGAATTATAGAGGTTAGCATCTGCATAATGTAGGCAGTACTTCCTAAAATAATAAAGATCAAAGTGCACCCTGTGCAATATGTTCAGTGTTCTAATTAAAATCACAGCTATATCATTATTTGAAAGCACAAGATAATACACTAACCCACTTTTGTCTCAGGTTTTAATTGTGAAATCGATTCAGTGAGTCCTCTTAGAGTTGGGACGAACCAGAAAGGAAAACTTCTGTATGATATTCTGTTTAATTTTTGTTGTGTTTTGCTCTGTGTGACTATGGAAAGCAAGTTTAAGATATTTTAGTTTTTTTTTATACCACTGTTCTTAATTATTAGGATTTAAAATACTGCATTAAGATTATATCCTTGCAGTGCTGGGCAAAGCCGGACAAAGCCATCACACATGCTCCAGGCATGTAGGAGTTAATCGTTAAAAATCCCAGACGGCCCAATTTGTATATTTTGTTAAATGAATAGCACTTTGAGCACCACCTGCAATCTGCTTTCTTTACTTTGAACTACATTTTTCTTTACATCTGGAAAATTCTTTATCATTCATTGATCTAAAGAAACCCACTGAGTTTCTCTGTGTTAGGCTCCTTTGTATAATATTTAATAAGCACACATTTAACTGAATCCCCGAAGTGCCTTTTTTACCATCTACTTTCTTCATATTGATGGCCCCATATCCTAATTCAAACACAGAATTTATTCCACTGCCAAATGAAGTATTTTTTTTTTTTAAAGAATTCTTCTCATGACTGTCAAACTCTGAGAAAACTTGCTGAGCTTCCTGGCAGCAAAACTTGAAGGGATAATGACGTCTATCACTTCAGTTGATGTTTTCTATTTCTAATATTTTTGTTTTTCCTCCTTATTCCTTCTGGACTGGTACTCAACATAGACAATAACTCCAAATCTTAAAATCCTGCTACTTCTCTTATCTCTTCCCACTCGGGAACTTTTAACCAAAATATGAACATATGGACGTGAGCCTTGAGATCGCAAGAGTGAGTAACTCTTTCTTGTTAGAAAGTGACAAGCACACTTTAAAATAAACCATTTTAAAATTTCATTTGGACTGTAACTTTTCAGTTTTAACACTATGCTTTTCTTCACTTTCATTTTTAACAAATTTTCATGAGATTTTTAGGAACATCTTCATTTGTGTCTAGATAACATAAGAAATTGATTTATTTACCGTGTCTTCTGGTATGATCTCCCATTTTATGGTATTAATTTCCTTTGTATCTATAGAGAATACTTGTTGAACCTACTGGTTTTAGCCGAATGGATCTTTGTTATCAAATATGTTAAGCTTTTTATTCCAAATTGGTAGAACTGGAACTCTTTTATTCCTTCACTTTGTCACATTCATGCATTCACTGGGCAGGAGATTGTGATTCAGAATTAGCTTTGATTTGGTGGATATAGTAAAGACTAAATATTTCCCCCCAAGAGATTAATGACAGTGGCACTGGCACATGCAATTACTCTCCAGTGGGGCCTGAACGCCAGCTGGTCAGCAGTAAGTTTACAGACTATTGAAAGGAAATACTGTTTTTCTGTGAAGCTGCTAGGGATTGATCTCAGGTAAAATATAATTTTCTGGGTGAAGGATTGGAGCCACACTAGAGAAAGAGGTAGCATGACAGTGTCTAGAAGTAATTATTTTGTAGATGGGATGGGTGGACTTATCATGAAATCATTCTCCCCAAATGAAATACTGGGAGTAATTCTCAACTTACATAGAAGGGGAAATAACAGGGGGCATAGTTAGAGAGATGGCTATATGTATATTTCAACCTAACTAGCAGTAGCCTTAGTGTAAAATATACATGGACTGCTACTCCATGAGACACATCTGAAACTTCTATAAAGTTACAATGCAATGTTACTTCAAGTTTCAAGGAAAGAGGGAAAAATATAATCTGGCCCCCCCACATCTCCTAGGTGATTCTTTTACTCTGCGTTGCAATACCTAATGTTAGGTGTTAGTCAGTGGCTCCTAAAGATAAGAGAATGAATTAAAAGAGAGATTAAATTTAATGCTTACTTACTGATTAGCAGCCCTACCCCAAGCATTCGCTAGCTACTAGCCCATACTGTTTCCATTACACCAGTAAAAGACATGGATTTCCAGGGTAAATTCTTTTGAATTTTGTCCAAAAATAAGGTGCCTTAGGGTGGATGTGGTGTGATAACATACGTTCTGAATAGGTGTGATTCTCTCTCTGAACCATATATGGTGTTCTGAGCCAGTGCTACCTCAATTGAAAAAAAAAATAAAGTAAATATAATCCCATTAAAATAATAAAACTAAAAATAGGTGGAAAGCAAGTAATTTCATGATCAGATCTTAGGGAGAGAAAGGTACTTCTACCAGCCAGCCCTGTGGATAATGGCTGAGGAACAGGGGTTACTGGATTTAAAGAGGTCATTCTGTTATATAAGGCAAAAGGTAATGTTTATTCTAAAAGAGGCAAATTAATTACATTTCAGAGAGTGGAAGTGAGAGATATTAGCAAGTTTATTTAAAAAGAAATCAGGCAGAGAAGGAGGATTTGCAATGTAGTGGACATCCTTTATCTGAAGAGAGTTTATGTTTATCTGTATGTTGTGTCACGTGAGTCCTGAGAGTAACCTGGCTTCTTCAGATGATCCATCAGCAGTTACTTCTGGTGTTGTGTAATGGCCAGGAGATAAGATCGTGGATGAAAACAGTCTTTGCTGTGAAGGAGTTTATCCCTGGGCTAGGACGTAGTGAAGTGTCATCTACAAATGTGGGAACATCAAATCCAAAACATACATCATCCAGCTTTACGTAGTGTCTTTTCCTTGCCTTACCCTTTCCCAGTGTCCTGAACCCCTTCCTCACCTGTTGACCAAGGGATTCCAGCATCTCCACTGATGGTTGCTAGGACATCACTCTATACAAGCTTCAGGACACCATGCCCGGTGATGATTGCAGTTTGTTCCCGATGTTGTCAGAACACTGAGTATCAACTTATGAGAGAGTGGACACGCTAAGGAAATTCTTCTCTGTCCAATCTGATATTCTACTTTACATTCAGTCCAGTTCTTTAGAGTCGCACAGAAAAATGTTCTTTCGATTCCTATACCAGCACATTATAGCCAAGTTTTGGTGTGCCAGCTATTTCTGGCTGGAGGAAGGACTATTTTTTTAACACTTCATTAGGGCTGAGGCATGGCAGTAGTTGCTCAGCATCAATGAGGGCAGTTGGAAGAAAACAGGTATCTTCAGAGGCATCTGTTTTGTTTGATGTCCTTGGGCAATTTCCAGTCCAGTGGTCATTGTCTCTGACAAAGTGGAGCTGCTCCTACCAACCTTTAAGAATCAGAACTTTAGGATTCAAGATTCTCAGACAGATATCCCCATCTCAGGTTTCTTAGTTCTACTCTTGCGATCAGGGATCTGAATTTGACGAGTGACCTGTTGAAATGGCACATTCAGGTCTCTTTGCAGGTTTATTATGGATATAATGATACCTTGGGCTGATTTTCACAACAGTCTGCCCTGTCAAAAAATGAAAGTCTTCTTAAAAAGCTGTAGGGCTCATTTTTTCATATGCCTGTTGGCTGTTTGCATTTCCTCTTTGGAGAAGTTTCTTTTTAGCTCTTGTGCCCCTTTTTTGACTGGATTATTTTCTTTGTTTTTGTTGAGTCTCATCAGCTCTTTGCAGATTTTTGTCATCAGTCCTTTGTCATTAGTGTTGTGTGCAAAAATTTTCTCCCAGTCGGTGGGGTTTCTCTTTCTTTTGGTTATTGTCTCTCTTGCTGTGCGGAAGCTTTTTAATTCGATGTAGTCCCAGCTGTTTATCTTTGCCTTCACTATCACTGCTTTGGGTGATGTGTCTGTAAAGATGTCTTTGATGTGCATGTCATGTAGTGTTTCGCCTATATTTTTCTTTCTATGTATTTTATGGTTTCAGGTCTTAGGTCTAGTTTTTAAATCCATTTTGAGTTGGTTTTTGTGTACTATTCGCAGATGATATGATAGTGTACATAGAGAACCCTAAAAAATCCACAGAAAAACTAATTAAACGTTAATCAATCAGTTTAGTAGAGTGGCAGGATACAAAATCAACATGCAAAAATCAGTAGCCTTCCTATACACAAACAATAATGAAGAAGAAATTAAAAAAAAAAAAAACCTTCTATTATTGAAACAAAAAAAAATCAAATACTTGGGAATAAACCTAACAAAAGAGGTAAAAGACCTATACAAAGAAAACTATAAAACACTGTTAAAAGAAATAGAAGAAGACACAAAGAAGTGGAAAGACATCCCCTGCTCATGGATCAGAATAATTAACTATCAAAATGGCCATCCTGCCAAACACAATTTACAGATTCAGTGCTATTCCAATAAAAATTTCAGTGACATTCTTCAAAGAAATAGAACAAAACCCAGAATAGCCAAAGCTCTCCTGAAAAAAAAAAAAAAGAAAGAAAGAAAGAAAAAGAAGGTTCTGTGGTTTTTTGACTTGTATTATCTGGTCCGTTTGAATTAGGCCCTGCCCAGCAGTTGAAGGTCAGTTCTCTACTCATCTCTCTGCACTCTTCGCTTACCACATTGATCCTGACATTCTGGCTCTTCTCAAGTGATAGCCGCTCAGGACCCAAGGCCATTCATTCACTCAGTCAGCGTCTGGCTCCTTCAGGCTTTTAGCAGGTTTGAAGGAAATTGGACAAATAACACTAAATACTTCAAAGAGTCACAGCTATGTGGAGAATAAAAAGCACTCTTAAAATTTCAGTTTCTAAGAGGTGATTTGCTTTAAGAAGATCCAGAGAGAAACAGTTTGGATGTGTGATATCGGGAGGGAAGAAGTACCCATACTGTTGTACTTGACTTGCAAGCGTCCTTTACAAAGGACATGCTCCCAGCAACCACGAAGAGCAGTTATACTAAGCTGCCTTCCTTTATAATGCACAACCTTTTATCAGCAATGTCACTCTCCATAATATGCCAGAAGCTTTTCAGGGTGCTTCTAAAGGGCTTTGACTGGACTTGTGAAATTTTAGGCTCAAATATAATGAATCCAAGAAGCTCTGATGAGACGCCTTGAAATGATACTGATAATGTCTTTATTTGCTGAAGTTCTGTAACTGAAAAACAAAAATTCCCAAAGGAGAAATGGGATGGAGATGGAAGAACCTTATCTGTGGAATTAGACCATTTTGCTCTAGGGGACACCACCTGTTTGGTTGATCACAGATCACACACTGGAAAACCCAGCCTTTTCACGGGTAACATGATTCTTAGAATCCCATCGTGCACAGATCTGGTAAACTGTTTTCAACATGTGAATATACCATTTCACAACAATTCAATACATTTAATAACCCTTGGAATCCAGTGATTATAGTGCCACTGCTTTCAATACCATGTGGGGATGGGGAAGAAATAAAGCTTTGGTTCCTAAGGAGAAAACTTTGAGTATACAGTTGTAGAAGGAAGTCTGCCTGTAAATGAGGACATTTTTGAATTTATTATTTTGAAAAATCACTTTTTAGCCAGGCGAAACCCTGTCATTAAATGTATTTATGTCTGTCTTCTGGAAGTAATTGTTCTTTTCTTCTCACTCCCTTGGGTTGTGAGCAGTAGTTCCTGCTAGCCACGTTCCTCCGATGAGCTCTGCTGGGGCCTGTCAAGAAGAAGCATGCCTGGCTCTGCTGCTTAGTTCCTAGCAACTCTGTTTAGACCCTCTGGACTAGACTTCCTTCAATGTAAAACAGGGACTAGTCATTTCATTAACATAGGGTTATTATGGAGAAAAATAGAAACAGTGGACAACAATCCCCTGGCATAATACACAGAACATGGTTCCAGCAATTCAGATTTAAAAACATTACGGTTCTTATATTCCAAGTACAAGATTCACAATTAAATTATTTGACATAAAACCTGTTTTTCTTTTCCTTTTTTTTTTTTTTTTTGAATTGTTGCCTCTGATTTCATGATTTACTTTGAAGGATGTTAACCTTTAGTTTTTACTTTTTTAGAATATGCGGTCTTTGATCATTTGAATCTACACTGAAAGGAAATATATTTCTCTTTACTAGACTAACTCATATTTAGTTATTTTTAGTTAAAAGTCTAAGATACTCTAAGGTAAAGCATATTTTGTTTCTTAGTTTTCAATTACCTACTTCTGTTCATCTCTTAGTGTTACAGATCAAGAAAACTATCTTTGTCCTTTGAAAATTTATTTTAAACATCCCAATCCTACTTGTTTAGCTGACCCCATCCCTCTCCCCAGTTTGTGTATGTCACGTGAGGTATAAGCTGGGATGTACTGAGGGCAGGAAGGGAAGTGTAGGGGGTACGCAGGAAAAGCTAGTGCCCCGTGCGTAGGCTCAACACACCATTCATCCATCCCATATCTGTTCAAGGGCCTGGCGGTTTGCATGTGATGTCAGGTCTAATGGGTTACACGGAAGCCATGAGGTTCTTGTATTCCTCCTATAAGTGAAACCATCTGATGTTTTTCTTTTTCCATCTGGCTTATTTCACTGCACATGATAACTTCTTTATGTGCCTGATGTTCGAGCCCACATATACAATGTAGGTAGACTCTAGCGCCTCTTACCTTTAGACAGAGATGAATTTGAGCTGCCTTATGCAACTCGTGAGACTGTGTTACCTTGAGTGACCGTGGTTCAGATTATTTCTTCATGAGCATTTCAGTATTGTTGTGGTAATTGTGATAAAATATGAGTGGTCATTGTGAGCTAAGAAAACACAGTACTTTTTAGTTACCTTCTCCTCCCCCTACATACCCATCATGGTGCTGAAATGACTTAGCTGTCTTAGCTGTCGTCAGCATTACAAAGAAAGACCTAGCAACTTGGCCTGCCTTCTTGAACTTTTTTTTTTTTTTTAATTTTGTCACTTATCCACTTAAAATGGATATTTTTATTTTGTCTGGTGCCAGAAAGAGAAACTGTTTTAAGGTCTATTCTTAGAGTCAATTAATTTTGTTTCCAAAAATAAACTGTAATTGTATATTTGACTTTGTTTTGGTTTTCAGGATTATTTAAATTCATTTTGTAGCTAAGAGTCTATTTAAAGGTTTTCTTTAAGAGTTCCTTTCATATCTCCATATCTTTAGACTATTCATAAATTTTATTTTAAATTTTCTCTAGATTTGTTAATCATGTTACTGTTAAAGTAGACATTGAGGAAAATAACTCAGAAAATAATGGGCATCAACACTTTACAAGAATGTCAGTGCTGACTGGTGAATTAATGTTCATTTTTAAACAGTGTTGGTAACTTAAAATTTGTTTTATTTACCAAGGTTTTGAAGCTTTTAGGGTAAATTCTTTCATATCCTTGGTTAAGTGTGTTCTCAAGTTTTTGCTTTTTGTGAAGGAATTGTAGCTAGTACCAATTTCTAAATTTCCTTTTCAGGTACTTGTAAGTATATAGATAAGAAATAGATTTTTGTATTTTGATTTTGTATCTTGTATTTAAAAAATAATTTATTTTTTCTTGTGCACTGCTGTGGGGTTTCTACCTATAAGATCATGTCATCCACAAACAGATTTTCCTTCTTCCTTTCTGACTTGGGTGTCTGCTATTTCTTTTCTTTCCCTAATTGCTGGAAGACTTCCAGTATTACGCTAACAAAAGCAGCAAGAATGAGCACTCCTCACTTTTTCCTTATCTTAGAGAAAAAATTTCATCTTTTAACTGTTGAGTAAGTTAAGTCTTGTCATATGTAACCTTCATTATGCTGAAGTATATTCCTTTTATACCTGGTTTGTATAAAATTTTTAAATTGTGGAAGGATGTTGATACTCTTTTTCTGTATCTTTTTAGATGATCATGCGACTTTTATGCTTTATTCTGTTAATGTAGTGAATAACATTAATTGATTTGTGCATGTTGAACCAAATCCTGTGAATAAATCCCACTTGGTCATGGTATGTGATCCTTTAAATATGCTATTGAATTCAGCTTATTATTACTTTGTATCCTGTATTTGTAAGAGATACTCACTTGTAGTTTTCCTTTCTATGGGATCTTTGTCTGGCTTTGATAATAGGGTAATGCTGGTCTCATCAAATGGGTTTTGGAGTATTGATTGTTTCTGAGGTTTTTGTTTTTTTTTTGTTTTTTTTTGAAGAGTTTGAAAAGGATCAATGTTAATTCTTTAAATGATTGGTAAAATTTATCAGCAAAGCTATCTGATCTTGGTCTTTATTCAGAGGTTATTGATTTAATCTCCTTTCTCATTTCTAGTCTTTTCAGATTATCTGTTTCTTTCTGATTCAGTTTTTGGTAGGTTATATGTTTCTTATTCTTGGTTATTTAAGTTTTGGCATAAAATTGTTCATAGTAATATGATTTTTATCTGTGGTAACAGTTGTAACATAACTTTCATTTCTGATTTTATTTATTTAAATATTCTCTCTGTTTTTTTTCTTACTCCAGCTAAAGATTTGTCAATTTTCTTTTTCTTTTCAAAAGGTCATCTCTTAGTCTCTTTTTTTCAAGACTTTTTAAAAAATCTATTTATACAAGAGCTGGGGTACAGACCAGAGGCGCGGGAGGGTGAGAGGATTCACCAGAGACAGAGCAGGAAGTAGAAAAGGCAGACAGACTGCAAACACTGCTGAGGGGAGCAGCAGGCAAGACAGTAGAGGTCTGCTGTGCCATGTGGGTATCTTCCTGGCTGGCTGGAAATTGAGCCAGCACTGAAGAGGCTGCAGACAGCTTCACGGCGCTGCGCTCAACCCACTGCGCCAACGGGGAGGCCCTGGTCTCATTGTTTTTAAAATTGTTTTTCTGTTTTCTATTTCATTTATTTTTTTGGATTGGACCCTTATGCCGCACACAAAATCAGCTCAAAATAGCTTAAAACCTTACATAGAAGACTTTAAGCTGTAAAATTACTAGAAGAAAACCGGAAAAAAAAAAATTCTTAATATTGGTCTTGGTGATAGTTTCCTGCAAATGATACCAAATGTAGAGGCAGCAAAGGCAAAATAAACAAATGGGATGACATGAAGCTACAAAAGTCTACACTTTACTCAACAGAGTAAAAAGGTGACCTAAAGAATAGGAGAACATATTTTTAATGATAGGTTTAATAAGAAATTAATATTCAAAATATGAGGAAGTCCCATAACTCAGTGAAGGGACAATAGACATTTCTTTATAGAAGACATACAAGGGGGTAACTGGTATATAAAAAGATATTCAGTGTTGCTAGTTATCAGAGAAATGCAACTCAAAATCACAATTTGATATTATCTCACCCCTTTTAGGACAACTATTATCAGAAAGTACAGTTGACAGCAGGTGCTCTCAAAGACCTAGAGAAAGTGATGCCCTTGTATAATGTTGGCAGGGAAGGTAAATAGAGCAGTTGCCATGGAAAACAATATGACAGTTCCTCACAAAACTAAAATTAGAAATACCATATGATCAGAACCTCACTTCTGTAATATATCTCCAAAAGAAGTGAAATGAGTATCTCAAAGAGCTTCCTGCACTGCCGTGTTTATGGCAGCACCATTCACGACATACAAGCTATGGAAACAACCTCCATATGCATGGGGAGATGAGTGTGCTGTGCACATGCAATGAAATGCTCTGCACCTGGAAAATGAAGGAAATCCCTGAACATTTGACAACATCGATGGTCCTGGAGAACATTATGCTAAGTGAAATGAGCCAGTTATCCAAGTGCAAATACTTCTTGGTTCCATTCACTGAATGAAGTATCTGAAACAGTCCATTTTTTTCTTAAATTGTTGTTTACCTTTTACAGTACTTGATTTCTCGGGTCCTCCCCATATATCCCCCACTATCACATCACCCGTGAACCATCACCATAGTCCCTTGTGCTTTTCCCTCCCCCATGTTAGCCCATCTCCCTCCTTCTCCCCTGCTGTAGGCCTCAGATCTATAATTTCCTGCAAGTTTTGTCTTTTTTTTTTTTTTGAACCTGTGTAAAACAGTCAAATTTATAGAAGCAGAGAGTAAAATGGCTCAAGGGAGGGGAAATGGGAAATTGTTCACCAGGTATGGAGTTGCAGTTATGCAAGATGCACAAGGCTAGAAATCTATCCTTATCCTGTTCTATCTCTATACCTCACATTGAAAACATGTGTTCAGAGATTAGATTTCATGTTCAATATTCTTAGTGCAATAAAAAAGTTGTGGACCAAAAGTCAAGTTAAAATGAAATATATTTCATAAGCAAAATTACAATTACTTTTTTATTTTGAATGTAATTAATCTACTCTTATTCAGTAATATTTTACTTTATGATGAAATACTTTCCCCACAGAATTTCTTGTTCTCTATCTAATCTTTTAATCAGATCCTCTGAAAGCCCCGGAATGACTAGCAATGAGTTAAAGGAAAAGCATTAAGCCTTCATTTTCATTCAAATTCAAATTAGTTTGTTTGAATTTCATCATGTTCTAGCTTTCATTATACATTTTATCTTGGATATAGGGTATTCATTATAATCCTTGTATAGATATCATTGGGCTTTCTAACTTTAATCATAGCTGCTTTCATTGAGAATATTTAATGTGACAAGCACTTTGCAAGCATTATCTTCCTCTACTATTTCAGTCCTCTGAGATAGGGAATATCATTATCCCTATTTTGCAAAAAAGAAGACCAAGTCATACAGAGGTTAAGACGCCCATGGTGATCTTGTTCCCAGAGGCAAAGTTGGAACCCAAACCTGTGTTTTAGAACATTGAGGGAAAATTAATTAGTATATAAAAGGAGAAATTCTCATTATTGGATTTTTTCCAAAAGTAAGAACTTTTGGCTGGAATGGTCATATTGCATTGAACTTATTTTCTCTTTAAATCACAACTGCACCCAGCCAACAGTAATCACTGAAATATTTCAGTTTTGGGCTTTACCACACCAATCACTGGATGAGTTCTGGTTTTTGCCTTATTCAGTTAACACAGTCAAAATCATCCTTTCTGAATTGGAGAAATAAGATAAAGATTTCTGCCTGCTTTGTTCTATTTCCAACAAAACCATTCTCCAGCAATAAGCGTAAATGGCCGAGAAACATCTGAAAGAATGTTCAGTCTCTCTAAGAAAAAAATACAAAAAGTAAAACTTTAAGGAATGAACTATCACTTTTCCCCTTTTAGTTTGGTAAATTTAAAAGGCTGATAATCTATGCTGGGAAAAAAAACAGGCAAGCAGTCTTAATGGTGGGTGGGTGGTGCGTTAATGGGAGTGATATTGATGGATGGCAACTTTCTAATAACTATGAAACTGAAGCTAATACATTTTGGACATGGGCATAATACCCTGTATCCCAATTCAAACTGTGAGATTTTGAACCTTTTTGTCTTGTAAATTTCCCTATAAATTGGAGTTTTTAATTGAATCTACCTTGCTGAATGTTACATAAGTGACGACCTGAGCAATTAATTTGCATCTAAAAGTCATAGTTTTATCATCTTAAAAAAGGAAATGTTTTATTATTTTTTAATCAATTTCATGTAGTGAGATCTACTTGTTATAACTTGTGAAAGAGTACAAGAGGTAGATATTTCTTGGACCCCAAGTAAGAAAAATTTGTTTTTGATAACTGAGCATATGGGAAATTTTCAGTGGAACTCTTACATGAATTGCAAAGGATTTCCTGGGATTTTAGCTTATTCTTAATAGCCAGTATATAGATTGAGGGAATCTATTAATCCTATTAAGCAAATTAGATTTGGAGCATGGTTTGCTAATTGAGATAGCTTTAAACTAACCTGGGGATACTAGCCAGCCATAAAAAGCCCTTAAAATCACCAACATTGGTAAGAGCTTCTATAGTAACTTACCAAACACCAATCTTCTTTAATTATTAGCTTTTTATCCCACTGACCCACACACAGCCTTCTCCAGTGTATTTTTACACAGAGATTAAAAAAAATCAGATATTCTCAATCCAAATTAAATAAGGAGCATTGTAGTTACTAGGGGGAAATGGATAAAATGTTCTTAAAATGAACTGAAGATAGAATTGAAAATTGGTGAAGGAAATTCTTTGGGGACTACAACCGGGGGAGAGCAAAAACTGTTTAAAAATGAACAATGATGTAAAATATAAATAAATTAATTAATTAAAAAATAAAAATATAGGGCCTAGCTGGTGGCACAAGGAGTTAAGCACCGCATTATGAAGCAGTCCGCAGCCTCTGCAGCATGAGTTTGATCCCCCACCAGGGAGCAACCCACATGGTGCGGCAGACCTCTCCTGACTCACCCGTTGCTCCCCTCGGCAGTGTGTTTTAGTAGAGCTGCCTGTTCTGGTCCCCGCTCTGTCTCTGGTGAATCCTCTCACCCCCCTCATCTCTGGCCTGTACCCCAGATCTTGTATGCATAAATAAATCTTTAAAAAAATAAAAATATAGTTAGCATTAAAAAAAAAAGGTGAAAAGAGAATAGTCTGAAAAACTTGAATGGTGAAAATCGTAACCATTCCCTCTTTGACAGGCTCCACATTAAAATGCAGTAACAAGAGGCCAGTTGTGTAAGAATTAAAATAAGTTCTTAAAATGATGAAGTTTTAGTGAACACTAGAAAAATGTAGTTTATTCATCAAAAAAAGAAATAGAAGCTGAGAGATTATAAATATTTTCAGGTAACATTTTAAGCTGAAACCACTAATTAGAGCAGAGTCTGGCTATGAGTGGCTGCTGACCTCAAGGCAGGACTCTTTCCAGGCACCACCCCTGGTATTACCCTTTGCTCGCCCCAACTGCATCTAACTGCGATCTGTGAATAGCACCACTTTCCTTAGCCTTCATGCTTTTGCCTAAAATGGACAGTGATTGAAATAAAGCTCACAGGTTTATCTGTAGATAGCTCTTCATTCATTATGTAATGATTTATTAAGCACCATAAATATGCCAAACATGTCCTTCGTGTTACTGTGAATACAGCAGTGAACAAAGTGATTCTTTTAAGCAAAATGGATAACACTTTTTAGATGACTTTAACACCTCTCGTGTGAACTCTAACCTCTGGTCTTTTTCATACAACACTCTTAACTTTTTTCCCCTCACCATAAGAACTGATTTTAAAGTGAACTGATATATAAATTATATATAGTTATATAATATCCAATTTCGAGTCTTCATTTATTCTGGGCATTCATAATCAAGAGGTCCAGCTATTCAAGTACTACCCAGAGGAACACTAACACACATTCAGTGCATCTGGATCCCAGCCCTGCCGGTTATTAGTCCTATAACCATGAAAACTGTATCAGCTTTCTATTGTTAAAATAGGAATAGTAGTAATTTATTATGCAGTTGTTTGTAAGCGTGAATGATAATGTAGACTGTATATACCACTAGTAAAACAACTTATCAACCATCAAAATCAGAAAATATTCTACACCTACATAACTACCTCTTCTATTGATCAGTTCCTGATAAGTTCCATGATGGTCTTTCAATTAGTCCAGTGTACCAGCATCTGTCAGTGTGTGGTAGCACTTGAAATGTAACCAATTTGGCATCCTGAGTTTGTTCTGAATAATGTTTCATGTGCTGAAACTCTCTTTCTGGGGAAAGGCAGTAAATTTGAAGAATTCAGTTTTTGTCAATGAGTGATCATATGTTACTGTTGGTTCTGGACAACTATTTTCACGCTAGTGTAATTACTGCTAGTACTCACTCACATGTTTCAAATTTTCCCACTTTGGATAACAAATGATATGGCCACTTTAAATATAGCTGATTTTTTTAAAAAAAAAGATTTATTTATTTATTTATACAAGCACTGGGTACAGTCAGAAGCGCAGGAGGGTGAGAGAATTCACCAGAGCCAGAGCGGGGAGCAGAGCAGGCAGAAGGACCGAAGTACACTGCTGAGGGGAGCAGCGGGCGGCAGGAGAGGTCTGCACGCCATGTGGGACCCTCCTCCGGTGTCCGGGGAGCAGCCGGGGATCGAACCAGCGCTGCAGAGGCTGCGGGCAGCTTTGCAACCCAGCGCTCAACCGCTGCGCCACCGGGGAGGCCCTAAATATAGCTGATTTTTAAGGAACAAAACATAAATTATATTTACTGTTTTGAACATTGTGAATTTTAATACCTATCCTTGAGAAATGGAAACAAACACTAAAAGTGATTCTCAAGATGTCCATGTGAATATTAAAAGACCAGCTGTAGAGATAGAGCTTCATAAGCTTTTCAAAGATGTCACATCGTTTACACTTTTATTTTCCCAAAATTGTGTTCTTAATGTTACTGCTTCCTCAGATATCTTAATTCTTAATGTGCATAACAATTAGTCACAATTTCAAGAAGTACAGCTCTATAACTTGTATTGAATACTCCTTGTTAGTCAACTTCTTTCTAAATGACTACAAGAGTGTTTCATTATATGAGGTTTAATTTCTTATCTCTTGAACACAGTCTTAAAAGCTGTGCCTCAGTACCTTTTGTTAGCCAGTATATATGTTTTGTTTCTTTTTTAATATCAATTTTTTTTTTTAGCCTTAAGTACATTGAATTTAGGGCATATTTTCCTATCATATATCAAGTTCATATAATAAATATTTCTTTACATAGTTATGACAGAATCATTGTTCTGAGGAATAAAGTTTGTTTAATAAACATTTTTTATTGAACCATGGATATTCCTTGAATTTCCATGAACCTTGTCTTCCTACAAAACACCAATGGATTAATTAAATTTGCAAATAATTTTAGAATGTTTGTGAAACTTTAAAATTATCCATTAGTATCCATTTATGACTTATAGCTCCCCCAGTTGAAGAAATACAATATAAAAACAACTGAAGCTGATTTTGTTTATTTAGTATTTTTTTGCTTAGAAGAACTGGGGTGTAGGCCAGAGGTGTGTGAGGTGAGACTGTGAGGAGCAGAACAGGCAGATCTGCTGATATACACCTCTGAGGGGAGCAGTGGGCGAGACAGGAGAGGTCTTCTGCACCCTATCTGGGTTAGCTCCCTGGCTGAGGATTGAACTTAAGCCATAGCAGTGATAGCACTGAGACTTAACCCCTAGGCACTAGGGAGACCCTCAAGGTGATTTTAATAAGATGAGAAACTCTAGTGGAGCTTGATTCTGTGAAAACTGGAATCAGACTTTCAAATGTTGCCCTCAGGAAATCTATCCACTTCTAATCTGTGTAGGTTTATTGTCTAGTGGTAAGATGGGCACCTGTAGTTATAGACTTAAAATTCTACACATATTTAGCAATGTCTTTGGAAAGAGAGCTTCTTTTACCTGCCAAATCCTATGTTTAAGCTTTTGACCTGGCTACAATTTTAATTTTTAATCCTTGAACCTATCACTATGGTCAGTGGGCAGGGGATGTTCTGTTGGTTAGATGTGAGTCACAGGTCCACCCCTGGAATAAATGAAGGCTGGGTAGGGGATGGTCCCTGAAAGGATAGTTGAATAGCTATTGACAAAAGAAATAGAAAAAGAAACACCAGAGTGGAGATGAGGGAGTTGGAAGACAGCAAATACTATTGGAAAACCTTAAGGTTTGATAGATTCCTTCTGCAGTACCTGAAGACCAAAGAGTAAAATATATAATATGGTAGACATTGTAAATACACTAAGAAAAAAAAAATTCACATTTTGAGCAACAACGACAGTCTGACTGTTTTGAACATGTTAGAAATGAATACTTGTTTTTATTACTAGTGTATATTCTGTTTTCACAATGCATTTCTTCTAAATCCAGTTAGTAGTTAGATATTTAGGCATGGTTTTATAATAAAGTTTGGAGAGTATTACAGCAGAAATAACAAAAAGAAATGTGCCAGGCAATGATAAAAGTTTTGGCTACATTATTTCTGTCATAAATATAGTGTTTTTGCCAAAATCTGTTAAAAACAGATCCAGCCTGCGGATTATGAAAAATTACCTCTTCATTTTGAATTGAGTTGGCAATGAAGATGTGCACCACAAATACCTAAGGTGTGCTGAGAAAATCAATGCCCTTGTCCTCTGTTAGAAATCATTCTATGGAATGAGTCTTTGCACTTTAATAAAAGGATAGGTGTAAAGGGCATTTCACAGTGCCTAGCACATAGTAATTGGTCAAAGAATGTGTCTTTTCTCTCTGTCTCTATGGGTCTGTCCCTCTCTGTTTGTCTCTTTCTCCCTCCATCTTTTATTTTCTTTCTCCTTGGTGTTTCTCAGGCATGCCGATCTCTCTGACTTTCTGACTCTCTTTTCCTCATTTTCTTTTTCAATCTGAATTTTTTAAAAAGATTTTATGTATGCATTTTTGTGTAGAAGAACTGCGGTGTAGGCCAGAGGTGTGGGGGGATGAGAGGATTCACCAGAGGCAGAGTGGGGAGCAGAACAGGTGGATCTACTGAAATACACTGCTGAGGGGAGCACCGGGCAAGACAGGAGAGATCTGCTGTGCTCTATGTGGGTTAGCTCTCTGACCTGGGATGGAACTCAGGCCTTAGCAGTAATAGCATTCAGAATTAACCCATAGGTCACCAGGGAGATCCCATCTTTCTATCTGAATTTAGAAGAACTGGGTTGTAGCCATGGTGTTGTAGACTCAGTGATATCTCAAAATAAATTGAATGTCCCCTTGAGTTCTAAAATTCAATCTCTAAGAAATTTCAAGAGCAGAATGGCATGTTATTGACAGTTATGATTCATTTATAAGCCTCCAACTCCTCGTTTCCATGTTTGTCTACTTTTTAAAGCCAATTACATTATCTAATCCATTTAAAACCCAATTCAATTAAAAACATTCCCAAAGTTTTATAGTGTACAAAGCAATAATTTAATTTCCCTGAGGGATAGATGGTTAATAATTTATCATCTACTAAAAAGGAACAATATAAAGAGATAATATAATAGTCATGAATATGTATGCATGTAAGCAGAGCCTCAAAAACTGTAGAAAACAACAGACTACAGGAAAGAGTTGATACATCAGCCACTCTAACACACACCTCTCAAAGTCTGATATATCAAGTGGAAAATAGAGGTAGCTGGGATATAAGCAAATAATGAATAAACCTTCAACTACTAATTAGAAAACTAGCTATACTCAATAAACGAGAAAGTTTCAAAGCAAAGTATGGATTAGGGCATTAAAGAGCCTGAGTAAGTAATAGAATCAACATAATTCGGAATATATTCTCCAGTTATGATGCAATACCATTTGGAACTAATAACCCAAAGCTATATTAAATATTTACTATATTTGGAAATCAAATTAAATACTATTAACAATTCATATTAAAAGTAAATTATAACAACAATTGAGATTTAATCAGCCAATAAAAACATAAGGAAACGGATAAAATCAAATAAAAAATGAAACTAAAAATAGCATTTGAACTTCCTGGCTATAACTATACAAATGGTTTCATGAGAATTTGCTGAAAATCTCAAGAGCTATTATCAGCACAAAGAAAAGAGCTAGTATTCTAAATTCATTTTAGGAGACTGGTGTAATCTTAATTCCAGTAGATAAAGGAAAGAAAAGCATTAAATGTTCTTAGTTAAGATTATAAATGAAAAATCTGGAATAATGCAATAGCTAAATAAAATTTGAAATGTATTATGTAGTACATAATGATCAAATATTACTAATTACAAAAATTAAAAAATAACTTTGTTAGGAACTTATCAGTTTAATTCATGTTATGCCATTAATTTATTATTGATCATTACAGAAAAATCAGTTTGATACAAAAAAACCCTAAAATTCAGTTCATGTTTTGATAACCAAAAAATAGGGATACTTGGTAACTGACATGTGTTTGTTATGTATATTGTATGTATTATACATATTTTCCATACATTTATATACAGGTATATTCCTAGAAAAAGAGGTATTTCTATGAAATTGTATCTAGAAAACACAATATATTTGTATATTTATCTAGTAAGTGCAATAGCAGTTGAAAATCTACAACAAACATTATACTTACTGAAAACATTTGATGCTCTTATTTTAAGATAGGACCAAGATTAGAATATTTTATGAAATATCTACTATGTATCATTGTATTTGATGTCCTCATCAATGGGAGGAGGAGAATTATGTCTAAGAAGTAAAAGAGAAAAGAAAAAAATTGTGGTGTGGGCAGGTTAAGTGGCTATGTAACTATAAACAACACATCAATAAATTACAGTAAATAAGCTATTTGGACAAATAATGTTTTTTCAACAAAGTCATCAAGTAAAATTTGAACATAATATCAGTAAGTTTGCTCTCTACCAGTTTAAATGATTAAAAAATTACATTTAGGAAATCCTTGAATGCTGCAATGTACTTAGGGCTTTGCTTAGCCAGACTATGCAAGAAATTGAAGGAGAAATTCTGAAGTTAATAGTGGACATAAAAGATGTTATCAGTAAGTTCAGGAACATATCTGTCCTTTGACAAATGACAATATAAAATGCTAATTATCATTTTTTAATTAATTTGATTAATCCCTTTCAACCCCCTGTTGGATGCTTCCAGAAACATGACAAATGTACAATATTCAATAAGATCACATCTCTTCAGCTGATCCTATATCTGAGAATCATTTACAATATTATAATCCGATGTTAACACAGTGTATATAAAAAAAAAACTTCAAGGAAAGAATAATGAAATACAATCTTGTCCCTTACAACTTAAAAGGTGGTGATTCATAGGCTGACATCATCATCATCCCTAGGAGCTTCTGAAAAATGCAGTTTCTGTATGGGCTTCTTAGCTATTATAATTAATTAAGACTTAAAAAATTGTGCACTTTTACATCAAATTCAAGATTGGTGGCAATCCTGAACAAACCACAAGCTCTTACTGTCTCTTTCTATATGACGTGGTTTGGTAATTGCTGAGAAGCCACTGTGTCTGAATTTGGGCCTGGAATTGGCATCAGGCATTCTCGTCTGATGCACTAACTGCATTGATATATCCCATCTAGCTCCTATTGACACTTGAATTGGTGAGGCCTTAAAAAGGACATGTGAGTCTGTGCTTAGTAGATTTGCATCTAACCTAATAAGGGAAGCTTGTCACATTCTGTTTTGAGGAATTAAACTTTTCTTTTTCTTGGAAAAAAATAAATAAATAAATAAAATAAAAAATACATGTGGCAAAACATGACCAGAGACTCAGCAAATAGGATTCTTTTTCATCATTGCCATGGTCTTCACAAATTCACTTGCCACATCATTTGCTTTTGTTCTTCCACAAACATTTGGGTTGTGACCCAGGACACTGTAACACAAGGAAAGGGCAAATGGGGAAACAAAGTACAATTTGGAAACATGTCAGTTCTAGGAAAGGGGTGCTAAATTTTTCTGTTGTTATTCAGAACCACGTTGAAGCAGAACAGATTAAGTGTATTAATAAGATTATGTGTGACTTTTTTTTTTTTTTGCTATAGCTCTGCATATACCCCAGTGCTTTTTGCATCTTACTGCCTGTAAGCTGACTTCTATTCTGTTTAATTTCTTCATTACCTTTGTTCAGACTGTGTCTCTACTTTAGATACTTTAGAAGCTCTTCTGAAAAGCTTCTTCTATCTCAGATAACTACACATAATAATATCCATCAGATTAGTGACTAGAAAACACTAAAGCAATATTAGTATAGTGTAGAGTCTGGTTTGTTTTTCTCACTGAAGTATAGACTAAGCTATGTCAACATTTACAAAATAAATGCATCATGGCAATTTAATCTACTTGTTTTGACTAATCCAGTGTGTGACGGATGCTGCTATGGAGGCTGGTGTTGTGAATACTGAGGTGTTATTTTTCTTTCAGTTGATGGACCCTGGTTTATATCACATTCATGGCATCAACTTCTCATCATGGTAATAGGGACAATGATGTATTGAATGTGTCCTCTTTCTTAGACAGTTTTCAATCAGTTTGTGTGAATTATGTTATCCTCCTCTTCTGAAGGGCAGGCACTATTACTAGCCTACCAGAAAGTAAGGAGGCGCTGAGAAGTTATGTCCCTGTTGTCACACTCAGAGAACCTGGGAATGGAACTCTGGACTTTATGATACAATTCACTTTGTAATTTACTACAAGAAAATGCCATAGATGGGCCTCCCCGGTGGCACAGCAGTTAAGCCCTGGGTTGCGAAGCTGCCCGCAGCCTCTGCAGCACGGTTCAGTCCCCGGCCGTGGAGCGAGGGTCCCACATGGCGTGCAGACCTCTCCTGCCGCCCGCTGCTCCCCTCAGCAGTGTATTTTGTCGGTCTGCCTGTTCTGTACCCGCTCTGGCTCTGGTGAATTCTCTCACCTTCCCGCACTTATGACTGTACCCAGTGCTTGTATAAATAAATAAATAAATCTTCAAAAAAAAATGCCGTAGATGAAAATCAGTGATGTAATTTCAAATTACGTATACATTGTACAAATACAGGTTATCTGCATTGCTCCTGTAAGTGAAAGAGTTATCCATAAGACAGCTTTGAAATGAAGATAATAGGCAAAGACCATGGGCTGAAGGAGAGGCCACAACTTGTGAATCTCACAAGGCAAGAACAGTCTTGGGAGAAGCAAGTTTGTAAGTAGAAGTCTCAGGACCAAGGTTACCCAGGTCTATTCAAATGAAAGCAGAGATGCAGGCTGAGTTCCTGGTTATAGAAATGCAAGCCCCATGGAATCAAAGTTCACATGTATAGTTTCTTTTTTTATAACTTGCATAACTTTTTTTATAACTTAACAATATCTTCTTATCAGTATCTTCTATGTCAAGTAAGAGTCTTCTGAGGTGCGACTAGAAGACTCACACCTATGTTTTCTGGATAAAAGGAGACTGGGCTGCTGTTGGGTATCACCATTGCCTTAAAATTTTCTGAGGTGCCCTCCCTGGTGGTGCAAGGGGTTAAGACACAGCCTGTGAAGCTATCCGTTGCCATTGCACACGAGTTTGATCCCTGGCAAGGGAGCTACCCACATGGCGCAGCAGACCTCGCCTGTCTCGCCCACTGCTCCCCTCAGCAGTGTATTTTGTCAGTCTGCCTGTTCTGTTCCCCATTCTGTCTCTGGTGAATCTTCTCACACACTGCCCCACACCTTTGGCCTGTACCCCACTTCTTGTATGCATAAATAAATAAATCTTTAAAGAAAATTTCTGAGGAACTGCAACATGGAAGAATTAAATTTCCTGTGAATAGGATTAGCAGCAGTACTCAGGTACCAGGCTGCAGTTCAGTTTAGAAAAAAGAAATACAGCAATCTAAACTATGAGAGGATAAGATGGCTTTTTGGAAAAGTGGGTGATGTTCAAGTACATCACTGGCTGTGAAGGATCTGGTTAGATGATTCACATTGGCAGAGGCCTCATTAAATATAAAACATCACACTGTGAAGAAAACTAAGCTCATGGCAGGAAAAGACCATCTCTCCAATGCCTTCCTGGAGGGCTTTTCTTTCTAACAAGATTTAGAAATATGCCCTGCTTGTTATGACTGTGATTGTAAGTCATTTTCATTCATTTTGTAAAATTTGTTTTTTAAATAGGATACCCTGTGGTCTTATATAAGTTTAAAAAAAATTGCTGGTGTGTAACATACATCTGAAGAGGTATAAACTTGTACCCCTAAATCATAGTCAGTGTTGTAAACCAGCATTACCTCAATAAAATAATATAATTTTATAAAGAAAGTTTTTAAAAAGTCAATTTTTCTCTAGTCTTTTTCTACTTTTTTCCTCTTAAATCTGTATTTATTAATTTCTTATGGATATTTGGATTTTAGTAATACAAAATGTTGTCAAGTTATATTATTATGCAATTTTTTTTAGAATCTTTTTTTAAAAAAGATTTATTTATGCATACAAGAACTAGGGTACAGGCCAGAGGTGTGGGGGTGAGAGGATTCACCAGAGACAGAGTGGAGAACAGAACAGGCAGATCGACCGAAATACACTGCTGAGGGGAGCAGCGGGCAAGTCAGGAGAGGTCTGCTGCACCATGTGGGTAGCTCCCTGGCTGGGGATCGAACTCATGCTGCTGTGGCTGCAGATAGCTCCATAGGTTGCATCTTAACCCCTTGCGCCACCAAGAGGCCCCTACTTACATGATTGTTAAATGATTTTTCCAGGTGTCTGTCTGTCTTTCTGCCTACCTACCTATAGATATATCTACCTACCTGTCTATCTGTAGTCATTTATTTAACAATATTAAACACTTCCCATGTACTTAACATCCTATCAGGGAGTAGGGGTCTGTGTAGGAATAAAACCTGTTTTGTGCTCCTGAGAGTATATAGACTTTAGGAGGAACAAGGTGTGAAAGCCTGCATAGGCCGAGTATGCATGAAGTGTAGAGTGTAGAGCTTGACAAGGGAAATGAGAGGGAGTGTTAGTTGATTCATGGAAAAGTGACCAAAGCAAGATCTTTTTTCCTCCCCTCATTAACCCAGTGCCTGGCTCCCTCACTTGTGTTCTTTATTATTTAATTTTGCTCTTTTTTCCCCCACTTGATTAAAAGGACTTCTGAGTGCACTAAGCATTGCTATAACCTAATGAACAGCATTATTCTTGTTTCAAAAAAAGCACTCGTAGAGGGAAAAAAAAAACAAAACAAATGCATGCACAGCTGTTTTCACCACTTCACTTTAATAAAAAGGATAATTACTTTGGCCTTGGAAAATAACAAGATTTCCATGTAGTTTTCATCACTGAGATTTCTTAGTGCTGTCATTAACTTCCCCTATAAAAGTCTCCTTCTCCAGTCTCTGTAACTTTGTTTCAGCATCTATTGCAATGGCAGACAGGGCATGAAACAATTTTTGTTGCACCCATAAAGAAAACATTGTTTACCTTTTTGAGTAATGTATTTTAATGTCCACTGGGAAAATATGTATGTTACAATTCAAAGATGTGATTTTATGAATGGAATTAGGACACAGCAGAATAACCTATGTGACTAAAACATTGCAAAGAAAATGGTAAGTGAGTAACAGTAACTGATTATATGTAGATGGAAACTAATGAGGGTGGATCTTAGATAATTGATGTAAGGAGAATCCTGGACTAGGTGCTTTTGTGATCACTTTGAGCATCAGCATGCAGTGCCTTTATGAAAGGTCTTTCCTTTAGGGAGACCCTGGAACCTCTTAGAGACTGAAGTGTCCAAGGAGAATGTGATAGAAAAATCCACATAAAGATCTGCTAAGGAAGTCCAGCTCTTTATCTGGGATATAAATCAAGTGCTTTGGATTACTGAACATAGAACTTAGAAAATGCATTCATTCCTCTAGGATGGGAGGTTTCAGTTGATGGTGAGACAAAATGAGCTGCTATGGCTAAAGAAAACGATTTTTTGAAGTGATATTGAGGAAACAAGAGAAAGAAAACTCTTTCAGATACACTTTCCAATACAGATCATGCTAGAAAAAATGAGGAAGCACTAAAACATATTTTCATACTTCCACAGAAAATGGTTTATAATTCACTGTCCTGTGATGAGACTATCAAAGAATAAAGGACAAAAAGAGATAGGAAAAGCAGAAGCATAACAAATAGTCAATAAATAGAAATCTTAACATGTAGATTTTCGTGACACTTTAACATTATCAGTTTTTACAAGTTGTGTTTTTGCAAGTTGTGTTTTGTTGCAGTGTATTTACATACCTAAGGAAATCTTCACTCTTATGTTAGATTTTTGGGAGAACTTCAAAAAGTTAGTAGGACTTTCATGCTATAAACTGATCTTTGAGATTATGGATTCAAGATAAACCATTTAATAAATTTACATAGAAGGAAGAGCAAGGGACAGACCTTTCTAAAACTTTTTTCTTAACAGAATTTCTTTGTTTATGCATGATTTTAAAAGAAAATTTAAATCTTCACTAATTACATTAGTTTGAATATGTTATTATGGAAGACTATGTAACAAAATTTGGCATTATAACTAATCAGTAGGATTAGTTATATTTACAATATTCTGCATTATATTCACAGTATTCTGTTGTGAAAACAGCTCTACATGCATTTGTGCATTTGGTTTTGGTTTTTGGTTTTATTCCCCAAACTTTTCTATACCCCAAAGGTAAATTCTGTAAACATTCCAGATTTCTGTTTGGGGTGATGAAAACATAACCAGTAACTTTTCAGTGCCTCCTCAAACCTGCTCCTCCTGGTCACTAATCTTTCTGTCTATATGAAGTTTCCTAGTATTTATATTTCATATAATTGTATTCACATAATATTTGTCATTTTTTGTCTTATTTATCTTTGTATGCTCTCAAGAGTCATCTGTGTTTTAGAACATATCAGATGTTATTTCTTTTTATGGCTGAAAGAAAGTTTTATTAAATGAAAATTTCGCTAAATAAAAATTTCTTTGTGTGGCTAAACTATATTTTGTTTATCCATTCATCTGTACATGGATACTTGGGTTGTCACTACCTTTTAACTATTGTGAATAATGCTGAGATGATTACAGACACAGAAATATCTCTTTTTATCTCTGTTTTCAGTTCTTTTGGGTATCTTTCTAAGAGTGGAATTGCTGTTGTTTACCATTTCAAGGAAGCACTGAAATGTTTTCTACAGTGATTGCATCATTTTACATTCCCACCAGCATGAATGAGAATTCCAAATTCTTCACATCCTAGTAGACACTATTTTCCATTTTTTAAATGATAAACATACTTGTGTGAAATATTATCTCCTTGTGGTTTGATTTGCATATTCCTCATGAATAATTATGCTGAACATTCTTTTCATTTGTTTATTGACCATTTGTATATTTTCTTCTGGAAATTTTACTGTTTCTTTATTGGGTTGATTTTTGTTGAGTTTTATTTATTTTATTTTATTTTTTAAAATTTATTTATTTATTTATACAAGCACTGGGTACAGTCAGAAGCACGGGAGGGTGAGAGAATTCACCAGAGCCAGAATGGGGAGCAGAGCAGGCAGAAGGACTGAAGTACACTACTGAGGGGAGCAGCGGGCAGCAGGAGAGGTCTACGCACCATGAGGGACCCTCCTCTGGTGGCCGGGGAGCAGCTGGGATCGAACTGGAGCTGCAGAGGCTGCGGGCAGCTTTGCAACCCAGTGCTCAACAGCTGCGCCACTGGGGAGGCCCGATTTTTGTTGAGTTTTAGAAGCTCTTTAGATATTCTGGATATTAACCCCTAATCAGATACACAATTTGCAGTTATTTTCTCCCATTCTTAGGTTATCTTTTTAGTTTCTTGATATAAGCCTTTAAAGCAAAAAAGCGATGTTTTAAAAATTTGGGCAAAGTCTGATTTTTTTTCATGTGTTGCTCTTTCTTTTATAGTAATATGTAAGAATCCATTTCCCAAATCCAAAGTAGTGACATTTACTCTTATCATTTATTCTAAGATTTTTTTTGTTTGTTTTAGCTATTATTCTAAGGATCCCTTTTGAGTTAGTTTTTGCCTATGGTATAAAGTTGGGGTCCAATTTCATTCTTTTGCATGTGGAAATCTAGTTGTATCAATACATTAGTCAAGAGACTATTCATTCTACATGAATGAATTTGGTATTCTTGTCAAAACCAACTGACTTTATAGATTGGCCTTACCTAAGAATAGTGAGTCCTATGCCGTTTGTCTAGACGTCTGCCCTATGCCAGTACATGCCCCCAAAACCTGAACTTCTTAGTGATATCATCTTAGGTGCTCTAAAGATAATTATATTCTTATTTCTGCCTTGCTTGTCAATTTCTGTCTTATTTAAAGATCTTAGCAGTGCCACCTGTTGCTTATTGTTTTTTGTGCATTTACATTTAAATGCTTACACAAATATTTCAGTAAACCATTGATATATGGGATTTTTGTGAGTTCATACCCTTAAGTCAGAAATCACTTCTGATTTCAGCTTTTCTGCTGTGGACTCAGCAATTCTTGAAGTAATGTTTAGAAACTATCGATAAAGAAAGAGCCAAAAGCTTCTAAGAGGTGTCTTTTCTCATAGAAATGAGAGAAAAGCTCCTGTCACAGTTAACTAGGAAACTGTACAAAACAGAACTACTGAAATGCAGTTTCGCTGGCTCTTTCTGAGAAAGGCCATTGAGTTCATAATTTCGTTTAGAAGTAGTAGCAATAAGTGGTACTAGTGGGTGCTTACGTTATCCTACCTGCCAAGAGTTGACAGTGAAGAGAACAGGAGTGTTACTGAATCCTCAGATAAAATTAAAATAAGAAGATGAGAGAGTATGAAAATGATGGTCAAATATTTCTCAGAATTTGTTCATCTAGGGTAAAAATAAACAATATGAAAAAGATGTGCCACTTAAGATTGGTCTTTTAACTACTATATATTTATGGGAACTGTAGACTTCAGAGAGCTGCTTATTTTGGTCTGGGTTCATACACTTTAAGAGTGCTTTTCTATTTTGAAAGTTTTATCTGTTATATAGAGTATCATCTCAAAGAGTGCCTTTAAAGCTGAGCGAGTCCCCTAAGTTGTTTAGTTTTCATTATATTCCATTATTTCCATTACTTTTTCTAGTTTTGTAAATACCCAGATGGGTAATAAAACAATTAATTGTAGGAAATAAGTAACAAATTAAGAACCCTTCGTTAACCTTTCTGTATCAGTGGAAGGCGCTCTCTGGCCATTGCCATCCACAGTTGTTGCAGTTGGTACATACTGGACATGATGGAATTAACAGAAAAGGTTTCTCTAAATTGGTAATTAGGAATACTGCCTCTGCTCTGAATACTACCTTCTTGTTAATAAATATACCTTTTAAATAGTTTTTAAATAAGAGGCAAGAGCAAAGAGTTTTATTCAAGAGCTGAATTTAGCATAGTCTTTCCTGTTAGCAAGTCACTAAGATTTTCATGTGTGCTATTAAAAAGGGTATTCTAATAGGGCCTCCCTGGTGGCGAAGCAGTTGAGCCCTACGTTGCAAAGCTGCCTGCAGCCTCTATAGTGCTGGTTCAATCCCCGTCCACCGGCGAGGGTCCCACATGGCGGGCAGACCTCTCCTGCTGCCCGCTGCTCCCCTCAGCAGTGTACTTCATCAGTCTGCCTGTTCTGCTCCCTGCTTTAGCTCTGGTGAATTCTCTCACCCTCCTGTGCTTTGACTGTACCCAGTGCTTGTATAAATAAATAAATAAATCTTAAGAAAAAGGTATTCTAATAAAGAAAATACTAGAAATACTTATTTATGTAATACTTCATTTCTTCTTTCTTACAGAATTTCTCAGAATCTTTCATGTGGGGATATGTATGGTGATTCTATAAGAGAGGAGAGTCTAGAATGCAGCCTTCACAGAGCAAAGCCTGGTTTGGGGCCATAGGAATCCACCACTTGTACTTTAACAACTACTGTGATTGGAAGGGATGGCAATGCAAGTTTAATGGTTTTTCACACTGCATGAGCTCAGTTTGCTTTCAGGCATGTATATTTAATGATGATAATGTTTAGTTGCTAAATCTCCATGTAAACCCAGTATTAAAATGCAGTATGTGTGAAAGGCTCAAATGAAACAAAAGGTCACAGAGAAATCGGTAGAGACATTCTTTAAAGTTCTTTTGACAGTAAACTTAAAATACAATACAAAGGAAAGCATAATTCACGTGATTTTAATGTAAAACTAGGAATGCCTTCAAGAAAGGCCATGCCTTTGTTCTTGAAGTCAGCTTTTGTATTACATTAACACACTATAAAATTTATTCCTACAGTTTCAAGCAGTTTTTGTTTGAAAGTTTACTAATTTTAACTTAAAGACATCAAAATAAGAGTGAATCCCATAGTATTTCAAGTAGCCCCACACTCCGCCTGCTGAATAGCATCTTTAAATTTTTTCAGTGCTTTACTCTTTGTGAATATCATTTAAGAATAAACATTCAGAAAGGCTATAAAGTTAGCTGGTAACATTTTTTTTTTGCTTTTTTTATTGCATTTTAATTCACACGTAACCTATATTAGTTTCGGGTGCACATAAGATATTTGTGTCTATTGTGAAATGACCACTTATCATCTGTCACCTTATATAGATACTGAAATATTTTTCTTGTGATGAGAGCTTTTTAAGGATCTCTCCTAGCAACTTTCAAATTACATCCCCAGGACTTAATATGCTATAAGTAGAAGTTGGTACCTTTTAACTCCCTTCACCCATTTCACCCATCCCCATTCCCTTGCTCTGGCAACCTGTATGTAGTCTGTTGTCTGTATCTGTGAGCTTGTTTTTTGTTGTTGCTGCTTCTGCTTTTATTTTTTTTAATTTTTTTAAAGACTGCCGACCTTTATTTTTATTTTTTTTATTTTTTAAAGATTTATTTATTTATTTATTTATACAAGCACTGGGTACAGTCAGAAGCACGGGAGGGTGAGAGAATTCACCAGAGCCAGAGTGGGGAGCAGAACAGGCAGATTGATGAAGTACACTGCTGAGGGGAGCAGTAGGCAGCATGAGAGGTCTGCGCGCCATGTGGGACCCTCGCCCGGCAGCCGGAGATCGAACTGGTGCTGCAGAGTCTGCAGGCAGCTTCGCAACCGAGCACTCAACCGCTGTACCACCAAGGAAGCCCTGCTTCTGCTTTTAGATGCTGCATATAAGTGAGGGCATACTATATCTTTATCTGTTTGACTTATTTCACATAGCGTAATACCCTAAAGCTCCAACCAGGTTGTTATAAATGGAAAAATTTTGTTCTTTTTTCAAAGCTGCTGTCTTTGCTGTTATTAATGCTACAATGAAATGAGTATTCTCACCAATACGTATTTCTTGTCTTTTTGCAAATAACCATTCTAACAGCTAGGAGGGGATAACTCACTCCAGTTTTGATTTACATTTCCCTGATGAGTAGTGATGTTGAGCATCTTTTCATGTTCCTATTGGTCTTCGGTTTGCTTCCTTTGGAAAAAATATCTATTAAGATCTTCCACCGCACTTTAGTCAGACTGTTTGCTTGTTCATTTGTTTCTACTATTGAATTATGTCGGTCCTTTATTTATTTTGGATATTTACCCTTTATGAGATACATGATTTTCATTTTTTTTTTCTCCCACTTAGTTGTCTTTTCATTTGTTGTTGGTTTCTTTTGCTTTTTAGATTGATGGAAACATTTTAGATTGGAAACATTTTAGATTGATGTCATCTTTATAATCTGTTACAATGTAAGATGTTAGTGGTGGAATCTTTTCCCATTATACTGGATATAGGATAATTATAGACTATAATAAAATATTTTTTTTGGTAAAATAGACCAGTCACTTCTATTGAAAAGTCAATTTAAGGTCACTGTATAAACCTGTTGACAGTATTTATTGTCCTTTTTTTTGATCTATCATTTGATTTAGAATAAAAATAGTATTCACTGTTTATAATAACAGTTTCATATGCCAGGGTGTTTTTGAAATTTCTCTATGAATATAGGGGCACAAGAAAGAGCTTTTTCTAACGTAACACCTTTTCTCTTACCATTCCAAATAGTTCAGAGTATCAGGTACTTGACATTTTTTCGGTTTTATTTTAATTTAATTGTACATTTCTGGGATAATAAGTAATACTAGGGTAGAAGAATTATTCCTGTTTAAGTCTTTCTCTTAATCTGAGAAACTGTCAGCCTACAGGCTCATATTCTACTCACATGCTGGAGTCCCTTTCCCCAAATCCCTCAGGCATTCACTGGCACCATTTCCTTTGTTCCATTGGCCTAATTATTGACTTGTAATTCAGACTAAAGTATAAATACAATTTAGCCACCCCAAATTTTATATAGAGTATCAAACCGACAGCCTTGATTTATTTTGAAAACATTTCAGTCATTAAAACAGTTTAGGGCATAGATCTGGTATTTTATCTCTGAAATACTGTTTATAAATATTTCATTTATTCCTAGAATTCTACAAGTCTTTAAAATCAGAAAACTTGATTTTCCTGAGCATACAAAAATCTTAGGTCTCTGCTAATCATGCCCATGGCTCTGAAGATTCAGTGTCCGCTTCCAAATAGCCATAAGAATTTTTGAACCTCATAAAAGTCATCCGCAGCCTTCTGAAAATACCTTTTCTCTTCTCAGTCCTTACAGACTTCAGTCCCAATTTCCCTTCTACAAGGGCAGAATAAAATCTGTAGCATGGTTTCACTATTGGGCTGTTGGAAAAGTCAAGACACATTCTTGCTTGAAAAACATAGAAAAAACTGTGCCATGATTTTTTCTCACAACCCAAAAATCTATCAGTATTATATTTGGCATGAACATTTTTAAAAACACATGCATATCCTAATTATTAATTCTAGAAAAAGTATTTACAAGTAGAGAGGGAGAAGTGTAGTTACAAGAAAAGCAAATAGCTTTTTGGCCAGTGCTTGGAGTCCTGCTTTCTCAGATTCAGGGTTCCTGGCTAGAGCACAGAGGAGAAAACTTGTTAACAGGAAGGAAAGGAGCTGGGAATATAAAGAGCCTGGGAAGAAATGCAGTTTTTTTTTTAAATTTTTTTTTAATATTCCCCATACAATTGCACCCCTCTTATTTTAGCCCCAATCTCTCCTTTCCCTGCCCCCCCATAGTGTGTCTCTGGTTTATAGTTGTTTGTTGATTTTGGTTTTTTCTTTCTTATAGTCATTCTTTTTCCTGGTCCCTTATTTAGGTTTTCTAGATTCCTGATATGAGTGCACATTTCTCATCTGCTTACTCATTAGCTGCCTCAAATCAGTTGAGCAACTTTTCTCTTTCCTCTCCTGATAGCTTAACCTGCTTCCTTGAGACATATTACCTTAGAATTTTAAGCAAGAGGCATAGAAAATGAGAACAAGAGGAAGGTGGAAATGTCCCCTTTTAAAGACAGGGTAAATGGTGAAGGAAGGAAATTGCTCTATGCTCCTTTTCCCAAAGTACTTTTATTCTTCCTTTTTTCTTTCCAGGGTTTCTGTTCACCAAAGAACTCTCTGTTCTTGATCATTAACACTTTGATACTGATGCCACTCATCATCAGAAATAATTTGAGTCTTCCTGCCTTCTGCTATTTGGTCTTTATCTTAATCTGAGAACTAGATTTAGTTTCAGTCATTTCCTCTTTGGAAATACTGCTTAGAAAGCAAAAGTAACTAACACCTTCATTCAGATGGAATTTAAATGTCTGAGTTCTTCCAAGGCAATACCTGGCTCATTATACCCTGTTTTGCAGACTTTGGGATGGCAGGCTGAATAGGTTAGAGAGGGAGCTAAATGATCCCTCTAGAATGGATTTGCCCAAGATAGCTCAGTATTTGGAGTAGAGGCAAACTATTCCAATGGCAAATGCCTTGTTTTGGGAGATCAACCATCGCAAACAAAACTGTCAAGGAAAAACCAAAGAAAAGTTTTAGTAACAGCATTTAAAGTCAGTCAAGGGAAAATAGTAAAGCAACAAAGGATACCATAATGATTTAATCAGGCTATTCCATGAAACATACATTGGTCCTTAGGAAAATCACAATTTCTTTCATTTTCTTTGCCTCATCCATTTTTGTTTCTCATGAGTGTGTAGATAATAGGTAACACTCATGGTGAATCTGCCAGTTAGATGAATTCATTTGGTTTTTTGCTATAAACAGTGGGATAGAAAATGTTAGTAGCTGCAGGGAGGTCAATGTGAAGGCAGGAAAAGGCTTTTTGAATGGGAATATACAGATTCTGTCTTTAACAGTGTTTTCAATATCAACTTCTCAAGTGAATTAAGGACCTTTAAAATGTTATATTCTACTTTTTGTCAACAGCCTTCTAAGATTTGAGAAAGTTAAATATGTTTGGTCATGTGAAAATTAGTTATACTGAAAGTGATACCAAGCTACCAACTGAAATATACTAGGAACAGTATAGAATCAAAATAAGTTCATGGACTCATTCCCTTTTTCAAATCCTTGAATGTTTATAAATTACATGCCAGACGGAACTTAAAATTAGGATGCCAAAAGTCACCATTAAACAAAAGAAGAGGGAAATTGAAGTGCAGTTTAGATTATAAGGTAAACAGAAGACAAAATCATTGACAGGACACAGCTCTTCATTATCCATTTCTTGAATTAATGTATTTTGATGGTTTAGGCTTGAGAGGTTTGGAGAAACTAAGCTGCTTTGGAGAGTGAAGCGGGAGGAGGAAACTAATCTCAACATTGTTGTTTCCAGTTAATCACCATGTTGTTGTTACTGGTGAGGAAATAAAACATTTGTCCCAAACCTTCTTTATTTGTACCTTGAGTGCAACCAAGATGTGCCTGAATTCAGTGAAACAGAAACAAGGTGAATTTTATTAGATGTATGACTTTAGGCAAGCCATGACATCTCTTTGCTCTTCCTTCTTTCCCTTCAAAAAGAGAATTATCATACACGCTTCTTAAGTTGGTTGAAAAGGTTTTAAGAAGATTTTTAAGACAGCATCTGTAAAGAATTTGATCATAGATCCTCAGTAATTGTTATTCCTTATAAGAACTAATTCTAAGAAATTACAAAAAAAGAAATTATCCAAAAGTAATCCATATATGGGTCAATAAAATTTGATGATAAAATGATCATTGTTGTACGTCATAAATTTTATAGTTATTTGAAATAGTACATCCCTGATCTTATTTTTGTATCGTCCAGTGAGTTCATGATCATTTGCAAAATTTTTAAATGTTTTATATAATTTTTTGTTAATTTATTTTTTAGTTTCTTATATAATTATTTTTTTAAATATTTGATTTCTCCCCTCAGTGTAAAAAATATTATGGGGAATATTTTATACGATTTTAAGGAACTTATCAGGTAGAAGTACATTCATTTTATCACATGAGGACTTTTCCACATTGGGTTTGGCAATATTTATCATATCTGAGTAGAAATCATTCACCCTCCCCTTAAATAGATAAATGCTGAAGACTTTTTGGATCATGAATTATGAATTGTTGAAATGTTGGAGGTATAGAAATGTTTTTTAGGACAGTGAATATTCACTGTAGGATATCATATGATGGATAGGCAGTATGTCTTATGCGTTGGTCTCAACCCATATACTGTAGCACCAAGAATGAACATGAAGGTGAACTATGAACTTCAGTGATTATTACATGTTGATGTAGGGTCATCTTTTGTAAAATCGAAATCAGTCTGGTGAATGATGCTGATGGTTGGGGGTGTAAGGTGTAAGAGAGGGGAGCGTGCCTGTGTGGGCCTAGGGGGTAATGGGAAATATCTACCCTTTTCTCAATTTTGTTATAAACCTAAAACTGCTCTTTAAAGAGGGTTTAAAAAAAATAACCCTTCACATTAAACAAGAAATTTTATTTTTAATGAAATTCTGGTTGTTCTGATAATGTACTGGCTCATTCATGCTGATAGACCACTAACAATATTAAAAATAAGAAGAAAAATAACTAGTACGGCGTGATACTAATTCATATACACATGTGCCTGCGGTTTAAAAATATAAATACAAAACTGCATTTGGCACATTTTCTTTTTTAAGGTACTTCTGACCAAATACCTTACATACCATTGTGAAAACAATGTCAGTGGAGATATTTTGAAGTTTTCGGTTAGCAGAAGTTTCTCATTGTTCCCCAGGTGGAAAGGGAGGACAATATGTGAGCAGAAGGATGCTGTGTTGTCTCAGTTCTTTGAATTTACGTGATACTCAGACAACCACATATCGACTTGTAAAAAATGTGGGATTGTTCTAGAGATAAATAGCTGTGTAGTCAAGTGGTAGTTAATTTGGGTTAAAATTCTTTTGAATTACTTGACTGCTGTAAACTTATCAGCTCTTTCTTTGCAAATCTGTTTTCATTATAAGTGTTGATTCATACTAAACACATTATTTGTAAGGACCAGCTTGTGAATAATCCCTTGCTGCATTAGATGCTGAGAGAGAGAAAAAGGAGCCTGAAGCACCAACTTTTAATACTGTAAGCAATCACTCCTCACAGATACAATAAGAATGCAAGGTTCTTATACCACTAGTATCCTCAATAGGTAGAGACTTGTTTGAAAAATGAAGTCTCAGGTTCTACCCCAGACCTACTGAAACAGAAGTTTTGAAGGTGGGACTTTATAACAGTGTTTTAACACGCACTCCAGATGATCTTAATACAGACAAAAGTTTGTGAATATACTAAACGATAGATTTCACTATAATGAAAATTAGGGATATATGATTACATGATAAATATTTGAAGCATTATTTAAAAAAAAATGGTGTTGACCGAATTGAAGGAAATTAATAATTAACATTAAGCTCAACTTTTACTTATAAATCTTACAGAACTGAGAGCCTATTCTAATGCCAATGTGATATCTTTCTTAGGCCCATCCACTCACTGCTTATGAAAGGCTTCTAGTAATTATATAATCCCAGCACAAACATGCGGATACACACACACACACATACACACTCGCGTACAACTCAAATAACAGAATGTAAAATAAGTCCAAACAGAAGATAATTTGATTCTGTTGTTCTGAATTAGCTGTATGTAATCTTATCTAAATTTAAAAAAAAATCACACAAATCTAGTTTCATAAATAGCTCTCAAAATAAAATGCCATGTAAATTAACAAGAGAAAGAGAAAATTGCTGAAGAACTGAACATATAATTTTGTACTATGAGTTTTCTATTTTCTTTATACAAATACTTTAGTTTGCCCCACAAATATTTTAGTCAGTCATTCAGGAAAAAAAAAAAAACTTTTGAGATATATTTTTTTAAAAATCCCTTGAAAATATAACACACTATACATTTCACAATAGTTATTGAATCTGATTTGATGGGAAGTTAGATTATATTAGGTATCATATTTCACATAATTAAGTTTTAATACATTTTAACTCATTTTCTGATAATTTGTTCGTACATAATGTGTTAGATAGTAATCTAATTAAAAAGTGGGCAGAGAGGGCCTTCCTGGTGGTGCGTTGGGTTGAGCGCAGCACTGTGAAGCTGTTCATAGAGTCTGCAGTGTGGGTTCAATTCCCAACCAGCCAGAGAGATACCCACATGGCATGGCAGACCTCTCCTGACTAGCCCGCAGCTCCCCTCAGCAGTGCTTTAAGTCCATCTGCCTCTTCTGCTCCCCGCTCTGTCTCTGGTGAATCCTCTCATCCTCCTGTCCCTCAGGCCTGTACCCCAGCTCTTGTATAAATAAATAAATCTTTAAAAAAAAAAAAGGTGGGCAGAGAATCTAAACTTCTCCAAAGAAGGCATACAGATGGCCAATATTTTCATTTGGATTTCACCAGTTTTCTGCTAGTGTACTTTTCTGTTCCAAATTTCCATTGGGAAACCACATTGTGTTCACTTGGTATCTTGGTATGTTACTTATCTCTTCATACTTGTAAAGTTTCTTGGTGTTGCCTTGTTTTTCATGACACTGATACTTTTTAGAATTAAATGGGTAGACATTTTTTTAGTACATCAATGTGGGTTTTTGTGATGCATTGCTTGTAATAAACATGAGCTCATACTGACACCATGGGCTCTAATTCACCTGAGAAGCTATCCTAACCTCCCCCACATCCTCTACTTATTTGTAGATTTGTTTCCTGACAATGATAATGAAAAGCTGACTTTATTAGGTACAATTTCTAGTTCCATCTAAAGAAATTTCAGAAATGTGAGCCTGACTCCATGAGCAGCAAGTTCACCATCTAGAGCACTATGCTTATGTAGGGTTCTGTCCATGCTTCTGGGACAGCATCTGCATCTTTCTGTGCATTGCTGATTCGTGCTGCCAGATTGCTTAAACTTTTAAATGTGAATAGATCTCTTTCTCTGTTTTGTCCATTAGTGTATTTGTTTATTCTTCTGCCAGATCATGCAATTTAAACAATTTATAAAGTTTTTTTAAAATCGTCATAATTTTTTTTTTAAAGATTTATTTATTTATACAAGCACTGGGTTCAGTAAGAAGGCGGGAGGGCGAGAGAATTCATCAGAGCCAGAGCAGGGAGCAGAGCAGGCAGAAGGACCGAAGTACACTGCTGAGGGGAGCAGCGGGCGGCAGGAGGGGTCTGCGCACCATGCAGGACCCTCCTCTGGTGGCCGGGGAGCACCCAGGGATCGAACCAGCGCTGCAGAGGCTGCGGGCAGCTTCACAATCCAGCACTCAACCGCTGCACCTCCGGGGAGGCCCTAAAATCTTCATATTTTTATGTTGATACATGATAGGATATACATTCATTTCTTCCTATTATTTAGCTTTATAACTTTGAAGAATGCTTTCTAATTTTTCTGAGAAACCTAATATGTATTTTGATGTGATTAATTTTATAATACTATCTTTGTTGTTTTACCATTTTCCCATCCACTAAGGTAGTGTATTTCTTTCTGTCCTTCATTGACAATTTTGAATTTTTCAATAATTTTTATGACTTGTTAGTTTCATTCCCACTCTACAGTTTTTATTTCTATTATCATAACTTCAGGAGCTCTATTTCATAAGTATTTGTCACTTTTATAGGAAAATTATTGAATTTTGTATATTATAAACTTTCACATGTTTGTGCAGCTAAAGTAGCTCATTAGTTATAATTATTTGTCTCTTGATTCTCCTGCATTTTTTTTAGTGAATCCATCACACATTTAGTGAACAATGGCATTTTCATTTCTTTAATCCTTAAATCAATATCTCACTCTTACTACCTAAGTTTTCCAGCATGGTGTTAAAGAGAATAGTAGCAGCAGACATCCATGCCCTGCTCCTGACTTTTTAAGACATATCTTCTGGCACATTCCTGGTATGTTTGGTATTATTTATTTTTGGCAAATATTCTTTGTTTAAATGGTTACATTTCTTCCTTATTCGATTCTAATAATTCCTTTTCTAATAATCATGTATTGTTGTTTTTTAAAATGTATTTACTTATTTTTTTATATCATTGTTCTTTTTTGTGCAGTATTTGATTTCTCCCCTCAGGCAAAGTACTTTAGTCCTCCCACCACCACATCACCCATCACCCGTCAAAATATTACTGAAATTGTCTTATCCACAGCGTGGCAAATTACATAAAATTCTGGCCCAAGGTTAGAACATCTTATATATTGCTATGTTTAAATTATAGTTGGGAATGATTTCCTCTTATTGTTTTTATACATCGTTGGGTTTAGTTTGCTAATCTTTAGAGTTTTTGCATAAAAAATTAAAGTAAAATTGGCCTACACTATGTCTTTTGATCTGCATGTCAGATTTTGACATCATGGTAATATAGTTTTCATAAAATTAGTTGTAGAACTATCACTTTCAAAGAGTAGAGGATGATATCTCTGAGAAGATATTGGTGGGATTCATAATAATAAAAAGGCAGTCACAGAATTAGAATAAGAAAATGCCTTTTGAGGATGCTTAGTTGTTGGTATAAGATGGTTGCATGATGGTTGATGATCCTGGAAATAGAAAACATTGTTATAAAGTAAATAAATGAATACAAATTGTTTTTACTCATCTGATTATGTGAATGAAGATCTTCTCCTGATATATAAATAGTTGGAGGAGTGTGTATGTGTGTGTGTGTGAGAGAGAGAGAGAGAGAGAGAGAGAGAGAGAGAGAGAGAGAGAATGAGTTATGAAATAAAGATGAACATGAATAGAATTATTGAAAGGAAAGTCTGGATAGAAGCAAAACAATATTCAGCAGAATCCTCCAGTAATTAAGTAACTTCTAGGGTTTTTTTTGCTAATGAAGGAATATTGTGATGGAAAGAGAAAACTTACCAAACTGTCATGCTGGAAACACTCTCTTCCACCCCCGACCTCTGCCACTAAGTAGAACAATTTTATAAGAGAAATCAATTCCTTGTTTTCAGTTAAATGTGCTATTTTAAATTTATGGTTATGGACCTTTTAGGACTTTTTTAGGCACAAAATTCATTACGAGCTCTTTGAATTTGGACCAGGTCAACTCTAAATAACTTTATAACTATTTCCTGATTACTTTGTAACTATTTTGCTGATTTGCTAAAAAATAATGACTCATAAGGCCACAAAATAAAATGATGACAGTAAAATAAGTCATTGCTTTGAAATGTAAAATACACTTTCTTCCAATGAGGAAGGCAGGACGGAAAGAAGAGTAAGGACTGTTAAAAGAAAAGTCTGCCTTTGATTTGAAAATAATATTTTAAAACTAGTAAATATAGATATGAAATAATTATAACAAAAATACAGTTGTCATCCTGAAAATCTATAAAATACTGAAATCATGACTTAATAGACTTATCAATCATATATTATCTATCACCATTACATATTCCCTTTAAAGAATAATGCATACTAAGGAAATATTTTTTTATTTTCCACCTTGGCAAAGCATCTGTGTTTGGCTGTCATCTATTGATTCCAGTCTGGTATGCAGTAGGGGCCAAAAAACAATAGGAAATCCCAACCCTCTCCCATAATTCAGTATCAGCTTAGTTATTCACAATCTACATACTTTCTGAGGAGTTTTAGAAAACTTAATAGAAGTACAAGTACAAATGATGTTTGAAGGTCAGAGAATAAAGCTTCCTTTCCTTTGTGGCTGTTTCTTTGATCTCAATGCTATTATCCCATTTGTTGAGTCTTCAATATTCAATATTTGCAATTCACAGTGAAATAATGCTAGTGGCTGTTACTAACTTTCCTCTGAAAATGTAACTACCTGTATTCACTGGAGAGGAGAAATCATATGGCTGTATAGATTGGGCCTGATGCAATATGAATTTTTTTTAAATATGCCATTTTAATGAAAAAATTTGCCTTTGAGAGTCACTTTGCATCCTTATACTAGTATATGACTATTACATCTATAAAGACAGTATAGATATAGATACAGGTAGATAGATGTAGACATGACTTTAAAACATCGTGAGAGATCAAAGAGAAAGACTTCTTAGATTAGCAATGAAAGTCTTAATAAAAAATGAGAAATGCAGGGCCTTATGGTATTGTATACAACAATGGTTTTGTCAGCTTTACCTGCTTCATAGCAAAGAAAATAAGAGCAGTTACTATGTTGACAGAGTCTTTTAATCTATTATGTCTTAGATTTGATACCATATCCGTGATGGCTCATATGTTTTGCCTGGAATTAAGACACACACTCTTTAGTAAGCTGGCTGGGTTGGCCATTTCTGTATAATACATGTGCCATTGGGGGACTATAATTTCTTAATGCCTGAGACGTGAAAACAGAGTAGACATAAATTTAGTATTTTAAGTAAATTTAAATAGAGGTATAGTTTCATATAAAATGTGAAATAATGAAGAGAACAAATGGAAACAACAGCTTCTCAGGGTGTATCTGTTTATAATGTAGAGGGAATCTATAAGGCTTTGCATTCTTTTTTTTAAGCTTTATACATATTAGAGCTGGGGTGAAGGGCAGAGGTATGGGGGGTAGGGGTTAAAAGAGTCACCAGAGACAGAGTGGGGAACAGAACAGGCAGACTGACTGAAATACACTGCTGAGGAGAGCAGAGGGTGAGACAGGAGAGGTCTGCTGCTCCATGTGGGTAGTTCCCTGGCCAGGGAATGAACTCATGCTGCTGAGGCTGTGGATTGCTTTATAGTGCTGTGCTTAACCCCTTGCGCCACCAGGGAGGCCCTGCTTTGCATTCTTAAATTCAACAGATGTCCAACGACCTATGTCACAAGAAAATAGGGGGTGCCACAGTCCTTCAGTCCTGGGTTTCTTTACCTGGAGCAACCTAAGGACCTCACTTCTTTTGGTTTTCTGTGCACTTCTGTCTTTCATAATTCATGATCACAAGCTGTGATTATGAGTCATTTCTAAAAATGTGGAAATGACATATCTTTTGTAAGTATATAATAATGTAACCAGCAGCTGTAAGGTGGCATTAGAGTAAAATAATGAGTTTCAAAAGCTTGTATTATAATAGTTACATACCTCACACAGTGATCATAGAAACTTTATGTATAAAAGCTGTTTACTCTTTACCTTTTAAGGAAAATCACCTCCTATAAACCAACACTTAAATTGAAATATCAAGTCTGGCAATCTTGGTGATAAGCAAGATTGTAGACGCCGTTTTATTTCTCCCATAACTTCCCATCATTATTTAAAGAAACTGTGAGCTAGATGTGCTATCATAAAGGAAGTGACCCTCTTTGTTAACTATTTGTAAACTTCTCTAGCTCAAATGTATCCCCACACATATCTCTCCCATCAAATTTTGGCCAAGCACACAAATGCAAATGCAAATCTTGTTATCTGTGATGCAGGGCATTTGGGAGAACAACTTTTGTTCCGTTCATTATGATTATTGAAGCTTTTCATTGCTCAAACTGAGTTCATCTCTTTCAAAGGCAGCCGACACCATAAACCTTACTTCCTCGTGTCATTTAGTACGCTGGCTATTGTCTCTGCCTCTCAAGATTGCTGGTATAAGTAACTCCCAGACAGGTATTCTCCATTCTCTGAGTACAGTGAAGGAATTTTTGGGAAGGTAATTACCTTTCTAAGAATCATCTTTTTATTCTTGACATTCAGTTCCCTTTCTCTTTGTGGTTGAATCCTTCCCTTTACTTCTTTGAAGTGATTCTAGGACATATCCAAATACCAAATAATCCTTTCAAGTTCTAGGAAAGTCCAGATATCCAAGAGCAAATATAATTGCTCTGAGAGTACAGAGTGGAGCAGGGTGAGGAGGGATTATTTTTGTTTGCACAACAATAATAAGCAAGCATATTTTTTTCTGCAAAATTTAGTCACCAAGCCCTTCTTACATATAGATATAGATATATTTGTAAGCCATCAAAATGCTCATTCTTTATCCTAGGGGCAAAGCAATGTTCTTTCTGGAAGCAATCATAACAAGCGAAAAATATATATATATATGGAAAAGAGAAAGGAATTCATTCAGATAGCATTGAGAGAAAATGCTTGTCTTAGTTCAGACCGCTAGGACAGAAGACATTAGACATGGTTACTTACACAGCAGATGTCTATTTCTCATAGTCCAGGGACTGGAAGTCCAGGGTCAAGGTGCTGACAGACCCACTGTCTGGTGAGAACCAGGTTCCTGCCTTGTAGACAGGAGTCTTCTCCCTGTGTGCTCAAGAGGCCTTTCCTCCTGTATGTTTTCTTTTCTCATAAGAGCACTAATCTCATTTTGAGGGTGCAAAGGTCCCACCCCCAAATGCCATCACACTGATGGTTAGGGTTGCAACAAATGCATTTTAGAGGGACACAGGTATTCAGAACATGATAGTGGTTATGGGAGCACTTTTGTCATCATTGCTATTGAACAGGTCACCATCATTCTTCATCTCTGTTGTTTATGTGATATATTATGAATGGCAGAATCTTTATCACAGCCTGTCTCTTCCCCTGGAGTCTCAATGTCATCTATATCTGTCAATTCAACATTTTCTGTAAAATGTCTTACTGCTTCTTCAAATTCAATAAGCTCCAAACTGAAATGAGCCTCATATTTTTTCCCCCAACATTCCTTCTGGCATTCTTATTTCTCTGATTTTTGCCAACAATCATCTAATCACTCACTCCCCAAATTTGGAGTCATCTTTGAAGATTCCTATCTTTGACCCCCAAACCAGTAGAGCACACTTCATTTTTCTATTCTTTGTATTCCTTCTGCCTCCACTGTTAATGTATTTAATCCATGCTCTTGTGATTTCATGTCTAGATTGTTTCCGTTTTCTCATTACTTTCTATTTCTACCACCTAACAGTTTCTGTTGTGGCTGCTTTATTTCCCCTATAACTTATCTAGGATCATGCCATTATGGTGCTTAAGCATGTGGACTTTTTCTTAAATCTTTATAGTAACAGTTGCTTAAATCTGGCCATATCATGTCTGCATTCAGTTACATTGAACTCATGGCCAAAATCTTCCATTAGTTCCTTTATTTATTTTTTCTGGAATGCTTTCAAAACCTCTTTCTGCCTATCCAAATGTTACCATTCTTTGATGCCCAGCTTTATTATCACCATCATAATTAATTTTGCCTGTTGCCCCAACCATTAATCAATTATTCTCATGAAAACTAGTTCCATGTATTCCTTACGTCATTCACTTGGCATGCAGTGCTCATTGATTGGAGTTTGATTTTGTTTCTTTGGGGTTGTTTGGTTTGCTTTTAAAGCAAATTTAAATTTACAAATGAAATTGAAGACATGCAGTGTAGTTTTATTATTACTGATTTTTTTCACAAGAACTAGCGTTGCTTAGAACTTAGCTTCATTCAGGGCCTTCCTTGGTGGTGCAGGCGGTTGGGGCAGCGCTGTGAAGCTGTCCGCAGCCTCTGCAGTGTGGGTTCGATCTTGGTTGGCTGGGGAGATACCCACATGGTGCAGCAGACCTCTCCTGTCTCGCGCACTGCTCCCCTAAGCAGTGTATTTCAGTATATCCGTCTGTTCTCTTCCCCACTCTGTCTCTGATGAATCCTCTTACCCTCCCACATGTCTGGCCTGTACCCCAGTTCTTGTATGCATGAATTTTTTTAAATAAATCTTTAAATAAAAAAAAAAAAACTTATCCTCATTCAGCAGTTCACATTGCTTCTGATGAGAGGTCTGTTGATTCTCAATAACCAGCCACTTCCAGACCAGGAATGTTTTAGGTGTCCACCAGTGCTCTGTGGAGGCACGGAGAGTTGAGTGGGGATGGTGCTGACATGGTTTCAGCTGTGTTGTGGCCAACTAATAATGTGCCCCAGAGCGGGCACTGCTCTAGGCTCCCCAGGAGGACATGAGAGAATAAGCCCAGTGTAACAGCACACCCTGATGGCCGTTCTCCCCTTCTCTTGCCCACTCATGCCTCCTGGCTTTTAGCCGCTTGCTCATTCTCAGTCCAGCCACTATCCACCAATTCTTTGTGTGTTTGTCAGTTCTGCCTCTGATGGCTAACCACTGCCTGCCACCTCAAATCTCTAGAACCTACTGCCACTTTTAGATGCGGATGATGCTATATTGGGCCCGAGGTATGTTTTTTACAAAATCACCCTGTGGCTAGATAATATCAAAGTGTGCGGTAGCTAAATTCTGGTGGAGAAAGCAGAGCATGCTAGGAAATTACAGATACACCTGATGTCTCTCTTCCTTTGCTCTGAAGAACTTCCCTGACATATGGTTTCTCTGGAATGGGTCCAGAAATAGCCATCATGGGAACATGGCCACTTTGCTGACCAGGTAGCTATTGTGAAGCAGTGGCCACCATGGAGCACTGCGCTGCTGGATGAGTGCCTTCTTCTCGCCCCCTCCTTGTGTTTCTTCTCTCTCTCGTGCAGCCCTGAGACTACACCTTACCACACAAGCATCAGAACTTACCACTCCCTGAGGTGGTTTTGTAGGAAACCCTCATCTGGGTGCAGCACCTCATTCATGGCTTTCTCTCTTAAAGTCAGGTTGTTAAACCTCTCAGGTGGGGATCTGGCTCCACATGGAAGCTTCCTCCTTCCCTCCCTTTTTTCTAAGGCCCTTCCTACAGGTCAGTGGGGAAATTTTACTACTTTCTTCAGTGTTCTCTAGTTTTTATTTTTGTGTTTTGAATCGATGCGTTTTTTCCTGTTAATATCTGAGTCTTGCAAATGAATACATTGCCCTCCAGACTATTATATTTTAAAAATCTCTTTCAAAGTTCAAGTCTAAACAATTAATGGTTTTGCTGTAGGCAGCACCTTCTTCCTTCCTAATCAAGGGGATATGCCTGGCTCCACATGTTGAGAGAACACATTGCAGTGAAGAAATTTTCTGGCAGTAAAAAATGTATTCAGTGGATATCACCCAATAGAGGAATAAAAAATAAATTGTAAAATGTATCCAACTGTTAAAATGAGTGAAATCGATTTCTCTTATCTTTTTCCCGACCTAGACATGTTAACATCTAATGTTTAGTGAAATTATGTTTCCAAAGGGACAAATATAGTTTTAGCTGCATGGTGGGTTCATGGGCTTTTTACCTTTTTTATATGAATATCAATTTTTGCAATGCTTGAGATTATATTTTTGAAAAGAAAAAAATAAACCTAAATTTAACATTCAAAATATTATCCTTCTATATAGATCCTATGTTTGACTTGGGAGCTAAATATTACCTGTTGAGCAGGATCCATTTCTAATGGTTGAACTTCTTCATATCGCTAAATAGGTGTCACACATGTCCTTTCATGGATTATTCATTCAGTAAACATTAATCAAATGGCCATATAAAGATAAAAGATTGGCAGTGCTTTTTAATCAGTAGAGTATATGCTGTGTATGCATAAACAATTTTAGAACATTAATTCAATAAGCACTTACCTTGAACTATAGTGAGTTTCACTTTGTATTAGTTTTCTAGTGAGTGTTTTTTTTTTTTTTTGTAGTTTATTCATTTATTTGTTAGATAGAAAAACTGGGGTGTAGGCCAGAGCTGTGAGGGGGAGGAGGTGAAAGGATACACCAGAGGCAGAGTAGGGAGCAGAACAGGCAGACTGACTGAAATACACTGCTGAGGGGAGCAGCGGGTAAGACAGGAGAGGTCTGCTGTGCCATGTGGGCTAGCTTCCTGCCTGGGGATTGAACTCAGGCCGAAGACGTGACAGTATTGAGACAACCCCTAGGCCACTAGCCATCAGTTTTTCTGGTTAGTTTTTAAAGATCTTGGATTGCTAGTGCTTTGTTCAGAAAGTAATGCCCCATTGGAAGTAATCAGTTTACCTGTAGTTGTGTTTTTGAAGAGGGGGAATGTGTTTATTCCCAAGGAAAAAAGGAGAACAGAGGTACTCAACTCAGTGTTCACAAATTATAAGAAGTGTCTCTGGTTCTCCAACCCTGTCTAATGCTCACTCATAATAAAAGCAGGGGTATGCCACATAATTTCTCAGTCACAGAGGGTGAAGAAGTGCCAAAGGAACACTCGCCCAAGTTCCAGGGTATTTAGGAGAGTTCTATTAATTTTGCTTCTGCAGGTCAAGGACTGTTTTTCAGTTACTTGCAGTAAAGTTTAGGTATGACTTTAGTGCAGAAAGAACAGAAAACAAACCTTTTTTCTTCCCTTCAAGGCCACCAAATAAAAACATGCTTGTGAGTTTGAGTACTCAAGAGAGGGAGAGTCGATGACCAGGTTCTTCATGTTTATCATCAAGCTTATCTTTTCTTCCCACCCCTCAAACCTCCACTGTGAGTTAAAATTCATTTGGCTTACAGCTCAGTGGATAGTGTCAGTGTCGTAGTGTCTGCTCCACTGTGGTTGGGAGGGGGCTAGGTAAGCAACAGTGTAGGAAAATTAGGTAGAGTTAGGACTTACTGCAATGAGATCAAATGGGCTTGTAAGGCGACATGTTTGACTTAACTTTTAATTTTCTTGAATCCAGGAATGATTCAGTATGTTTGTGTTGGTTGTGGGTGGACAGCTTGCTTGGTCAAACCCTAGGAATGGTGTTAATGGTTCAAAAAAAAAAAAAGACTACTTATGTAGAATTTTCCAGCTAGCCCCACATCCAGCCAACATGCTCCCCTCACCCTCATACCCAGACTTTGATGCAGCAGAAAAGAGATCTGGTTATAAACGATGCTGTCCTTTAATCTCAGGCTTTTTCCCATCTCCTAACTTCTCCATGAAAGGGAGAAATATGCCACTTTCTAGGACCTGATTTAATAACTCCATTTTTACTGGATAGCCCTTAAAGAACAGCTACTCAATGAGGGAGACTTGAGACATTCTTTTTAAAGAATTAGTCTTGATATGCTAATCTTGGAAGAATGTCCCAGTTCTGTCTGACACCTTTTATTGCCAATGCTTCAGGCAAGAATGCAGTACCATTTTCAAAAACAATAAAGAGACTATTGAAGAATAAGGATCCAGACAGTCTAACCTGATTTTCTACTACATCAATTGGACCAGACGTCACAAAACTCAATAATCATGGTGATTTGGTTTTATTTTATGAAAACATGTAGAGAAAAACAATGTAGAACTGAAAAGGGAATGGCTCCCTTTGAACAACTTATGTTGAAGCCCAGTGAAAGAATAACCATGTAATTAACACCTTTTGTCTGACTGGCACCTATTATATTTGATTTTGTTATATAAATTCCAGCTTATGCAAAAAAAAAAAAAAATTTAAAAACATATTCATGAGTTCTCCTCTACTCAAAAGATAGTTGGGTGGGTTTTTTGTTTGTTTGTTTGTTTGTTTGTTTGTTTGTTTTGAGAGAGAGCAAATTTAATTTTGGCTCAGGGCGATAGAACTTGCTAATCCTTCACTGTCAGACAATTTAGGTACAATTTTTGGGAAGTGATTTTGGTGTTTTGAAAGCTGCATGGCAATCAGAAGTAATCCCTGCATTTTTAGAATAAACATATCAATATCTGACAATGCAGGCTCTTAGGACTCTCTCCAGCTTTTGTTTTAGGAGATTCTGTCAAAGCAAGCTATAGCCTAATCTTCAGTCATTCCAGGTAAATGCTCTCGCAGCAAGAGTCTGTGTGGTTTTATTTGGAGAGGAGAAAAAGCACATCCTCTTACTTATTTGAAAATGTAGAGGCAGCTAGAGAGCAGCTTCCCCTTTCCCAAGTCACCTGTCCTGACCAAACAAAAACATTAACATTTTCATTTAGACACTGGAGCATGGAATGTCTAACTTTTTCTCTTTATAAAGGGCCAGATAGCAAGTATTTGTCTTTGTCACAACTACCCAACCCTGCCCACCATTGTAGTGCAAAAAGCAGCTACCTAGAGTGTGTGAATGACTGGACCAGGCTGTGTTCTAGTAGACTTCACTAACAAACGCTGAGTGTGGGTTGGCCAGAGTTTGCTGATAAATCAACAACCTCCTCAGGTTGATTTTTCTTTTAGGCCATTTCTCAGTTTAACTCTTTCGTAAACAGTTTCCTTTAAAAAGAAAAAGGGGGGACCTTCCCTGGTGTCGCAGTGGTTGAGCGCTGGGCTATAAAGCTGCCCGCAGCTTCTGCAGCACCAGTTCGATCCCTGGCCACTGGCAAGGGTCCCACATAGTGTGACAGACCTCTCCTGCTGTGCCCGCTGCTCCCCTCAGCAGTGTATTTCGTCATTCTGCCTGTTCTGTTCCTTGTTTTGGCTCTGGTGAATTCTCTCATCCTCCCTCGTTTCTGACTGTACCCAGTGCTTGTATATATAAATAAATAAATCTTTAATAAATAAATAATATTTTTTTTTGAGAAAAGGAAGAATTAGCCACACCTACATTTTGTATGCCTTTTTCTAGGTTTAATTTCCAACCCACATGATAATGCCCAAGTGGGAAGTATTTGTCTCTCTGACAAGAAAAGGTCCCTCTTCTTCCTGAATGTGAATATGAATTCAATTTGAAAAACAGCTGTAAGATAAAGGACTTGATGTAAAATGTGGCTCAAACAGGTAGATTGCAGGGAGTGTCTGTGTGTAGAGCTGGCTTAGAGAGAAGGCACTAAGACTCTGTCATAGGTGCAAGTTCATGGCTGACTCTCATTGCTCCAGTGTGAAGTGCCAGTCACTGGACGTCTCTCATCAGTCATGTCGGGTGGAGACAGACTGTACTGGCAGGTACATATTCATTTGAAAGGCAGACTGGCTCTCAGTTGGGGCTGCCAAGGAAAGGATATGGTTTACAATGGGGTAGGACTGCGCATAAGAGTACTACGAAGATAGTGACTACTTGTTGAACATCTGTAGTGGCATTATATCAACATAATGTCATTCAATCTTCATGGTAACTCTTCGTAGTAAATTTTGGGAGCCCCCTGTAGAATGGAAGGCTTAATGATAAAGTTGGGGTCCCACAAATAACCAAGGGGAAAGGATAAATTCAGCCTATACCCGAATTAAAACAAATCTTTACATATATAAAGTATACATACATACACACACTTTTTACATCACTAGTCATTTTTGTACAGTTTACTTTCTCCTATTAGGTGTAGTCCCCATGAAATTCCCACCACCAAGCCACCGTGAACCATCACTATAATCTCTTGTGCTCTTCCCACCCCTGTTTTAATCCCTCTCCCTCCCTCTCCTCTGCTGAATATCTTCCACTGATAGTTGCCTGTTAGTTTTGTCTCCCCCCCATCCCTTACTTGGTTCTCCTGTATTCTGCTTATAAGTGAGACCATCTGATATTTTTCTTTATCTTTCTGACTTATTTAACTGAGCATAATCCCCTCTGGCTCCATCCATGTTAACCAATTACTGGAGCCAGAGGGAAGAGACCCAGCAGGTGAATGACTTTGCAAAGGAAGGTCTCCAGATTCAGGCAAGAGAAAAATCTAGTTTTATCACACACTAGGCAGTTACATAAATGTGTTGTGGAGTCCATGGATTAGTGTAACTTCATGTCCCTATTTGTGTGGGACTGACAAATTTCTTGGTACTTTCAGTGCTTAAACTAGGAGAGTTCCCAGCAAACTAAGAGGAGCGTTATGGAATTCTAAGTGCAATAGGTTTACTTCAAACTCATCGGCAGTGCTGTGCTGAAGCTGCTTCACACGAGAGGCAATTGTTCATTTCAAGAATTTTGCAAGCCCTTTGTTAAGCAACTGTGATTAAAATGAATATATAAATGCACGATTAATTATGTTAAAATACTTTAATATAATAATTTTATTAAAATATTAATATAAGTATTCCTAACACAGAATACTAACCACTGTAATCATGGCTTAATAGATATTAAAACTTACCACTTTCTAACTTTTTCACTGTTTCATCCATGAATTTAAGGTTATATATGTCTATTTACAGCAATCCACATAGTGAATATACTAGTTCATGATAGAATACTGCATGTCTCTCCCCTGTTCTGTTGAGTGACATCATGCTAGTAGCTTGAATGGGGACGGTGATACATTGTTGTTTTCCTAGAATAGAGGGAAAATGCCAGTCACGCCAATTAAACTCGAAGTATGTGGTTTCTGCCGGTGTTAAGTTAAGAAGCTTAGGAAGAAATATACTTCAGTATTTATTTTATTTTATTTTTTTAAAGATTTATTTATTTATTTATACAAGCACTGGGTACAGTCAGAAGTGCAGGAGGGTGAGAAAATTCACCAGAGCCAGAGCAGGGAGCAGAGCAGGCAGAAGGACCGAAGTACACTGCTGAGGGAGCAGCGGGCGGCAGGAGAGGTCTGCGCGCCATGTGGGACCCTCCTCCACTGGCCGGGGAGCAGCTGGGGATCTAACCGGCGCTGCAGAGGCTGCGGGCAGCTTCACAGCCCAGTGCTCAACCACTGCGCCACCGGGGAGGCCCTGTACTTAAGTATTTAAAAGCTGCTATCTTTTGTAGTAAAAAGTAGTGTAAGTGATGGTTAAAAGAGTACATTTCCAACAGAAGTCTTCACTGACCACTTCCATCTCACTCATGAAACCAAAATGTAACCAGCATTCTTCTTGCAAACACACTGGTTCATGGATGGACACTAAGTGGCAACAGCTATAGGATGTTGTGGTGTCTACTAAAACTTTCTGTGAGAATCAGTAGGTAATTGGAGATGACTAAAATGAATTCTTTATATTTTATCATTTTTTAAAATAAATTATGTATTACAGTTCTTTATTTTAGCAAACTTTATGGTAAACTGACATACCCATGTCTATTTATCTAGTTATTTACTACTCCAACCACCAGAGAGCCGTTGTGAACTACTTCCCAGCACAGCCTTGCTCATAAATTATGGAATGTATAGGAGGAACAACAAATAAACAAATAATAAAAAACACTCTGAACCCCAGTAGCTAAGTGGATGGGTTTGAATTTATACCTTGCCTGCTGTCTAATGCAGAGACACTGGGCAGTGGTTGTGGCAGAGTCTTTGCATTGCTGGTGGCCAAGGAGAAAGGGCAGCAGCTGAGAAGGTCTCATAATTCAGAGCTTAAGCGGCAACCACTTTCTTAGTGCTCAGGGTCTTCATTCTTCCCATGAGGCTCTGCAGGGGCTCATCATTGCCTGTGAGGCTTCTGTGGGTGAGGCCTCTGTGCCATAGCACAGGCCCTTTACTATGTAAGCTCCATGTGGGGAGAGGGGAGGTCATGCTGTTCATTGTTGAATCCTAAGACACATAGTAGCCTCCTAACACCTATATTCAGAGTTGAATGTATAAATGATTGAATGAGGAGATTCAATTTTATCATCCTTTCTGAATGCTAGAAGCTGTGCTCTCTCATTTTCTAAGGTCTCCTTGACAGGAAGGAGCTATAAAAGTAACATCTGTACCCAGTCTGCTGTTACCCACTTAGCCTGGAGCTGAGCTTCTTAAATCTCCCCACATCCAGAGAAGGGCCAAGGACTTACCTCGGGTCTGTAGGGGCTACTTCAAGAATGCAATTTCTTTGAATTTTATTATTTTGCGCTTAAAATTCGCATTGGGGGGGCCTCCCTGGTGGTGCGCTGGGTTGAATGCAGCACTGTGAAATTGTCCGCAGCCTCTGCAGTGTGGGTTCGATTCCTGGCCAGCCAGGGAGACACCCAGATGACATGGCAGACCTCTCCTGTCTCACCGCTGCTCCCTTCACCAGTGTTTTCAGTCTGTCTGCCTGTTCTGCTCCCCACTCTGTCTCTGGTGAATTCTCTCACCCTCCTGCACCTCTGGCCTGTACCCCAGTTCTTGTATAAATAAATAAATCTTAAAAAAAAAATTACATTAGTCTTTCCATTTTTCTAAGAACAACACTTTTTTATTGCCTTAAAGGATCTATTGAGACCAGTTCATTAGTTAACTGACTTTCTTCTGTGGATTTTTAAATAACATTGGTGTTTTAATTAAATATGCTTTGTCATATAAAGGCTCCTCACACATATTTGGCAGGTATTTTAAGGTTTCTTGTAAGCCCATTTGAGAAGTCCTACATAGTTCTTACTCCTAAGTTCATTTTTGAATAATTTATACAAATGATAAACTATTCCTCTATGAGGTTTTACATTTTAGGTGAAAATATAAACAAATACATAGTCCATTTACTATTATTGTTAAAGAATAGACATAAATATTAATAAAAATAGAAAATGTTCTAAAGAAAATCATTTCTGAACTGTAAAGGATGATTATGAATTATATTTTTAGTTATTTAGCTATATTCAAATAAATTATGATATGTATTTTGAGGATCAGTTAACTAATAAAATTTGATATTTGAAGTCTTTTACATTCCTTGATGGTTTTACATTATTTTATTCCTTAGTTAGTTTAAATGTTTGAAACAAAATAAAATTACTAAAAAAGTATATGACACTAAGTAAGTTACTGTAATAATATATTCCAGAGCCAGCTGCTGAAATCCTGGATGATAAAAGTAAGCAGTATCGCTACAATACTCTGTCGTAATCATAATTTTCTCAATGATTTTTGGGAAACTAGTTTTACTAAGAATAGCAGATCAGTGCTCATAAACACAAGTGACCTAGATTATTTCTTGGCTAAAGTTTCCTTTTTTCTCCTTTAACTTTCTGGCGATAAGTCCTAGATATAGGCAGTCATAACATTTAGGGCATCTCCTTGCTGTCTGCTAAATTCCTTTTTAAAAAAATATGCATACAAGAGCCGGGGTACAGGTCAGAGGTGTGGGGGGCGAGAGGATTCACCAGAGACAGAGTGGGGAACAGAACAGACAGACTGACTGAAATACACTGCTGAGGGGAGCAGCAGGTGAATCAGGAGAGGTCTGCTGTGCCATGTGGGGATCGAACTCATGCTGCAGAGCTTCAGACAGCTTCACAGGTTGCATCTTAACCCCTTGTGCCACCATGGAGGCCCTGAATTCCCTTTTAAAACATGTTTTTGATGGAGTCCATTTTTAAAATTTTATTTATTTTTTGAGTCACAAGGGTGAATGGTGTCTCAATATCACAGGTCCATTTGAGACTTAAAGGCAGAAAGGTGTCTACAACTTTCTGATGACCCCATCAGTACCATTTTTAAATTCCATTAGGACTGGGTAAGAATACATTATCTTTTCTAAATTCTCCTGACATTTGTACTGAAAACTAATTTGAAATCATGTTTGTTGGATGGGATGGGCAATAGATACAATACAATATCTTAAATAAATTGCTCAGAGAAGAATATGAACAGATAATCTATCAGCCCAGAGCAATTTCAATAAATGACATAAATTTTAAACAAAAATTTATAAACATTAACTATAAACTGAAAACTCTTTAAGAAAATATTATAAAGTAAAGGTGTTTTCCATTTCTTTCCAAAGACTCCTTTCTAATGAAAACCATACAGAATGTATAGTTATCTAATGATTTCCGTAAATTTGGTTAAAGATCTATTTCTAGAAATTTTCTTGAATTAACAAAAAAAGATAATTTTTTATTTCTTTTGAAAATTAATAGACTTTTTAGAGCAGTTTTATATTTACATAAAGTTGAGCAGACTAGAGAGGTTAAAGGTGAGTTTTTATACTGTGGTAACGTTTCATGGAAAAACAGGGTTTTTTCTTTGAAAATGTAGTGCTAGGAAATACTGAAATAATTTCTGAAGCCTTTTCATTTGCAGCATCTGTTGTTCATTTCTTTGAATTCAGTTGGTATTTCCTGGGCTATTATTTCTTTTTGCCATCATCACCAGCCAGCCACCATTTTGAGAGAATGAACTCTGGATAACCTACATATCTCAGAGAAAATCCATAATTTGTACGAAATGGCACAAAAGAAAATCATGGCACCATTGAAGTTGAACTAATCTATTTAAATGAAATTCATACTTTCTAATTCTAAAATGTATTTGTAGGGGCATCACCAAAGTCAGAACACAGTAAAATCTGCCTAAATGTAATGTGATGTTAGTAAATGTAATGTGATGTTCTTGGCAGTTGATAAGTGGAGAAACATTTGCAATCAATTTTTTAAAATGCACATATTCTTATAAATGCTTATGAGTCCCTGAGTATCATGTTAGTGAAATACTTGATTTAAGTATTTCAAAAAGTTCAAAGCAAACACTATGTTCTTGTCCAACACTACACTACAATTTATTCCATCTCCAGATTCAACTCTATTCTTACCCATTTCTATTCCCCCCAACATCTAACTCTCTAAGAGCCTTTCCACTTTGTTAGAGGAAACCCTCTCCTATTATAAGTGCCTTTCCTTATTCCCTCTACTTCTACCTTTTCCTCTTCTCCCCTATTCCTATTGCCATCACTAAGGGATTACTTAAATAGGACAGTGGTCTTTAATCCAATAAATAAAGGTCTTAGTCAGTAGTTTAAGCACACTTTATCTTTGCCAGGACCCTCTCCCAATGTTTTATATAAATAGTCACAATGCATCATGAGAACACTATTTCAAATCATCATACAAGGATTTCAAGAAAGGAACATTATTCACACAATATTAAATTCTAGAACCATGATTATACTTACCCCTGCTAATTCCATTTCCCATAGACTCTGAAAGATCTAATTTAGCCATACATCTCCCATTCTTTCATTTCTCTCTTGATTTTCTATCATTTTGTCCCAATAAGAATACCCCATAATTTTCCAACCCTCTTGGGATTTAGATACAGTTCCATAACAGAAAAATCTCATCAGATGCCCATATTCACATGTCTTTTGCTTCCCTAAATTGCAGGAATTGTTTTCATTCATGCTACTCATTTATTGACTGACTCTTCTACCTGCGGTCTTGTTTGCCTGCTAATATGTATCTTCAGGAGATTGTTTTATCAATACTCACTTTCTCTTGACTCTTCATCAGTTCTGCCTTCTTTGGTAGAGTGTCCTCAGAACTTTGTTACCTACCCTAAAATTTTTAACATCACCATAAGTTATGGAGAGATCAGAACCAGAGAATAAAAGATGGTAGTAGGTTGATGCTGGTTTGGTTATATGATCATATTCTTTGTTTCATTAATTTAACTGCTGACCAAAAATCTTGTCATATATGTCATTGGGATATGCATTTATTTTAAAATTCTAGGAATATGACTTTAATTATAGTGATCTATTTGGCTTTATTTTTTCAGTTAAAGATGTGTATGTGAAATATGCAGGAGAAAACCATTTCAGCATCACAGCCTCCATGAGGGCAGGCATTTTGTCGACCTTGCTGTCTCTTCCACCATAGGAACAGACATTAGAGCAATCTTTCCTTTACAGATGACATCAATAAAAGGAACAGTGGAAAGGATTAAATTGGAACCAAGATAAATCTGTTTCTACCAAATATATATGTACTTTTAGATTCACTAATTTCTGTTGATAAAAAACTGTGTCAATTTGATGCATGACTCTCCTTCAGGATTTTGTCTTTGACAATCTTGCTTTAAATATTCATTTACTTGAGGGTCTCCCCTGGGGGTGCAGCAGTTGAGCGCTGGGCTGCGAAGCTGTCTGCAGCCTCTGCAGCACCGGTTCGATCCCCGGTCACTGGTGAGGGTCCCACATGGCACGACAGACCTCTCCTGCTGTGCCCGCTGCTCCCCTCAGCAGTGTATTTCGTCAGTCTGCCTCCTCTGTTCCCCGCTCTTGCTCTGGTGAATTCTTTCACCCTCCCACGCTTCTGACTATACCCAGTGCTTGCATAAATAAACAAACAAACAAACATAAATAAATAATATACTTGGGAGCTCTGTGTTCGGTTTTCCTGAGTTTGGTGCATTCATATCTTCAGGATTCACAATGAAAATAAAATGTCAATTTGTGAGGTAAGATTTTATTCGCAGATGCTTCAAGCAATAATTTGAAAATAAGGTCTTTGATAGTTATTGAGATGAACTTAAAGTGAAAATCATTATCCCAAGACACTGATCTTTACCTTTCATAAATTTTCTGTAGTCTCTTTTTCTAATCAAATATTGGGTCAGTTTTTTAAAATGATTCACTTTTGTTCAGTTGACTTTTTTATAGGCATTTATTTGGTAAATGGCTAGCACAATAAGGCTTTATATTTTGAGATAAGATTTAGGAGTCTCTGGAGCCAACATTTTACGTGTAATTTTGAGTCCACAGATTATGGCACAGATATTGACATTAACGCAAAGAAGCTCTGGGTAGTGTTCAGTAATGTCAGGTGCTTCAGAAAGGAAAATCTTATAATTCCCTGTCTTTGCTATAAATTTAATAATTTATCAAAGTATTAGCGCTGCTTCAAAAGGTGATTTTATTTCATTTTTAGAAATGGAAAAACAATACAATAAGCGAAGTGATTGATGCTGGTACTTAGAGCTGAGTTCCATGTACTCTGCTCCTTAGGGCAAAGGGAAATCTGGCACAGCAAAGTTTCCATGGTGGCAGCAGCACTTGGGAGGATAACTGATAGTGTAAGAGGTGAACTCAAAGGAAGGAAAGACAAATATTAAAGGTGTGCAGACCAACGGATGTAAGCTGAGACTGGGGCCTCCCTGGTGGTGCAGTGGTTGATTGCTGGGCTGAAAAGCTGCCCACAGCCTCTGCAGCGCCAGTTCGATCCCCGGCCACCAGCGAGGGTCCCACATGGCGCACAGACCTCTTCTGCTGCTCCTGCTGCTCCCCTCAGCAGTGTACTTCATCAGTCTGCCTGTTCTGTTCCCTGCTCTGGCTCTGGTGAATTCTCTCATCCTCCCATACATCTGGCCTGTACCCAGTGCTTGTATAAATAAATAATCTTAAAAAAAAAAAAAGTTCAGACTGATAAATGGGTGAGAAGCAGCAAGAAATATTTTAAGATTAAAGGTGGTATCATATACAGACTGAGAATTGTAAGCCCTAGCTTTCAGAAAAGTTACTTAACAGCTGTTTTCTGAGTCTGTTTTCTTATCTGTAAAATAGGAGTAACAGGTTTGTTGTAATGATGTGTAAAGAGAATGATTTAGATCATCATTACTGTTGAGTTACAGGAGGCACCATGAAGAGGAGTGGTCCAGAATCATTCATTGCTGATGGATAGGCACAATGGGAGAATTAAAGTTTTGGACCAGTTGTCTGTGTTGTAAATATTTATATTGCATATTTTTAAAGATATTTCACAGTTCTTCAAAAACTATCATTAAATTAAAGGTTTTCCTGAAGACCTGAGGAGTCCTCTCTAATCCACAATTTCTGTTCACTTCAACCCAAATACCATTTCTCTTTTCCTTTGACTCGAGATTCACCAAATCATAGGAGTTTGAGATATTATTATGAAGTACAAGAAAAGCTTCCTTTTTATCTTTTATCTTAAGTTTTGTGTAAACACTGTTTTTGGACAGATGGGAAATTGATAGGAAAATCAACAAGTGAGCAAAGCAAATGTGAGACAATTATCTTAACATGAGATCACTTGTACTGTTTCTATGGAAATGAGAAGAAAATAATATGCAACGAAACAGCAGAATGTGAAGGAATAAATTTGTGGAGATTATGTTAATATAAAGTCATATTTTTAGGAAGCAGGATTTTAATTTTTTATTGCATTCCTGTGAATTTCCTTTTTGATTTAAATTTTAACTGTGTTGTTCTATTTCACTTCTATTCCTATGTTATTTGATAAAGAAAAATAGTATAAAAGTTAAAGGTTCTGTTTTCCTAATTTATATTGTTATATAAAACATGTTATATAAGCATGCCTTTTTTTTTATTACTGACAATGAAGGACTTTCCTTTTAAATAAAATATCTAATAGGAAAGGAGATATATTCTACATCACAAAAGGGTAGATTATGTGGTCAAGAGCAATAGTGGAGAATATCGATAACCTTTTTCCATACTTGTCATTGCAAAATGGGTGGATGATTTCATAATGTTGATACATATTTTATTTTTTATTAATTCATTTATATTTACATGTATATCTTACATTATTGTTCATTTTTGTACAGTCTATTTTTGTATGCTTTCTCCTTTCAAGTGTATTCCCATCACTGGTTCACCTGTGCGCCATTACCATAGTCTCTTGTGCTCTTCTCTCCCCTGTTTTGATCTCTCTTCCTCCTCCCTCCCTTGCATAATGTCTGTGATTTATAGTTGCCTGTTAATTTTGTTTCATTAGTATTATTATTATTATTTTCCTGTTCCCTTATTTGGTTCTGCTGTATTCCTCCTTTAAATGAAACCATCCTATATTTTTCTTTTTTCTTCTGACTAATTTCACTGAGCATGATCCCTTCTAGTTCCATCCAAGTTGCTGCTAATGGGATGAGTTTATCTTTTTTGATTCTAAATAGTATTTATACCATATATATATACACACCATATATATATGTACACACACACCACATATACCACATCTTCTTGGTATATATATACACCATATATACCACATCTGTATATGTACCATGTCTTCTTGATCCAGTCATCTATTTGGCATTTGGGTTGTTTCTATAGCTTATTGTAAATAGTGCTACAATAAACATAGGAGTGCAAATGGTTTTTTGAATTAATGCTTTTCTGTCCTTTGGGTAGATCCCTAGGAGTAGAATTGCTGGGTCATATGGTTACTCCATATTGAGTATTCTGAGGAACCTCCACACAGCATTCCATAATAGTTGGACCAGTTTGCATTCCCACCAGCAGCACAGGAGGGTTCCTTTTTCTCCATATCCTTATAATGTTGATACAAACTTTTAAATACATGTCCCCTGATTAAGTCATTGTAAAGAAAAACTTATGATAATTTCTATAACAATTTAAGATTATTGGTAAGAAGACTGCATTTATATCATATAGGTTTGTTCTCCTAATGTTTTCTTACTAATGTTAAATTATTTTCTATTATCTTGAAAAAAGAATTGAGATTTTGGGAAAAGAATGGCTCGAATCTTTTATTCATTTATTTATTTATACATACATACAAGAACTGGGGTATAGGCCAGATGCGTGGGAGGGTGAGAGAATTCACCAGAGCCAGAGCAGGGAACAGAACAGGCAGAGTGATGAAATACACTGCTGAGGGGAGCAGCAGGAGCCGGCGCGGGGGATCAAACCGGTGCTGCAGAGGCTGCAGGCAGCTTCACAGCCCAGCGCTCAACTGCTGTGCCACCAGGGGAGGCCCAAAAATGGCTTGAATCTTAACAGCTAAGAATGATGATGTCAAATGACTTTACAACTTTGTAAAGTGTCTGCTGAGGTTTATCGTCTCTCATCCCATATGTAGTCATTTATGTTTTACTTCTTTATTTGGTTTTATTAATTTTCCATTAGAAATGTGAAAAAATAGTTGGAATGATTTTCATTGTATATCATCTTTGAGAGTACCTTTTAAAGTAAGTAGATTAGCTTTTAATGGAAACGGACTCTAAAACTCCACTTAGGATAAAGCATAACTGCAAACTTCATTAGGATAATCATTTAAGAGGCTGCAACATACATGGTTTACTAGAGCATTTGACTTTTTGTGAGGCATGCCTCCTCAAACAGCAGATTGGTCTTTGCTAGTAAATTGATCATGGAGGCAGGATAAACAATTGATCAACTATATATTCAAAGTGATATATTTTATCTTTAGATGTTATTCTTTGGAAAGTTCTGGAGTAGGCAGAGGAGAAACTTTAAATAGTAGTTCAGTAGAATTACACTTTAGTGCAGACAAAGACAAACTGTAAGACTAATCCTTAAACCTTAGATCTTAGATACTCAGGAGGGGCCGACAGGGGAGAGTTGAGAATGATGTCAGAGGTTGATGGGGTGGGAGGAAAGAAACAGGGGAAGGTGGTGGAGGACTGTGGGCTCTTTGGAGGTGGGAAAACAATGGTGACTGAACCTGATGGGAGGAGTCCTATATTGTGGAAAAAATAAACAAGGATGCTCAAAATACATAAATTAAATATAAATAAATAAATTGGGAAAAATTATCCTTTAGAATAAAGCGTTGGGCCTCCCCTGGTGGCGCAGCGGTTGAGTGCTGGGCTGCAAAGCTGCCCGTAGCCTCTGCAGCGCCGATTAGATCCCAGGCTACTGGTGAGGGTCCCACATGGCGCAACAGACCTCTCCTGCCACGACCGCTGCTCCCCTCAGCAGTGTACTTCGTCAGTCTGCCTGTTCTCTTTCCCGCTCTGGCTCTGGTGAATTCTCTCACCCTCCCGAACTTCTGACTGTACCCAGTGCTTGTATGTATGTATGTATAAATAAATAAAATACATACATACATACATACATACATACATAAATACATAAATAAATAAATACATAAATAAATACTTGTAAGAGGCACTTTTGATGTTCACCCTAGATCATTTCAATTGTTTTCTTACCACTGAAAATAAGTTAAAATACTTTGCACATCAGCAACTGGATTTTTTCTGTTACTTTTTGTCTATGGGTTTTTTCCCATCCCATGGAGGTTTTCATAGAAATGACCCAAAAGAACAGAATCATGGAATAATACTCCAAAATTGAATTACTCATCAGTCAGATGGCAACAGGGAAGATTTCACTGGTAGTATGTGGAATGGGGGTAAAGCCCACTGAGTGTGATGGCAATCTTATTGCCAAGAACCCCATGAGTTGTAGATTTATTTTTTTAAAGATTTATTTATTTCTGCATACAAGAACTAGGGTACAGGCCAGAGGTGTGGGGGGTGAGAGAATTCACCAAAGACAGAGTGGGGAACAGAACAGACGAATCTACTGAAATACATTGCTAAGGGGATCAGCAGGTGAGCCAGGAGAGGTCTGCTGTACCATGTGGGTTGCTCCCTGGTGGGGGATCGAACTCATGCTGTAGAGACTGTGGACAGCTTCACAGGTTGAGTCTTAACCCCCTGTGCTACCAGGGAGGCCCATGAGTGGTAGATTTTAAGGTCTTTTAAGTGAAAGAGTAAATGAAAGTTTATAAAATAGCTTTGAGAGATGTAGGTACAATGGTAAACTATAAGAACTGTACTCTTGTCTACTTTTTGTCAACTGCCCCAAAAGTCCTAAAGGTATTACAGTATGCATCTCCAGGAAAGGGTGAGCAACCTGCAGCCCCGTAAATGGGCACCATTTTCCCTGACCTCACTGACATGCAACTGCCTTAGTCTACAGTGCCCAGCATGCCTTGTTGACTGGGGGCAGCTGGGAAGGAGCAAGGTTGATATATATCGGAGGTGGGATGAAGGAGGACAGAGACACTTGGAGGAGAGACATGGTTGAGAGACACATGGGGAGGCTGTGTCTGGTCTTAGACTTAGTCATGCACCTTAGAATGTACACCTCATAACAATGTGGGCTCCCTGGATACCCCTCGGTTGCATTATTATAAAGATAGATCATCACAAAATCAGACTAACCCACACTACACAGAACATATTCTAAAAGTCACAGTGTATCAATAGCAATTAATGATACCCTTACCTCCTGAAGCTGGAAAGATTACGTTTAAAATTTGACCCAGGATTTCATGACAAGAGTAGTATAATACATAGGAGGATGTGATCAATGTTCATGATCATAGGACCTAGGGACAGGGTCGCTCTTAGATATTGCAGAAAGTGTAGATTTTGTTTGGAAGCTCAGAATCATTGTGATGCTTCTTGATATTTCAAGTCAGTGAAATTAGTAAATGTGCAATTGCGACAATCCAAGATAAGTAGGGGTTTCTATTTTTCAGCAGTTAGACCCAGGCCATCCATGGGGGCCTCCCTGGTAGTGCAGGGTTTTAAATCTCAGCACTATCAAGCTATCGCCAGCCTCTGTGGCCTGAGCGATCCCTGGCCAGGGAGCTAACGACAATGGCCCAGCAGACCTCTCCTGTCTCACCCACTGCTCCCCTCAGCAGTGTACTTCAGTCAGTCTCTGGTAAATCATCTCACCCCTTCCCCGCACCTCTGGCCTGCACCCCAGTTCTTGTATGCATAAGTAAGTAAAATAAATCTTAAAAAAATATAAATAAACCCAGGCCATCCTACTGGGGAAGCAGCCTAGATCGGTAGAGGTAATACCAAAGGGCAGAGAAACTTAAAATAGATGAGAGAAGAGAGTTGATAAATACCAATCACTTGGAATATCTCGGTACCAGAGAACTAGCTGGTTATTAACACTAGATTTTTAGTTTTGCTGGTGAATGGCTTGAAATAGCAACAACCAAATACACACAAATATGGAGAATGAGTGAACTTGGACTGTCGCAATCACCAGCAGTTGCATATTCCGTAGTCTCTCACTTTACCTCTCAAGTCACTTGAAACTATGGTGGGCAGTTTCCCTACATAATGCATTCCAGGTCAATTACCTGCAGCTTTCTGCTTCTCTTAGTGCTTTTCCCAGTGTTGCAGGATCTTTTTTTCATCAGTGTTGTTTCGTCCTCAAGAAGAGCAGCCCTGAAGTGCCTGATATTCCAGTTAGAGAAATTCTCAACCACTTCAACCAATTAGGATCATTATTCTCTGTCCCTCTGAGGGGCAATTGTGAGAAAATTCGGTCCCCTGTTCCCATAGAGATAACCCACTCTTTATCAAACCTTCTGTTGCCTTTTCTGTCTCCTTCTCTTTTCCCATATTCTCATTTTTGCTTCTTTTTTACCATCTCTCCAAAAAATTCCTTTCACCCAAGACCGTGTCTCAGTGTCTGCCTTCAGGGAATTCAAACTAAGATAATGATAATCTCCATGATTACACTTATTTTTAAGTTTTGGAAGGCAAACCAGGCTCTGGAAGCAGAATTATATTTGAGAAGCTAAAGCTAAATTCTCAACTATGTTAATACTGCCTCCAAGATACAAAGACTAACGAAGTTAAGCACACCAGGCTTAATCATGTTTTCTTGACAGTTGTTTGAGTTTATTGACAAGTTGTGTAATGTATCCAAGAGTTTTGTTGCATGTACATCACAATTTTTGGCTCCCAAAGAAAATGCAAATATATGTTCTTTGAGAAGTTCAGTGTCATTGAAAGAGGTAAGGTAAAAAACCTGATTTTACATATCTTTAAAGAATTTTTTGCGCTGCTTAAAACATTACTCTCATTTTCTTATCTGAAGCTCTTGGCACCCTCCATATGGATTTGGCCTCTCCCTGCATTCTTGGCTCAGCTCTCTCCAGAGGGTGTGTTCAGCAGCACAAAATTACTAACCTGTCTGGGGCTCTTGGGTGCTGTTCTGGGTTATATCTCTGCTGAAATTGTACTTTTAATCTCCCTTTCCATAACCCTGTCCAGTTTCTCTAGTTAGTAGAACTTTTACCTATCTCCATCCACGTATTCCCAGGCTGCTCTGAAAGTATCACCAATGCTGAGTCACTCAAGAGATCTTAATCTAAATTCTGACCTTGTTTTATAGTGTATGAAGGTAGATAATGGAGTGGGAAGTCAATGCATCCATTTGGCCATCTCTTTCTTTTTCTTTTCTAGTTTTTAGGTGGTGTTGGTTTATAGTGCTATATGTGATTCAGGGCTATGGGCTTGTACCTCCTCACATGTACGTTGCCACAGCACACCCACCACCAGAACACCCATATAGCTTCACCAGAGACCAGCAGGCTCCTCCCCCTTTACTCCCTCCCCCACTCTCCCCTTCTAGTAGCTCCAGTTCTGCAGTGATATTTCTAGGCTTTGTTTGGCTTTCTCCCTCTGGCTTATTTCATTTAGCATAACCCCCTCCAATTCCATCCATGTGGTCTCAAATGGCAAAAATTCATCTTTTCTCATATATTGGTGGTATTCCACCGTGTCTTTGCAGCATACCTTCTTAATCAACTCATCCGTGGTCTATCATTTAAATTGTTTCCATCACTTTGCTATTGTAAATACGGCTGCAGTGAACATAAGAGTGCATTTATCTCTTTGAATTATTATTTTTGCATTCTTTGGATAAAAGTGAAAGAGTAGAATTGCTGGACCATGTGGTAGATCTGTTTTTAATTTTTTAGAAACCTCTGCATTTGTTTTCTACAGGGGCTGGACCAATCTGGAACAGGGTGGTCCCCAGGAAAAGGGGAGGTTCCAAGTTCCCTGCTCCACCCAAGGAAGGGTGGAAGGTGCAGGAAAAAAGAGAAGAAGCTGGAGAGGAGACTGTAGAAGGAAGGAGAAAGATGGGAGCGAGAAGGAGACCTGGAGGCACAAGGAGCAGAGAGATGTGAAGAAATTGTACTTGCCTTTTGGTCCTGGGCTGGTTGGAACAGATGAGTGAGAGATCCACTGTGAGGTTGACAATGTTAGCTTTTATCCTGATTTTGATTTTGCCCTTTCCTTCCAAACTTTTCCATTTCTGACCCTTTTCTGTGGATCCCAGCAGAAAGTGCTTTAGACGAGGCAGGCTTCCAGGCCTTAGTCGGGGCCTCAGTGGCCCTGCTTTCGATCAACCCTGTTAGACTGGCCATTAGCCCATGAGGCTAACTTAGGGTGCTTGATTTAGGAACTTTATCCTTTATCTTCTCTTTTCTGCACACTAATTGTATTAAAGTTTTTTTCCAATAAAAGAACACACTAGAGTGTGTTTTGTCTTGAGGTGGCAATGGCAGAACCGATTTAGAGCAGGCAGGTTAGGGAGTTCTGGGGTGCTGCTCACCCTGCCTTGTAACAGATCTACATCCCCTACAATAGTGCAGGAGCTTTCCCTTTCCTCTGACTTTGGGGAAAATTTGTTATTTCTGTTCTGTTTGTTTTGACATGGGTCACGGTCAAAGGACTGACTGGTATCTCATTGTGGTTTTGCTTTGCATTTCCCTGATAAGTGATGCTGGTGAATAGGGACATGAGAAAATGCCCATCTCTTTCTTGAGACAGAGGGGTATTATCGAAGACCTTTCTCTCGACTGTACCCATTATCCTCATCTTTGGAATTTTTTTTTTTAAATTTGTTTTAAAGATTTATTTATTTATTTATACAAGCACTGGGTACAGTCAGAAGCGCGGGAGGGTGAGATAATTCACTAGAGCCAGAGCAGGGAGCAGAGCAGGCAGACTGACAAAGACACTGCTGAGGGGAGCAGCGGGCGAGGCAGGAGAGGTCTGTGTGCCATGTGGGACCCTAGCTGGTGGCCAGGGATCAAACCGGCGCTGCAGAGGCTGCGGGCAGCTTCGCAGCCCAGCACTCAACCGCTGCACCACCAGGGAGGCCCCATCTTTGGAATTTTAACCAAAATTCAAAACAGAGCAGTCTCATTCTGTGTCCTGTCAAAGGAACATGATTATGGCGTGTATTCCTGAGTGTATTTCCTCTCCGTTGGAGTCATATCCAACTTTATTATTTCCTGCATTTTCAGGTGGCAGTTTAATGAGTCAGTTTCTTTTGTCATTTGTCCTCTTCCTCCTATTCTGTCTTTCTCTGTGTGTGTCTCTCTCTGTCTCTGTCACTCCCCTTCCTCCCTTCCTGTCTTTATCCATTCTCCCCCTCCTCTTCCTTCCCCTTTCCTTCCTCCTTCCTTCCCCCTTCCTTCTGTTGTAGAGCAACCCCGATACAAAACGGGGTGCCTGACTGTGGGTCCTCACCCGCGCGCTTAAAAGGACTTATCAATGCTCTACTGCAGGCACACGTGAAAGGTTAATAAAAGGTTTATTTACAAAGGGAAGGGGAAATGAGGAAATGTACAGCTCTGGGAGAAAAGTGGGAGACAAAGTTTTAAATGAGTCCTACCCGATCTGCCGATTAGGAATCCCAAAATGGCGCTCTGAGAGCTGGCCGCCAGCCAGGAGCCATGAAGCCAGGAGGCGAGCGATCGCGAGCCAGAGAGAGCCCAAGGCCCACGTGTTTGGTTTTTTATATCCAACCTGGCTGCCCAACTCCACCCTCAGGTCCCAGCCACCCTCCCTTGGTGGTGATGGGATTTGTCTTTCCCAGAGTCTTGATGGCTTTAGTCTGGAGTGGGGGTGGAGTCCACAAAGCCTGTATGGGATTAACTCAGGACATCACTTCCCCCTAACAATTCCCCCCTTTCACTTTTTGCCACCATTTCCATGGTGATGAAGATCAAACATATGGATGCTGGGATACAGTCTCAGATGAAAGTTTTCCAGGGTTCCAGTCTGAAAGAAAACAAATCCCTCCAGGTATTGTCCATTGTGGAAAGCAAAAGTCCTCCATTCCTGGAAAAACAGTTCATCAGTCCCAGCCGAAAGAAAACATCTGGAGGATTTTTTTTTCTTTTGGCTTGGATAATGGACTATTTTTAAGTAATGAAACTGTCATACTGGACATTCATGGACAATGCTGCTGACTAATTGTTGCTTCTCTTACACACATTGTAACCCTTAAAAAAACAGTCTCCTAAGACTACACCCTGAGATTGTGCCACCATAGATATGGTGGAATAAAATTAAAAGGGGGGATTGCAACAGGGTGGTCCCCAGGAAAGGGGGAGGTTCCCTGCCCCACCCAAGGGAGGGTGGAGCTGAACAGGAAGAGGAGAAGCTGCAGAAGAGACTGAGGAAGGAAGCAGGAAGGAGCCAGGAGACCTGGTGGAGGCGCATGGAGCCTAGAGACACGTGAAGAAACTGCGCTTGTCTTTTGGTCGTAGACTGGGTGACACAGATGTGGGTGAGACCCATGGGGAGGTGACCATGGCAGCTTTTATCTTGATGTTGATTTTGCTCTTTTCCTTCCGGGCTTGTCTGGTTATTTCTGACCCTTTGCTGTGGGTCCCCACTGGAAGATGCTTTAGACTTGTGGCAGGCTTTGGGGCTTTGCTCTGGGCCAATCCCATTTGGATGGACTTTTACCCACGAGGGGACGGGTAACTTTGGGTGCTTCATTTAGAAACTAGACTCTTTGCCTTACCTGTATTGTTTCCTAGTTTTATTAAAGTTCCTTCCCATTAAAGTCTCATATGTTTTGTGCTGATGCGGCGGATGGCAGAACCCATTTAGAATAGGCAGGTTTGCAGGGTTTGGGCTGACCCTCTCCCTGTCCTATAACACTTCCTTTTATTGCTTATGAGCCTTACTGTTAGCATTCTGCCATGTGAAGCAAAGTAATATCCTAAGCTTTCTACACAGTTCCTGGTTCCTATGTATTAAATCCCACTGTGCACTTGACTCCCGGTGTCCTGTTTCTGTCATGTTACCTGTCATATGCCTACATGATTAGTCAGACTAATAAAAAATGGCAACCGATTTTGTTTTTAGAGTATCTAATGTATCAAGGAGAGATAAATGTTAAAATTTTATAACCATGGGGCCTCCCCGGTGGCACAGTGGTTGAGCGCTGGGCTGCGAAGCTGCCCGCAGCCTCTGCAGCACCGGTTCGATCCCCGGCCCCCAGAGAGGGTCCCATATGGCACAACAGACCTCTCCTGCCGCGTCTGCTGCTCCCCTCAGCAGTATACTTCGTCAGTCTGCCTGTTCTGTTCCCCACTCTGGCTCTGGTGAATTATCTCACCCTCCCACGCTTCTGACTGTACCCAGTGCTTGTAAAAATAAATAAATAAATCTTAAAAAAAATCTATCATTATAAAAAAAAATTATAACCATGAAAGTAAATGCACTTTTAATGCCTTTTTTAGAGAGGAAAATGGAGTTAGCACTTTGTTTCAATCTACTAAATATAAAAATAACCTTTTTCACTTTTTTTATTACCATAATGTCCCCCATTACAGATCTCTTTCTACCTCGTCCTCTCCATCTCTCTCAATTAATATATTTTACATTGACTATATATTCATAAAATGATAATAGGAAAATGATACATGTCTTAATAAATGTGTTTTATTAAAAATATGTTGGGGAATGTCAAACATGATTTTATGGAGATTCCCATAAATACAGTTTCTATCATTTAGTCCTCTTATCTGTCCCTGTTGGATTTTGAAAAATGCTTTCTTGGACCTGGGAGCACATTCTTTTCTACCACAATCTGAGACCATTCAGAAGGCACCTGTCTAAGGTAAAAGGTCACTCTGCGTGAAGTCACATGTGGCTCTGGTAATGACATGGGGGCCGTTTGGGAAAATGAAGTCAAACTGTCTTGAAAGTAGAACATTTTGGGTGTAGCATTAAATCCACTGCCCTTGAAGAACAAACATTCTGAATTTAATCCTTGTGTCTCTTATCACCCCTTTTGTTTTTCACTAGTCCTGTTGTATAGCAGCTTCACAAGGAGTAAAATGAAGGAAATTTGGGGAGTTATCAAAGATAGCCACAAAAGGAAGATCTTGGCAGGTGTGATCTGAGTGATAGTGGACGTGCAGATTTCTTCTTGTATTTTATTGGGTTTCATGCTCCAGGTAGACCCCATTCACTTTGTGTCTCTCTGTGTCCTGTGTAGGGTCTGACATTCTGTTGTTCTGTTGTTCTGAGGACCTGGTGTTGTTTAGTATAGTTTTCCTCTGCTATTAGTATCCTCTAGTTGTGACAACACAGGGAAGACAGAGTCATTATTTTGTCTCCTCATCTTTTTACGCAATTAATTTTCATATTCCAAAGTCAGGTGCCTGCAAGATTACAAGGAAGATAATAACAGAAAGAAAAGACCTTGAGTTAGAGGATTCTATGGTCAAAGGATGAATGGTGGGTTTTCGTTCTGCTTTGCATATCTAAAAACCTTTTCTGCATAGAATTTGCTTTACTTTTTCTCACTAGGAGAAAAGAATGCTATTTGATATATTTTGTAAAGTTACTGAGACCTGCCCAGCACTGCTTAATTAAGATGGCTTTGTGGAAACTCAACCAGGATACGTGACCTTTATCTAATAAGAACCTCCATGGATTGGGCCCAGACATCTGTATGTTCATCAGTCCTTCTGATTATTTCTGATATACACATGCAGAAGTGGCAAACTAGATAAAACTACAAGGTGAGTAAGGAGCTGGGCATGATGAAACATGATAAAGGGAAAATAATTCTGTATATCTAAATCTTGACAATAATATCCATTGCTTCATAAAATTCTCCGATCAAGGATAGCTTATAAAGGTGAAACCATTATCAGAGGTTACTGATAATTTGAAGAAAATATAGGATTAGAAAATTATGTATATTCTAAAGCTAAGTAAGCTCTATGTGTGTTATACACACGAATAAGCAAATATTATCTTTTACATTGAAGAGTCGTAGACACCTGAATAAATTAAACTTATACATCTGAAAAGATGTTCCTCAGAGGATATAATGAATTAAATAGAATTGTTAAGAAGAAAACTATGTGATACATACATATGTGTGTGTGTGTGTGCGCGCGCGCGCGCATGCACTTTTATACTACTTCCTTTAAAGTTCAGAAGAAAATAACTTATATGTATTAAAAGCACTTTTTTCCTGTATTACCAACTGAGGAATTTCAGGTTTCATTGTGCATGTGTCTGTGTCCTTGGCTCTGTCAAGTTGAAGGTGTAAGAACATTGAAGCAGTTAAATGTTTCCATGGGCAGGAAACTTTTATTATCATGATAGCTGTAGAACTGGGCACAGGGAATAACTTCCCTCCTAAAATCTGTCTCTAATATGGTGATTTTCCTGAAATGTCATTATTATGTATTTGGAAGTTAATAAAAATGTTAGGGGTACTCACAGAAGAAATAACTCAAACACTTTTCATGTTTGCAGGATTGTTCAGTGATTGGTTCCCCTATTAAAATTGTCTTTCATTTTTCTTTTGTGCAGAGTGAATATGCTGAGTTGCTTTTGCTTGGAAGCATTTATCTTTGTTCTGAAATACATTGATATCCCTCACGTAATTCCACCATTAACTGCTGAATAAATTAACTTGAAAATGTGTTTAAATGTAGACATTTTATCTATGCATACAAAACATTGCAATGTAATTTTTTTTGCCTTATATACACCATAGCTGTGTAAATTTACCTAATAATTATAAATTAATCTTTTAGAATGAGAGTTTTCCTCATTGGGTAGTAGCACTGGGAAGTACACTTCTTACCATTATTCTCTTTTCTTCCTTTTTTGCCTTTATTTTATTTTTCTCTCTCCTCCTCCACAACCTTTATGTGTTACAGTTGATCAGTTGATCAGTCCAATAGAGTACATGCTGGTCATGTGTCATGACCATGTTCCTTATGACCTTGGGAGGTAGCTAATCGTAGAGAAAATGAAGAGGAGGACAAAAAAAAATCTGTTAAACCAGCTGTCTGGAATCGAAGCTTCCTGGGAAACTAAATTTTCATTTGTCAAATGGGGATAGTCCAGGGTAAACTGAGTCTTTTGATCACCCTCTTTGGGGGGAAAAAAATACTTACCTTAAAAGTATTTGCTGAAATCTGAGGGGAGAAATCAAATACTGTACAAAAACAAACAAGAGTGTAACAAAATTAATTAACTAATTAATAATGCATTTGCTGAACAACAAAACTTTCTGTTTACTGAATATTTAAGTGAATATGTTTACCTGATGTAGCACAATGCAACCACAATATTAAAGAAAAATCAATGTCTATATAAGATAAATTGAACAGATTCATTAGAATCAACACTGTGCTTAAGGAGATAAATCTCTTTTGTAAATATTACTAATAATTAGAGGCAAAAACTGTTGAGGATGAACATTAAAAAAATTCATGTATCTTTACATCCAGTTTTTGGTTACAAATATGTGCATGGCAAAGAGATTGCAGAGAACGAATAACTTACAGTGGGTATTTAACCTGGGATGAGTTAAATAGACAGGGAGGTGGTTAAATAGGCAGGGAGTACTTTATTCAACACTGTTACAAGGGAGAGACTGACTTCAGTGTCGCTCCAGCAAAAGACAGGAGGATTTTTAGGAGCTGAGATGAACTCATGGAAACACAGTGGAGGAGGTCAGGAAGGAGCTTCATCAGTGGAGTTGGCCATCTTTGCCAGCTAATGGCACTTCTCTAAGTTTGGCTCCGATCCTTCTGCAGATCCTGGGTGATGGGAACATTGATTAAGTCAGCATGGATTGCCCAAACAAAATAGTGGGCTGCTTCCACAACAAAATTATCTTTTCTTTCATAGTTCTGCAGGGTGATAAGTCCAAGATCGCAGTGTTAGCCGGTTATTTCCAATGGGAGCTGTTACCCGGACTTGCACTCTACAGCCTCATTGCATGTCCTCATAGAAGAGGGAGAGAGAGAAAGAAAGTGAGAGAGTGAGAAGTTGGTGTTTCTTCCTCTTCTATACGGAAGCCAGGTCTCTGGTTCCCTGGATCAAAGGTTCAACCTCATGACCTGATTTAACCCTAATCACCTCTTTAAAGTCCTTACCTCCAATATAGTTACAGGGGAGAGGGTTAGGACTTCATGTATAAGTTTGAGGGGACGGACACAATTCATTCTATAAGGGCGCAATCTTCCTTGACTATATTTCAAGGAGATGACTCCTCAGTCCTTGAGGAAAACATTTCTATATTATAAATCTGGCCTGGATCTGGGAGAACATTTATATCACAACACAGTAGAGAAAAAATTCACAATGGCAAATTATTTTATTGAGGTAACATTGGCTTATAATTTAGAGGTAAAGGGTCACACCCATCATAAATGTTCTAAGTAAAAAGAGGTCAGCAACCATCATGAGACAGAAACTTGCTAGAAGCTTAGTGAAGGTGAAGGGAACATTAGCAACAAGCTATGAGTCACCCATGCTTCATCTGTGCTCTAAGAAAGCCACTGCCACAGTCTTGTCTTATTATTCATGGTGAAGCTGACATAGAATGAGCCGTAACCCTGAGGACCTGCAAGTACTGCATTATGCAGTAAGTGGGGATATTTCAATTAATACCTCCACATTCTTCTGTCACTTCTTAACTAAAGAAAAAAGAAATGAGGTCTGTGTTTAATGAAAAACTCTTTGTGCCCCTTGGTATCTCACTGTCCTTACACCAATTATTATCTTTTTTTTTTTTTTTTTACATGGTCTGGAAACATCAGAGTAACCATTCCTGTCTTAGGAGAGCAGAAGTCAATCCTTTCTCTCTGAATACACTGAGCAAAACCAGGTATGTGTGTCTGTGTGTTAAAAAAAAAAAAATTCCAAGTGTGTAACAAGAGAGAGGTAAGTGGAAAGGATGTGGAAAACAAAGAAGGAATGCCATCTTTGGGGTATGTATAATCAATACCAGCAGTAGGTGCCAGAGTTCGCAAATTATCAAAAATTTTAACTCTCTTCAAATTTAGAATTGGGCTTTTGAACACTTTTTGTCATTGGATGACTTTTAGTTAGCTGAGTAAATAGGTGTGGAACTAGGCGGAGGTGAGAGGTAAATCTGTCTTTGGATGCAAAATTGAAAGGGATACCAAAAATGTACAATGAATTCCAAACAGGACTGATAATACTGATCACTCATTTGACTGAAATTCTCACTTTCTAAGATGCTGTTACTGATACTGTCATGATTAAAATTGTTGATGCTTTGTTTCCCATGGATTTTTGCATCAGATTTGGTTTTTGGAAAGTCATATTAACTATTAATTATCTTGATTACAAGGGGTTTTTTTTGGCATACCCTTAAATTTTGCAGCCCAGTCCAGTGTCTTACTTGTGTCACCTAGTCATGACCTGATTTAACCTTTGTTAAGTTCATAATCATGTTTGTGCAATTGAAATGCACAGAATCCTAAATTTAAAAGAAAATAATATATGAATTAGGAGAAATGTAGTATTTCTATTACCTTAAAAGGTACCCACCACAAACTATAACAGTTTATATAACTCTTTTGAATCACATGGGTCACAATTAAAGTAGCTTGAATTAATGTGTTACAATGGAGTTGACATACTTTTTATAAAGGACCAGATAGTAAATATGTTCAATTTCTTAAACTTTATGATCTCAATGACAATAATTGAACCCTCTCACTGGTAGCAGGAATGCTTAGGTAATACTAAACAAATGGACATATTCCAATAAAACATCATTTATAAAAGCAGGCAATGGCTTGAATTTGGTCTATAGACCACAGTTTGCCTACCTTTATATTTAATGCATCTACATGCTTTACTGAGAACTCTAAACGGGGTTGCCTGCAATGGACTGTAAAAGATTCACATCATGTATTGAGCTGAGTGGCCAAGCCTTTATCTAGACACAGAGAACCTCCATGACGAATGACTGAGTACCAGTTCACATGTCTATACTTAATCTACTAGCTTAGCATTCTGTATGAGAGAAGAATATTTAATGGCACTTGTTATTACTAGGTATCTAGTATCTGATAGTTACGCTATCTCAGTCTTGCCAGCATTGCGCCCTGTTAATATACTCTTTAAAAGTCTTGAAAATTAAACACTTTATTGAAGACCATGAACTTTAAGGACATTTCTCCATGAGTACAGTTTGTTTTATTGGCAGTAATGAATGTTTCTTAATGGGTCAGTGACACAGCTAAAACCACAAAATTGAGGTGGCCTCATGTGGAAAGTTGGTTAACAGAATGTTTGCTTTCCATTTGTAGTGGGACATCTTCCCAATTTAAAGAGAATTTACTGCAGCTGTAGAGCAGAGGTTAAGTGGTGCTGAAATGACAGTATTTTAAAAAATGGGGTGCATGTTTGGAAAAGCTGTTCTGAAAGAGATAGCCCTTAGCTCTATGCATTTAACAGTATCCTTGCTGGTTATGCCAATTAATGACCACTTGGATTTATAAATGAGGAGTAGGAAAACAATTTACAGTGATTAAAAGGTCAAAGCAAGCTGTGTTTTATTTAGTAATTCTGTCATGTGGAGAAAGGATTAATAAAGCAGAGTGGAATACTAGAATGCCCATAGTTTGCTTCTCTATGGATTAATGCCACGGCATGTATTGGAATGAAAATTACTGGAGATATGAGATACTATCATAACCATGCCTTTGGTAGGCTCACAGAGAGCCCCAGAGTTACATCTTGGGTAAGGACAGGACAAAGATTTTCCCAGAAGAAAGTTTGAGGAAAAGTGGTTTTATGTATCACATGAGTTAAGTCAGACAGATTAGCCATTATTTCAAAAAACTTTCAAGGCATGGTATACCTCACTGATTATTTGCTTAACCTTTTAATTAGAGAGAAAGGAGCTGGTGCCCAGAGAAGATAAGAGCTTGCGGGGAAGACTGCATGCATGGTATTGATGGATTTGTCATCAGTTCTCTGGTCCATTTTATGCCTGGGCTTTGCTCCTCCAAATTGAACCCTCATCCCCATGAAGGCACCAGGACAGAGACTCACATGGTTGGAACCATGTAGCATGTAAAAGGCACAGTCCCATTGCTAGGATTCAGGTCCTTCTAGCTGGGGTTTGCAATGTTTCTTTCATAGATGGTGCGACAGAATTAGAAAGTTTGCATTGCAGTTAGTTTTAATTTATTTAAGTCATTGGTTTAAATAGACTAACATCTCTTGGATCAAAACTTCAAGTCAGTCATTTTGTCAAAACTTTCTTAATTCACAGTTCAGAGAGAGTGTAATATTTGACCATATTAATGCAAATATAGTGAATCAAAGTAAATGGTTCCATTTTTCAATATGCTGGTGATTCTTCTGGTTTTTCCTCATGTGAATCATGAGGTTTGTATCCAAACCTCTCTTCCTGACCAGGGTGAGGGTGACCCCCCTCAGATTCACAAGTAAAGGACATTTGAACTTGTAGTCCCCTGAAAATAGGCACCTCCTAGAATTTTGTTACCTAAGAGTCCATCTCACTCACCTTAGTCTCAGTCCTTTCTGTTTCCATTGGTTTCTCCCTGACAGTATATAGAGAGAATGACTGACAGTTTATGTATCTAAGGCATTTAGCTCCAGAGCAGAGAAATTTTGCTGTAATACCATATAGTATCAATTAAATTTTAGTCAGGATATTTTGGAGTTAATATATTCATAATGTTTGAGGTCCACTAGATGTGACTTTAATAGTAGTTCAGATCAAATTCTCCTGGTTATGTCGCATAGATTATCACATAACTGTAACTTCTTCAGAATTACCTCATCATAGGAGAAATCTTCTGATCTTACCCATTAATCACAGAGCGTTAGTCAGACACTCTATTTATATTCCATATTTCCCATTTTTATTCAAATATCTCTTCAAATTAATATTCTTATTTCCTCCTCTGAGTTTTATTCTCCTTCCTATTTATATAACATCTATATTGGAGAGGATAGAAGAAAAGAAAAAAAAAGTTTTAACCTTCTACTCAGCCTTTTGCTAAATATTGTTCATCTATTAATCTAATAGAGCTAATCATTATATTTTTAAGATGCCACGATTTATATATTTCCCTATGAAAATAATTCTTAAGAGGCAGAGAGTTCATGACTCACAATAATACCATAAAAGTTTTATTTTTCCCTCTACAAAAATTTCACTAACAGAGGTATATTTTTTATAGTTATATATGTATGGATATAAAACCTAAATACCCCTGAGCAAATCTGGCCTTGATTTCATCTAGCTTCAGTTCAAAAATAATATGACTGTCTCTTTTTGCCATCAGGATTTAAACATAGGTTTCTTACTTAATTCCTATGTTTACTTCCCATTGTTAGAATAAATAAAAATGCAAACCAGTCACACACAGCATCTGTTTTGTAGCCATGGTTGTTCATTTTGGCTGGAAGTGATTCATCAGGTTTGAATCACAGTGAAAGCAGTCTGCATGAAGCAAATCTTGTTCCTCTTTATCAAATAGATCATGTTATAATCAATTTACCTTTTAAAAATTCACCCTGCAAGAAAAATGGTTGCATGTTTTCTTATTTGTGTGTCAAAACAACACAATAATGATCATAAAGATACTGCCTTCCCATGGAAACCCAGAAAGACCAAGGATGTAGAGTCAGTAAGTGGTAAAACAGCGTCAAACCCAACTCTGTTGGCTCCCAAAGATATATTTCAAATTCAACTACCTTATTCATGAGGCTTTTCCTATTCATTTATGATTTTTCAGTACTCCTGAATTTTTTAAAAAATATTGAGAAATATACATCACATGACATTTATCGTCTCAATTATTGTTAAATGTCAGTCCCATGGGATTAGATACATTAACATTGTTCACAATCATCACCACTATCCATCCATGGACTCTTCATCTTGCAAAACAGAAACTCTGCCCATTAAAAGATACATTGCCCTCCATTCCCAATCCCTAGCAAATACTATTCTACTCTTTATCTATTTGGCTGTCCAGGTACCTCATCTAAGTGGACTTTGCAGGTCTGTCTACTTGTAATTGTTGTATGTCTCTGAGTTTAAAGTCTAGTAGATTCATCCATGTTGTCACATGTGTCAGAATTTCCTTCCTTTTAATGACTAAATAGTCCACTGTGTGTGTACACTAGCAGACATTTAGAGCAAGAATGCCAGTGCCTAAAGAAAATTAAATAGACAGGTACATCCAGGACCCCAGAAAACACTTGCCCAAACTGATAAAGCTTGAAGGGGAGAAAGGCAGCTTCCCACCCCAACCTATAGGCAGGTCGACAAAGTTTGAGGGGAGCAAGAAGCCCTCAGAGGTGGGCAATTCCTTGAAATTGACCAGTTTCTGGACAGCTGGGTAATTCCCCTAAATGGAACAAGCAATACCTCAAATCCCCCAAATGGTCTCCCCCTCCAAAGGAAAGGTGGCTGTTTGACACCATGACAACTCGGGGCAAATGTTCTTTATTCCCCTCACTTGCTGCCAGGATTGATAAACTACACCTGGGGAGCATCTGCACAGTGCACCCCAGGAAGGGATGGAGTGAACAATTCCTGAACCTTATTTAAGACTGAAGCCCCCACATTTCCCCCTTAGTTGTTCTTACCCAAGACTCTCTGAGTGTCCATTTATTCTTTCTCAAAATAAACTTTGCTTTTAATTCCATTAAAGACCTACTGTGAATTCCTCTCACACTGTACTCAAGAACCAAGGGTCCCTGAAATGCAAGAACCCAGCAACATATTCCACATTTTGCTTCTCCATTTCCCAGGGACAGCCACTTGGGACCCTTCCATCTTTGCCCTGTACTTTTTTTTTTTTTAAAGATGTATTTATTCATGCATACAAGAGCTGAGCAGAGATGCAGAGGGATGACAGGATTCACCAGAGACAGAGTGGGGAGCAGAACAGGCAGACCGACCGAAACACACTGCTGAGGGGAGCAGCAGGCAAGACAGGAGAGGCCTGAACTCTGGCAATTGGGGATCAAACTCATGCTGCAGAGGCTGCGGACAGCTTCACAGTGCAGTGCTTAACCCTTTGTGCCACCAGGGAGGCCCTGCCCTCTACTTTTATGTCTGTCATGGAGTTAAAGTTGTTTTTTTATTAGAACTTTGGTAGGTTCTTTGCTGCACATATTTTAGATACAGTATTACAAATTTAATAACAGACTCTTAATCCCAGCAAATAAAGAAAGAAGTACTGAATTGATCACAGGGTGCCCCTGGGATTATTTTGTGTGTTCCAGATAACTCCTGGAGGATTTTGGGGAAGTCAGTTGCGATATCTCAGAGAAAACGAATATTCGCCATGGATCTCACTGCTCTGTGTGAAGGAAAGTAGTTCATGCCTCCACTTCACCACAGAAAAACAATGCTGATGCCTCCCCGGAGCAGTGCTTCAGAGAGTCTTGGAGCTTTCATTCCTAGAACATATTGTAAATTCTTACCGTTTTTTGTTGCCTGGTAAGCCAGTGAAGTGAACACATCATTATATAGGCAGCATTAAGGGGAACTCAGGTGGGGGCGGGGAGAGATGCAAAAACCATTTTAAATCAAAACAAACACAGCAGAGAATTTCTTTTGCAAATAATATTTATTGAGATAACATTGGTTCACCACACTGTATATGACTTAGGGGTATAAGTTCACACATTTAAAAATGTACTGCCACACCACAGCTACCACCAAAGCACAAATATTGTACACCATAGTCCATTGGGCCTGTTCCCCCTTCTGCAGTAGATATATTGTTTTTAATTCACTTTCTACTGCTGTAATGAGACAGTCTCTTTGGAATAAATTTTTGAAGGCAGGTTTTTCTTAAATCATTTGTTGATTACCAAAATGGTGTGTATAACCTGTAGCTTAAATGTATTTTTTTAGCTTAGGGAATTTGAATCTTGGCTTTCTACTGTGATCTCAATTAAAAATGCCAGAAGTCCAAATTGTTTAAATATACAAAGTGAGTACAATACACAGAAAAAAGAAATTTTAGCAAATGCTTTAAATCTGCATAAAAATGTTATGTTTTAAAGGTTTTGACATCTTAAAAGAGAATTCTGTTTTTAATGAAGAAGATAATTCTGGACTGTAAATAGTAATGTTAGACTATCTTGCTTATTAATTCATATTATTATTCTGAAAGGTGTTTTGGTTATATTGAATACTGTTTTCATGCATTTAGTATTCAGAATTAATTTCATCACTATTAAGATGTTATTTGATTCCAAGAACCACTGGGAAGTTGTCATAGATCAGAGACAGAAGTGACATGTCCACTCTATCAGGTATGCTGTCTTGAGGTATATCCTAGAACAGAAGAACATTACTAGTGATTAAATTGTTGAAATCTTCATAGTCCTCAGTTCATAGTATTGTACTATTTAAACTTCTGTGACATATGCACAGCGACTATGCAAGATGCTAACACATGAGGAAATTGGGTGTAGGGTTTACAGAAATGTTCCTTAATATCTTTACATTTTTCTATAAATCTGAAATTATTTCAAAATAGATGTTTTTTTTTAATTTTTTTAAAAGATTTATTTATTTATTTATACAAGCACTGGGTATAGTCAGAAGTGCGGGAGGGTGAGAGAATTCACCAGAGTCGGAATGGGGAACAGAACGGGCAGACCGACGAAATACACTGCTAAGGGGAGCAATGGGTGTGGCAGGAGAGATCTGCAAGCTATGTGGGACCCTTGCCGGTGGCCTGGGATGGAACTGGCGCTTCACAGGCTGCGGGCTGATTCCCAGCCCAGTGCTCAACTGCTGTGCCACTAGGGGAGGCCCTCAAAATAGATGTTTTTAAGTTATAAATAATTGTTTTACTTAAACATGTATTTTAGTATGGAATTATCAAAACTCAGAGGTCAAATAATTATAATTTTCTGTTTTTTACTGGAAATACTCAACACAGAATCATGACTTTATTATTTATTCTTTTTGGTTTTGTCTACATGTAAAATACCTTGATCTACACATCTCAAAATTTGCGAAGTACGAGAACATTGTTTGATTTACATATGCATTTTTTTATTTTATGTGCATTTTAAATAGTGTGTTAACTACTGCTTCATTTCTTAATTAATATCAGGGTAACAGATTTTTTTTTTTAATCAACATTGCATTTTTATAAAGAATTCAAATTCAAACCTCCTTTTCTTATACCATTATAAGTAATTCAGTTCGCCAGCCTATTCCAGTGGAACCAGTCAGATTCGTTGAAATAGTTCATGACCTTGAGTGAAAGATGTTGGCAATTATTGTTTACTGTTGTAAAGCTAAAATGGTCACTCCATGGGTTAAATGTAGTTTCCCCTTTGTTTTCTAGGCACAGATGAGATAATGAACTTGCATCTACATTTTTTTTTTTTTTAAGATTTATCTATCCATGCATACAAGAGCTGCGGTACAGGCTAGAGATGCGGGGGGTGAGAGGATTCACCAGAGACAGTGAGGAACGGAATAGGCAGGCTAACCGGAGCACATGCTGGGGGGAGCAGCAGGTGAGTCAGGAGAGGTCTACTGTGCCATGTGGGTTGCTCCCCTGCCAGCACGGGATCGAACTCTTGCTGCAGAGGCTGCTGATTGCTTCATAGTGCGGTGCTTAAACCCTTGTGCCACCAGGGAGGCCCAAGCATCTACAATTCGTAATGTGTGTGTATTGTGTACTTGAAGGCACATTCCCTATTCTCAGTATAACCTGGCAAGGATCTGTCATCCTCACAGAAAACACAAGTCAGCAAATAGAAAATCAGAATTCTAAAGTTCTCTCGACCTTTCTCTTGTCCCAAATGGCTGTATTTTCTCTTTCAAAAATTCAAACTCAAGCCACTAAAGTTATTACTGCGCTAATATTAGGAACAGAATTGGAATTTTTCTCGGTTTTGGCTTTTACCTTAGGGAATCAACTTTGACCACCAAGTTAATTTGTGACATTCAGTAAAGGTGATTTTACCACACAGTTTGGTGGTTCATATTAAATTTCCACCCAAGATCTGCCTTCTTTTTACAAGGAAACGTTGTTCTGTAAGACTGTGTGTGCAGATAAATGTTTAAAACATATGTCTACTACCCTAGGATAAAATACAGCCGAGGAGATTGGGACCACACATCATCGGTACAGAAGCTGAAGATGTTGCTCTTTCATCCACATGGCATCATGCCTTTGTGTGTTTCTTGTTTCTCTTTCCTTTCCCCCTCTAGTTTTTGTCTTTTCACATAGCTGAGCAAACTTTCATACTGGTTAAAAATTGTTAACTCTAAATTAAAGTTTATTCTAAATTCACAGGATTATATTTACTTAAAAAATACTTTATTCAGAACTGACAAGTTATACTTCAGCCTTTCAATATACCCATTAATATGCAATGTGACTGGATGTCTGTCCAGTAGATTCTCAGCATTACAGGCAAGCTGGTTATGAGCAACATGATGATACAGGATTTGTATTAGTCTTCCCCGAGGATCAAGAATTCTCGTTGATAAGACAAAACCATATTCTGCATTTTGTATTAATTTCCTAACATTAACGTGAGTGATTTATCAATGGACCTGAATCCAGTAAAACATAGTTTTAAAATGTGGGATCAATAACAGAGCTGCTTTTAGAAAAAAATAGAATAGTGATAATGTCTTCAGGGAAAACTTCACTTAGTCATTTGGACTGGAGCTTAACTTTGAAGAATTGGAAGAACATGTTTAAAAAGTGAGGAAGGAAATATTTCAGTAAATCTTATCAGCCAGAGGATTGCCCTCTGCGAACTAGAGTCACGTTAACCTGTTAGGCTCTCTGTTAAATATCTCACATTATGAGCCTTTATTTTCCTTTTTCCATGTGTTTTTGTTGAGCCCCTGGCAGTTTCATTCCCTGAGATTTCACATCTGCTTGTCATATAAATTTCAGCTCCGGTCTAGTGAGGATTAAAGTCTCCCTGAGATCCTGACTGAGCAGCCTTTCTCCCACTTGACTTGACATAGCGCTATATCACAGCAGTGCTGCTCCTTCCCACTCTGAGGTGTTGTAAATCCACTGCATGCCACAAGGTCAGCTGAGTATTAGATGCAGGGTCCTGTCAGAGGTGCTGACAGCTCCATTTTTCTGGAGAAAGGGAATGCTTGATCCTGAAATTCAGTTGCAATCCTGGCCCAGGAGTCAAAAATGCTTTCATTTTAAAGGATGTGATGATTATGATGTTTCTGTGTTTCTGTGATTCTTAACTTTCATTCAAGTTGAAACTTACATTATCTTAACTTTATTTACTTAACTTTATTTACTTTGAAATGTGTGAAATCCCTTCTTAAAGTTGGAGGGAGAAGGAGATGGAAATGAAACAAGCAGGATTGGCAAGAAGAAAATAAGTCCACAAAGGCATGCAGAATTATATGTATTTGTTAAGTATTTGGTCATTTCATTGTCGGTCACTCGAAGTAGGGCGATTTGCTTTAGGAATTCTCACTTTTTATACAATGACGGTTTTCAGATCATTTCCTCACACTCTTTGTCCTAGTTAATATTCACCTGAAAATTAATGATTTCATTCCTTAAATGTATCAACTTAAGGTACAAAATCAAAACTACAGAAGGTCTTCTAGGTAAAACTGTTGGATAAAGCTATGTCTTTTCCTAAAACCAATCAAAATAAATGAAAAATTTACTTTTAAAAAATAATCATTAAAATTTCCTAGCAGCAGCCAGGTCAGGAAAAAAGGACGATGTCCCTTCAAAATGTCATTGCCAAGCAAAGAGAACATTCTACCATAGTTCAGGTTACTCTTAAAAATATCTTAGCGAGGATGTGGAGAAAAAGGAACTCTCCTACACTGCTGGTGGGAGTGCAAACTGGCCCAAACACTATGGAAAGCTGTTTCGAGGTTTCTCAAAATGCTAAAAATGGACCTTCTATGTAATCCAGCAATTTCACTCCTAGGGATCTACCCAAAAAACACAGAAACATTAATTCAAAAGGACACGTGCACCTCTATGTTTATTGCAGCACTATTTACAATAAGTAAGCTATGGAAACAATCAAATGCCCTAAAATTGATTGGATCAGGAAGATGTGATACATATACGCAATGAGATATTACTCAGCAATCACAAAAGATAAACTGATGCCATTCACAGCAACTTGAATGGAGCTGGTAGGGATCCTGCTTAGTGACATAAGCCAGAAAGAGAAAGAAAAGTACTGGATGGTTTCACTTTTAGGAGGAATATAGAGGATCCAAATAAGGGATCAGGAAAAAAAGAATGATAATAATTTAAAAACCAAAATTAACAGGCAACTATAAATCAGATATTCTGAAGGGAAGGGGGAGGGATCAAAACAGGTGAGAAAAGAGCACATGGGACTGTGATGATGGCTTATGGGTGAATTGGTTGTGGGAATTTCACAGGGACTATAACCAAGCTGAGAAAGCATACCTTGTACAAAAATGAAGAATGATGTAAAACATATATACAAAAATAAAGTTGGATGTAAAAAAAAAGTATCTTTACCCACTGAAGCAGGCTTTGGGCTTGGGAGCAGGATAATGCAATCTTCAGAATAGGTGAGTGAATAAACAGTAGCGAGACCAAACGATATGGATGAAAAAAAATTATCCCCCAGGGGAAATCCTTTCCCTCTTTCTAATGGCTCTCAGGCAGGTCTAGCTTGAGGGCCCTGACCCTTATGCATCGGGCCCCATGCTTGGTTTAATACCATGCTTTCACACTTCACATTCTTGATTTTTAACAAGGGCTCCTGTATTTTCATTTTGCTCCTCATGTCATAATTTATGTAGTTGGTCCTGATCTCTGGGAAAAAACCCACATCTGGTCTCATTAGATGGAAAGAAAAACCTTGAGTGAAGCACTGGCCACCCAGAACATGTGTGAGGATCATCTGGGGGGCTTTCAAAAAGGCAGTGCATCAGACTAGTTAAATAAGAACCTTGGTGCAGGGGTTCTGGGATAGTGGGATGGGGTGAGACAAGCCACCAGTATTTTTAAATGCTCCCCAAGTATTACAGTGTACAACCAAGAATGACAACTACTGAAGGGGAATTGAGTGAGAAATCAAATGTGGAAACAGAAGAGACAGGAACATTAAGGGGAAAGTGAAGTCCCCAAACTCACTGGTGAATGGCCATTGAGAGCTCTTACTCTTTTCAGTTGTTTCCGTTTCACATGGAGATGGTTGAGGACAAAAATGAGGGAGAAACTTGAATGACTGAATGCCTTTTTTGGACAGAAGCTTTCTCTTAAGAGATTTACTCTGACTGGGAGGAAGAGAGAACACTGAGAAAAAGTTCAGGACATGTAGGTTAGGTGATAATGAAACATTCCAGAAGATACAGTTGAAGGAATTTTAGGAAATTAAGGTAGCTGGGCGAGAAAAACAGAAAGGAGAAAGCAGTATGAGATTGCTGAATAGAATAAAGTAGAATAATGGGTCTGTCTATAGAAAAGCTTTTCACATTTAGTCAAGTCTCCTGGATATTTTATAAAAGTCCTCTAAATGTGAAGGCCATTGTGGATTAACAGTGACTAGAGAAAAGGCGGTGGAGACAGAAGTTGCAATCTTTATCCCAAGCAGATATGATGACTTTCATCTCTTAGAGTGCTGTTTGATCAAGGGCAGGCTCTTCAAAGATACTTTGAATGAGAATTGCTGGGCTCTTGCCAACATCACTGAGGAGATTGGAGAAGCTGGAAACATTAAACATTGTCATGACATAAAATAATATTTTATGAGATAAAATAGAAGACTGTATTTGTTTTGAAAAAAGGTTGAGCTTTACCTGATCCTTTGCTTCTGGAAAACAGTGAACATTTTTGTGTTCTAGTAAAACAGCTTGCCTCAAAGAACCCCCTTCTCCACACAACTTAGATCACTCTTAACATGATCCCCTTAATCACCAACCACAAGGCCAGACACAGAGGCTCTAAAGCACGACTCTTTGATTAATAAATGATTCACTGCTGTTTATTCTCACTGAGCAATCTGAAAAAAAATGCCCCCATATGTGACCAAAACTTGGTTATGTATTGCTCTTCTGCTTTGAACTTTGACTTGCCCCAGAGTTCATGCAATGCTACCACTAGAATGTAGAAAAACTCTTCCTTTGTGGTCTCACCCAAGAACTGGAATCGCAAAGAAATCTCAAATTAATATTACCTATTGATTTGATTATGCCTCCTACTCACCCCAGTCCCCCAGACCCTCTTCTGGTCTTGTTCATACCTCCCTCAAAAGACCCTTTTTCTCTGACTTTTAGGATACTTGTCAGTTGAATGGTGGAACTGTTCTCTTGATTGCAGTCATCCTCTCTACCTACTGCAGTAGTTGCACATAGGGAAGTTTTTGTTTGTATTGGCTGGATGTGCATGTTTTCTTTTTTTTTTTTTTACAGTTTATAACTCTTAGTTTTTCTTTTCTAAGAGTGTTCAAGATATATTTATATATGCCTTTTACAAATTAAGTGCATAGTTGAATTAATTTTTAAATAATATGACCCAGAATGTTTCCTCTCTGAAGTAATTTTGGGATTGTAATGATTTCGTATTTTGTTATTCGTGCCTTTCATGGCATGCATTTCTGGTTCAGTTCTATGTGTTTGGTCTCGAAAATAAATATCAAACTATTTAAAATAACAATAGAACATCATGAGGACATAATAGCTGCTTAAAATAGAGCATCTATGGTTTCACTCATGTGGAATAGAAAAAAATAAAGCAATCCAACTAGGAAAACACAGCAACACAACTGTTACCCCTGACAACATCAAATTGGTGGTGGAGAGAAAGGGTAGATGGTGAATGGTTCTAGAACTTTGGTGGTGTGCACTGTGTGCATTTGTAAGGACTAGACTCCCAAGAGACATAGTTTGTAAACCAATGTAAAATCTAAAATAGTAATAATAACATAAACTAGGTCATTTTTTTGTTACACATTATTCTTATTAGCAAAACTAAGATAGTAACTTTCATGGGTACAAAGATAAAACATAGACGTACAAATTATTTTTTTATAGCTAAAAAATACAAAATGAAAGAGATCCCTAAGAAATCTCAAATATTGGCACCACGCCGTTAACACGGATGCCTCTGTTAAAAATTTATGTTTGCAAACCATCTGTTGGTTAGTAACTACTTTCTCCTGTGGTGATTCAGGTAGTTTATTAAAAACTTGTAGAATATTACTTTTTCCTATCATGCAAACTCCCATAAAGAAACTTAACTATAGGTAATTTGACACAATGAAATGTTAAATACCCATTTATCACATAGGAAGAGATGTTTTTATCACCATGGGTAGTAAAAGACAACCACTGCCAAAAAACAGATAGAACTTTTTTGCATCAAAGCTGTTAGAACAATCATTTTCAAGTGCATTAAAATGAAGAAAATGGCAGCATATTCATGAAAGCAGTACAATGACAATTTTTAAGAAGCATTTCTTTCATAAGGTAGTCAAAAGGCAAATGAGAATTGCTGTTTTGAACTAATAAAGGAGAACAAAGTCAGAAAATTGACAGAAATGACTCCCTTCATTAACACTGAGTTGGATATGAAAATATTAAACAGAATGAGGGCTGAAAGTAAATTCATTTATTAAGCGTCTTCAGTTTCGTGGTGCCAGATTTTCAGAGCTAAATCCTGACACTTTGACTTTACTTAGATTCGTGCTTTCTTTGAAAAAATTTTTCTACTGAAGTAACATTGCTGTATGACATCATATAGGATTCAGGTACACAGCATTATAATTAGACATCTGTATATGCTACATTATCATCCTCACCAAAAGTCTCATTTCCATCCATCACTGTGCAGTTCATGCCTTTACCAGATTTGCCTGTCCCTACACCCGCCCCCTCTGGTGACTACCATTTTGCTCTAATGGTGTGAGAGAGCTTTGTTTTATTTGCTTGTTTTTTTTTTTTTTTTTTTAGGTTCAGTTACCCAGTTTTATATTTTAACATCTGTATATACTAAATTATGATCATTCCAAAGTCTGGTTTCCATCCACACCAAACAGTTGACCCCTTTATACATTTTAGTGGCCCGCCCCGCCCCCCCTCATCTTCCCCTCTGGTAACCACAATTATGTTGTCAGCTCCTAAGGGTTCGTTTTGGTTTGGTTTTGTTTGCTTTATTTCTTTATCTTCCACAAGTGTGTGAAATTATATGGTATTTGTCTTTTATCTGTCTGACTTACTTCACTTAACATAATCCCCTCAAGCCCTTAAGGTTCATCCATGTTGCTGCAAATGACGATTTTTTTTTTAATAACCAAGTAGTGTTCCATGAGTAACGCCTACTGTTTCTCTGTGGGCACTGACATTGTTTCCAATCATGGATATTGTGAATAATGTTGCAGTGAACATTGGAATCTTTTTCTGGATAGTGATCCAGTATTCTTCAGTAGGTAACTATCAGTGCAATATTTTTTAGCTTTTTAAGAAATCTCCATAGTGTTTTCCTGACCATTTAGATTCCCACTGACACTATATAAGGATTCCCCTTTCTCTACACCCTAGCCAATATTTGTTGATCAATGCAGGGTGTCTGGTAGCCCATTGTGTGGGATGGGGTGGCTGAAGTCTTGGTGTAGGATGCCTGGGTGCCTGGTTCCTGGCGTTGGTGGTCTGGTTTGGAGCTGTACCCTTCTTGCTAGGAGCAAAGCTATGATGAGCTTCTTAGGCACAGAATTGCAATGTACAGTTACATAGTAAATATGGGTGGAGTTCACTATAGTGTTTGCCCAAAGGATCTGGTAGGTGGGGGAGGGTATGGAAATAATATCTGCCAGCCCTGGTAATAGCAACGTTGTGAAAACTTGCCAAAATGGCTCCTACCAGTGTTTACAACCTGGAGTCTATTTCTCAAGCTTCCTGACTCTCAATTAAATATGTAATAGGGCCTCCTCGGTGGCACAGTGGTTGAGTGCTGGGCTGCGAAGCTGCCCATAGCCTCTGCAGCGTGGGTTCCATCCCTGACCACCAGGTGAGGGTCCCACATGGTGCTCAGACCTCTCCTTCCGTGCCTGCTGCTCCCCTCAGCAGTGTACTTCGTCAGTCTGCCTGTTCTGTTCCCTGCTCTGGCTCTGGTGAATTCTCTCACCCTCCTGCACTTCTGACTGTACCCAATGCTTGTATAAATAAATAAATAAATCTTTAAAATAAATAAATAAGTATGTAAGAATGATAAATAAGATTTTTTCACCTCATGATGTGGGTGCTTCTTGAGCCAGTGCTGCTATGCTAGATCCTGGGACATATGGGCCTGCAGATCCTTCTTTTAGGGCTTGTTCTTCATTTCCTGTTGTGGTTTGATTTTCCCTGGTGTAATTCTGGCCAGTCCTCAGTGAAGGGGCTTCAGGGACCTGTCTACTGACCCAGATCAAGGGGGTAGGGTATCCAATGTAGGGCACAACTCTCTTTACCATGTTTCAAACTTTGGGGGAACTGTTTTCAGCCAGCTGTGAAATTACCATACCAGGGCAGGGTTTTTTCCCTTGGTGAGAACCTATATCTTTGTCTATCCTGTCATAGTGCCATACTTTTAACCTTTTTATGTAGAAGCTGTGTATATCTGGTTTTCAGGTCTTCTTCTATGTGAAACATTTCGTATGTAGTTACAGATTTGTCTTGTCTGATGGAGGAAGTGAGTTCAGATTATGCCATTTTGAACCACAACCCAATTTGTTATATTTCATACAGCTTATGTGTAAACACTTAGGATGTTGTAACCTCTTAATAGTATTTATTTATTGTGTATTAACGGTTATCCAGGAAGTGTATTAAGATTTTTAACATTTAACTCCACAGGATAGATATCTCAACAACTGTTAGCATTTTAATATGAAGAGATCAAGAACAGAAAGTTCAACTTTCTTCTCTAACTGCAAAATGTACTTAGTGACAAATTTTGGATTCAGACTGAGAGATTTCTCCTATACACATGCTCTTAAACCTGTTTGCCTTACATTCATAAATCTGACTCAAGTCAGGTCATTATGGAAACCAGTGTTTCTTTCCTTTCAAGCTACATGGTCAAGAGTTATGGCAGGATTATAAGAAGCAGATTGGAGGAAAGGAATGGGTTATTAGCACTTTCTTGCATTTCCCTTGCTTACCATATCTTCTAAGCACTGTTCCACCTTCTGCCAGTTATCAGAGACAAAAGCCAAGTATCAGTAATTGAGAAGGCTAAATTATAGCCAAGTTTTCATTTTCTGTTTTCTTTTCCCTTGTGCTCAGCCTTACACTTTTCTTCAGATTGTTTTACTGAGAGACTTAATACAGATTCAATGTTACGGTAAGGTATGAAGTCTGGTACTCAGTTTTCCTCTGGAGACCTGGCATGAAGCATGTGCTGTTCTACTCTATATCTTTGACCTCTACAAAACCTGGTATTTGGAAGTGTTAAAAAAAACTGTTACAGGGCTTCCCCTGGTGGCATAATGGTTAAGCGCTGGGCTGCGAGGCTGCCCGCAGCCTCTGCAGCGCCGGTTTGTTCCCCGGCCGCCGGCGAGGGTCCCCAAAAATAAAACAAAAAACACCCAAAAAACTCAGTGTTACTAAAATTCTCATAGCTGGTTCTTCATGTCAAACTTTCCACTGATATTTTAATTTGATAAGAATGACTCTACTAAGTTTATATATTATATTATTAAGAGTAGAATTAAACACACAATAGTCTAGATCAAGGAAAGCCCATTTGACTCTCACTGATCAGTATACCATATTAAGTTTTTTTTTTTTTTTTAAAGATTGATTTATTTATTTATACAAGCACTGGGTACAGTCAGAAGCACGGGAGGGTGAGAGAATTCACCAGAGCCAGAGCGGGGAGCAGAGCAGGCAGAAGGACCGAAGTACACTGCTGAGGGAGCAGCGGGCAGCAGGAGAGGTCTGCGCGCCATGTGGGACCCTCACCTGGTGGCCGGGGATGGAACCCACCTGCAAAGGCTGTGGGCAGCTTCACAGCCCATCACTCAATAGCTGTGCCACCAGGGGAGGTCCCATATTGAGTAGGTTTGTAATGTTATTGAATGCTGCTATGCTTTCATTGATCAATCCTGATTGAAAATTTATATTATTACAATGTAATCACCACACTGTGCTTATGAGAGGCAGTCACATGAAAGTTTATCAAGGTTATTATACCCCCAGAAACTTTTAATGATGTGACATTATTAAGAAAATGTATTTTAAAAAAAGAAGGTACTTGGAGAAGAGAATGCTAAATAAACTATTCAATTTTTTTTAGTTTTTCCCATGTTTATGTTATTTTATTTAATTTCTAGCCCAAATCTAGTATTTTTGTGTGTGACAGATAATAAGATGGAAATTAAAAAGTCCCTAAGAGTTACGTTAAAAATATAAACATTTTTAAATTTTTTAAAGATTTATTTTTTATTTATACAATAGCTGGGGTACAGGCCAGAGGTGTGGGAGGGTGAGAGGATTCACCAGAGACAGAGTGGGGAGCAGAACAAGCAGACAGACCCAAAGCACTTCTGAGGGGTGCAGTGGGCTTGACAGGAGAGTTCTGCTGCGCCATGTGGGTATCTTCCCTGGCCGGTCAGGAATTGAATCAGTGCTGCAGGTTGGATATCCATAATATCCATAATTAAATATCCATAACTGTTCCTGTGTACCAATAGAAGGATAAAGGAATCAGTGAATGGATGCATAAATATGTGGGAAAGAAGAATCAAAGTTATTTTGCATAAATTGAATTATCCAGCAATTGTTTAATAGATATATTGAACTCGGTTATACTAGAAGATATTAGGAAAATGGTTAGAAATGAATCTAACACTGTTATTGATCTTCAAATGTTTTATACATCTGTTTACTAATACTTAACATATTTTTATGATTAAGAAGCAAGATAAAAATGTTGAGATGGTTATAATTTTAAATTTTACTTTTCAGTAGTATCAATTAAACACTGTTGGAGATGAAATTTAACACATTTTTACCCTTCTCTCATCTATCTCCTAATTTTTTGTAGCTATTGATACTTTGCAAATGTTTTCAAATCTTCATTCTCTTCTGTACTCAAACTCTATATTTTTCGTGTGTATTTAAATAATGCAGTGTTCATTCCCAGTCATTTTACCATATTCATAGCATGTGAGGAATATCTTTTAATCTTCTTGTTTGGCGGAGTTTCATTGTCAAGTTAATATTTTGGATGTAGTTTCGAGTAAGTCTACCATATGCTATATTATTGGAGTTGTGTGTGCTCTATAAATTTTATGATTATTTATATAAGTCTTTTTTATTTCTTGAAAGAGGATACTGAGTACTCAGTACCATGCAAAGACTAGGTACTCAGAGATGTATAAACCCATATCCCTGAGTTTAAGCTTTCAAGTCAACCAGTCAATCATAATTAAGCCCAAGATGTTGCTTGAGTTTTAAAATGGGAATAACCAATTGAACAAAAGTGTAGCAATGACATAGTTGATGCAGAGGTACTTCAGAATTTAGATAGCGCTGGCTTATATGGTAAGACAGAAAAAGGATGACAGTCTGGACCAACAAAACTAGTGCTTGAAACTGAAACTTTCTTCACGGGAAACTGTACTACAAATTGGTCAATCAGTGCCCATCCCACTCCCCATGCATTCTGATAGGTTAGCTTAGCTGTCAGAGTTTACTGTCTTCTATCATGGAGTGTTGTTTCACGGCATTTTCACTCATATTTTAGTTGACTATATTACATAGGTAAGTGACTATTTCAAGAATTGCTCTTATATTGCATGTATATTCCCTGGGGGAAAATTGGCACATATTTGACAATATTTGCTCATTGCTTTACACTTGAAAACCTGACTGAGCTGCTAATAGTATTGCGATGTCACACCTTCTTTCCTCTCAATATTGGCAGATACTGTCTGCTGTTTTCCAGCAGCAGATATTGCTTTCTCGAAGTTTAAAGTCAGCTTAATACTTTGCACTTTTAAGTGACTTCTCTTAGAGTATTAGGCGAATTTTATTTATTTGTTTTATCTTTAAGATAAAAAATAATGTCTATCATTGGTCATAAAAGTGTACTCTACCATTTTTTTTTTTTTTTTGTACTGAAAAAGCTATCTCCTTCTCATGCGTGGCTTCAGTACCTCCTCCTTTCTAGGGATATTTTATTATATCATGAATACTTTTCTCATTCCTTAGCATCATTATTGTTACATTGCATCATGTGGTCTTTTGTTAGATATCTGTTGTTTTCTATTTTTTTCTTTATATAACATTAGTTTACAACACAATGTGGGTTTCAGGTGTACAGTTTCTCATGTCAACAACTGTATCAATCGCACCAGGCCCACCACTGAATGTCTGGTCTCCATTCACCACCAAGCTATTCCCTCCAGGCTCCTTCCCCTCTGGTAACCATCATTCTGTTATCAGAACATAACATTTGTTTCTGTTTTGTTTGATTGATTTTTTTTTTCTTTACAGTACTCAAGTGAATGAAATTATTCACTAATTGTCTTTCTCCTTCTGACGTTTTCTCTTCTCATAATCCCCTCAAGGTCCAACCATTTTTATCAGAGATGGCGAGATAGCATCTTTTTATGGCTGAGTAGTATTCCCTTGTCTATATATCCCACAGCTTCTTAGGCCATTCATTTGTCATCAGGGTTGTTTCCATATCTTGGCTATCAAGTGTGCTGGGGTGCATGTCTTTTCACATTAGTGTTTTAATATTATTTGGGTAAATCCCCAAAAGTGACATTACTGGATCATAACAGTCATTCTAAGAGTAGTTCTATTTTTAGTTGTTTGAGTACACTCCATACTGTTTTCCATAGTGGCTACACCTATTTACCTTCCCACTAATATGGTTGGTTCCTTTTTATCCACATCCTCATCAACACTTGCAATTTCTTGAATTTTTGATAATAGCTGTTCTAATTAGTTTGACATAAAATTGCATTGTAGTCTTGATTTACATTTCCCTAATAATAAGTGATGTAGAACAGCTCTTTTTTTTAAAGATTTATTTATTTAGGCACAGAAGAAGTGAGGTGCAAGCCAGAGGTGCAGGGGGTGAGAGGATTTGCCAAAGACATAGTGGGGAGAAGAACAGGTGGGTTTACTGAAATACACTGCTGAGAGGAGCGGCAGGCAAGACAGGAGCGGTCTGCTGTGCCATGTGTGGCAGTTCCCTGACCAGGAATCAAACTCAGGTGACACCGGTGATAGTGCTGAGACTTAACCCCTAGGCCATCAGGGAGACCCTATGCAGAATAGCTCTTCCTGTGTCTTTCTGTTGGTCATCTGTATGACTTCTTTGGTAAAATGCCTATTTAGATTTTCTGCCCATATTTTAATCAGTTTTAATGTTTTCTTTTACTGTTGAGTCATATTAAAATATATTTTAACTATTAACTCCTTATCTGATACATGATTTGCAAATATCATCTCCAACTCTATAGACTGTCTTTTGTTTTAATGATGTTTTTTTTTTGGCTGTGCTAAAGCTTTCTATGGATAGTTTGATGTAGTAGCTTTTAAAAATATTCTCTGTTGTTTCTCTTGCTGCTGGATGTACTTTTCTAATTAATTTTATATTTATCTCTTCCTTTTAAACTTGCCACAAAACTAGGTACCAGTTGTTAAAATTTAAGCTTCATTGTTTCTAATTCTAATTTGCTTATTCTGTTTTGACCTTGATTACTGCCTTTATTTTTTTTCCTCAGCTTTAAAGTCTTCACTTTCATTTCTTTGAATTAACTTGTCATCTTATCTTGGATCTTTTTCTCTCTTTTTTTTTTTTAAAGATTTATTCATTTTATTTATTTATTTATACAAGCACTGGGTACAGTCAGAAGCGCGGGAGGGTGAGAGAATTCACCAGAGCCAGATCGGGGAGCAGAGCAGGCAGAAGGACCAAAGTACACTGCTGAGGGGAGCAGCGGGCGGCAGGAGAGGTCTGTGCGCCATGCGGGACCCTCCTCCAGTGGCCAGGGAGCAGCCGGGGATTGAACTGGCGCTGCAGAGGCCACGGGCAGCTTCGCAACCCAGCGCTCAACCGCTGCGCCACCGGGGAGGCCCGGATCTTTGTTTTCTTGAACCAAAATGTCTAAATTCTACAGCATGAAAAATGCTCATGTTAATTGTTCTTCTGTTCCTTACATTATGTTTAATTTCAAACTAGGATTTTGTTTCTTTATTTCACCCTGCTTTGTTTCATTGAATATGTTTACATAATTGCCATGTCGTTTTTCCTGTTATTCTTGTTTAATTAACTAATTAATTAACTTCTTTTGTCAGCCTGCTGTCTTTCTATCATTCGTTTACTCTTGTTTTTGTCTTGATGTGATAGTCATTAACTCTGTTTTTGTCTTGGTGTGGTAGTGTTCTCTGACCCTCTTAAAAAATTTTAACCTCTTACTCCCTGACACCTGTGAATGTTATCTTAAAACCTAAACCTTTGCAGATGGGATTGTGTTAAGAGTTTTGAAATAAGAACATTATTCCCCAAATTACCTATGTGGGAATACGGTAATCATAAGAATCCTTTTGATTGAAAGGTGGGAGAGTGATAGAATGGTGATGTGACAGTGGAAACAGATGTTGGGGTGATGAGCTTTGCAGATGAAGAAAGGAGACAATGAGCCAAGGAATGCAGGTAGCCTCCAGAACCTGGGGAAGACACATTAACAAATTATCCCTTGTGTATCCAGACAGCATCAGTTCTGCTAACACCTTGATTTTAGGCCCTTAAGACCTGTACACAACTTCTGACCTCCAGAACTATCAGATTATAAATTGTTAGTTTGAATCCCCAAAGTCATGGTAATTTGCTGTAGCAGCAGTAGGGAGCTTGTACAGAAAGATATCTTTCAAACAATCTGTTGTCTTTATTGAGATCTAATCTGAGTCATTGTACTTTGGGGAGAGATTAGTCTTTTTTTCTTGTTTAAAAATTATGGATTATTGAGGTATAATTCTCCTTAGTTACTAGTGTGGTCAAAGAGTCGTTTGTGATTATTACTTCCTTGAATTTTTTCATCTTTTTATTTCTGATCCCTTGTCCCTTCCTGATGTTCCTCTGTAGACATATCTTTTAATGACCTTGATTTTTTAAATAATAAATTCTATTTTTATATTCCCCATACAATTTCAACCCCCCCATTTTGACCCCAATCCCTCCCCTCCCGCCACCCACCCCCCCAAAAGTGTCTCTGGTTCATAGATTTTTGTTGATTTTGATTTTCACTTTCTTATAGTTATTCATTTTCCTGGTCCCTTATTTAAGTTTTCTAGATTCCTGCTATGAGTGAGACGGTCCGGTATTTTTCTTTTTCTTTCTGGCTTATTTCACTGAGCATGATCCCTTCCAGCGCCATCCATTTTTAATCCTGAAAATGAGTTTTATAACATGGACCTGCCATGTTCTGCTTATCCATTCTTCTTGGGTTAGAAATGAAATGAAACTAAGCTTCCAACTCCCTGCTGGTATGTGTAATGCCATGAACACCATCCTAGTAAAGATCCCTGATAGAATGAGTTATAGTGTAGCCAAATTCCTCTGCTCCCAATCCGTAGCTTAAATTTTTAGTTAGAAAAGTTCAACTAAACAGAACCAATTACTAAGCACCCGTTGTTCTCCCTTCTTCACCCGCACCCTGACCCCGCTGTGATTTATTCTCCAACAGCCTTCCCGGGAACTGGAGAACTGGTTTTGTTACATCTCTGTCAACAATGCCTCTGCCCTCTGGGGTTGATACCACCAGGGCAAGCATCTGCTGTTCTTATGGGCCGTTTGCCCCCAAAGACCACACTCTGCTGAAAAATATAAACACTATAATTCATGAGGCCTATACTGCCCAGAGTGGCCTCAGATCTGGGAATGCAAAACCCCTCAATCTCTTCATGTCCTGCACCTCCTCACATTACTCCTTCCCCCCCCCCATATAATCACACTACCACCACTATTTGGAGTGCTGGCTTCTTTTAAGGTATTAACCCTGCCGACTTCCTCGGTGGGCACCTCATATAATAAACTCCATTGTGCAAAGACATTCTTATGGTTCAGAGCTTGGCCTTCTGGGTGGTAAGCAAAAGACCCAGTTAGTTTGTTTACAAATTGGTCATAGGATAGATGCACACACACATACATATATACAGATATGTTTAATTTTATAAAATTTTGACAAATTAATCTCCAACCTGGCTATATAAGTCACTAGTTTATTTAGATCAGGATTATATATTTTTCACCCATATTTTCATATTTATTTGTATAGTTTTATATAATTTATATAGATAATTTGATTAAGGTAAAACAGTGACTAATTTTGACTTCTTCTGATAACTAACAGGACTATGAACTTCTTGATAAATATGCCAGTCATTCAGTGGTTATAAGGGGTGAGCTCATGATATAGAAAGGAAACTGAAGGAGGCAAGATCAAAGCCTGTTTCTAATGTAACTTGTAAGGCCAGAAGTAAATCCATATATCTTCTAACGTCAGAGACATGTTCAGTGGTGGGTTATAAGTAGGATGGTGCTATAGCAAAGTGTAAGCTGTGTATAGAATCTAATTTTTCCAGATGATGTAGACTGAGACATGGAGCAGAGACCTGGAAAATGATACCCTCCCCCACCAGGTTCACAAGAAAAGGATTCATGGTGAGAGCCAGGGCAGTCCTGGCTGTGGTGAGAGAGCGAGAGAGGGAGGGAGGGGGAGGGAGGGGAGGGGAGGGGAGGGGAAAAGGGAGAGGTGCATGTGTGTTGGTCTTTTTTTTTTTAATTTTCAATTATTTTTAAAGATTTATTTATGTATGCAAGGACTGGGTCACAGGCCAGAATTGTGGAGGGGGGATGAGAGGATTCACCAGAGACAGAGTGGGGAGCAGAACAGGCAGAATGTCTGAAATACACTGCTGAGGGGAGCAGCGGGCGAGTCAGGAGAGGTCTGCTGTGCCATGTGGGTAGCTCCCTGGCCAGGGATAGAACTCGTGCTGCAGTGGCTGCGGTCAGCTTCATTGGTTGCGTCTTAGCCCTTTGCGCCACCAGGGAGGTCCCTATGCTGGTCTTTCTGAGGGTCAGTACAGAGAGTGGAGAGAAAGTTCAGGTGAGCTTGTCTTTGTGACTTGGGACATATACTACCTATAGGGGATTTCTCTTTTCTCAAATCTCTGGGGATGTGATGAGGAAAAGAGTGGCAAAGAGATGACTTGTTATAAAAAAATCCTTGAGGCCATTCCCAATAATGATGGAAATCCAGTAAATGTTAAAAGTTGTATGGAATTATGAGATATTCTCAAATCTGCACCTGTACCCCAACGTACACCACACATAAGTAGTACTGCTCATAAGATAGTGTTTACTATATTCCACGAGATAGGTAAGCTTCTAATCCTAGTTCTCTCAGATACTAGCTTCACCATTGGAGAACATTAGGAATGGGATTACCGTAAACATTGAAAATATTTACTTTGTTGAATCCAAGTTATCTCTCCTCTAGTTTTGATGTCAAGTAAAAGACAGAAATTTAAATGAATGATATTTTCACTGGATTAAAGAAATTCCCCCTAGTTAGTGGGTCGAACACTGTCCCCTGAAGTGCGTTGATGTCATCCACGGGTCATAGACCCTGCAGAGACCTGAGTGGTCCATGCGTGGCTTACATCATAATCACCCTGCTGGGATACGTAACATTCATTGGGACAGTGATTTGGTGAGCAGGTAGCCTCTCGGGCTGTGCTGTTCATGAATGTCCTAATTTGCTTCGTTATCATCAGCTGACCGGAGAGTTTCAGTAAGAAACATAACTGAGTCACTCTCTAAAGAGTTGAACCATGAAACAGAAAGAAAAAAGAAAACATCTGGAAACTACATTCTTCACACCTGCCAGGAAGTCAAGCGGTATGGTATAACCAGGAATTGCTCTCTAAAGAAAAGGGAAGAGAGCATTCCTAGTTGTGAGAGAGGGCGGGAAGGAAAGAGAGATGTGTGTCTTCTGGTTTTTCTGAGGGCCATGTAGTCTGAATAGAGACATTTCAGAAGATCAGGTCTTTGTTTCTATGGCTTAAGGCTGGTACTACCTAAACCACAACTCTCTGGGGCTGTTCTAGTCACAGTGGCTGATTAGCATAATTTTTCTTAACAACATGTATTTTTATTTATTTGATTTCTTCCTAAATGGTTAAATAATGATGTGATGTTTTCCAGTAAAACTATTTCTGTTAATGAAGAAGAAAGTATGACTCACAGATGTTAAGAAAAAAATGGTGGGAAAAATAGCACTTAAAAAACTGGTGGTAAGGGGATGGAAGGATACAGTTAGAAAGAGTTTAGTTACTCAAGAGTAAAAAAGAATTATTTTGTTTCAGATCATAAAGTTGACATTGTGGGCCCCTGAGTGAGACATGAAAAACAGAACCAAGATATACACATGTGTATCTTTCTGGAGAAATGGGAAGCTGAAATAAATCTGGTTGCTATGGAGATTAAAACTAAACAAATAACCTCTATGAGGAAGAACCTTTGTGCCGTGGTGGGAGGGGCAGAGATTGGACGCAGCCTCATAGTTCCAAAGATGGCCAAGATTCTCATAGTTCCAAAGATGGAGAGAATTTGATATTTCCAATGTTTGGATTTCTGCATGATGCAGTGGGCCATTGGTGAGAGGACTGGAGAGTGAGATAGTCTCAATTTCCTGTTCAGTAAAGATACTACATATTCAGAGATACTATTGTCAACTGTGATACATCTGAAATATATACTTACACATATATTCACTTGTACACATCAGCATATCAGTAAGTCAAGAGATGATAGATATTACTAAGTACCAAATATAATTGTCTCTCAAAACTACAATATTCACCATGGAGGGCGCGGAGCAGGTTTATATATCTACACTTACAACTAGCAGATGTCATTTTCTATTATACAAAATTTAATGACATGTTCAAAACTACCTACAAGTGAAGCTGATAAATATAATGCAGTAGTCTGTACAGGTGAAACGAACAACCAGAAGTTTCTGCTCCATTTACAAAGAACACATCTTTATGTGAACCCAGTCACCATTTGACACATACTGACACAATAAATACTCTACATTTGAATTTTTCATGGAGATACAGAATATTATCCATGAAGACTGACATCATATGTGTTCACTGAACATGTCACACAGAAGACTTTTATTTGCTCCATGGATGATTAATATTTAAACATCACAGTGACCACATCTCCATTGCTTTTATTTTTCTCGGCAATGATGAATTTACAAAAAAATGCTCTGCACAGATGTGAGCCAGGGACTCCCAACTCAAGCTCACAAAGTAAAGCAAACTATTTCTTTGTTTCCTATTCCTCCTCCTCCTCCTCCTTAACACTACCCCTCCTGTGTCTCTCCTTTGAACAAGTTCCCTGGTGCTGGTAAGGAAGAACTATTAAAGAGGATACAGCAAAGATGTTGGCATCTAGACAGAGCCAGGGATGAGTGGTTTTGCCTATTAGTCAGTAGAAGCCAAATGACCACTGAAAGGAACTCAAAATCTTCTCCATCTTCTTGTGATAAGCAGTGGAAGCAGTTAATTCCAAGGAACAAACACTTAAAAAGAATGAAACCAGCCAAGTTGAATATCAGTGTGTTTTTTATGAACACAGTGGGAGGACGGTGAAAGGGGTGTTTTATCAGGAAACTGTAGACGAGTAAGTAATTATGAGCCAGGCAAGCGTATGCTATCTTTTCAGGAAGGTGTGAAAGGACGACCAGCATAAAACAGGCCAAAAGTGGTAGGATACTTCTGATCTGAACTTGAGGCAGTACGAAGACCAAGACCTCATCCTGTAATATACTTCATAGTCAGTGTTCTTACATTCATCTACACATAGACAAATCTGTACTCTCTATTCTCATGATTCATTTCCTCATAATCTTAACATATGCATCTAAACTCTGTTCTCTATATTTGCCCCTATCATATGAAGAGGGATAATTTTCTCTTACTTCTAGAGCTCTCTTGGTTATCTCTCTCGCTTGTTTTTTTTTTTTTCAATTTTAGGTAAATAGGCGTGCACCATGTCTGGATTCCTTCATGTTGCATGTGACTATAGTTTATTTAGTTCATGCTCTGTCATCCTACAATTTATTGATTATACTTTTCTGAACACTAGGTTGATTTCAGTCAGTTCTATGCTAAAGTGTAATATTCTGAACATTCTATTACATGTATTTTGCTATATGGGCACATTTCTGTTTGGTGAATCCCTAATAGTTAAATTGCTAGACCATAGTGTCCATATTTTATCTTTACCTCTTTATAACTCAGTCTTTCAAACCTTTATTTTCTAATGGATTCACGGGTTACTATAACACTTAATCTTACATATTCATCTCTGTACCCTAATTTACTTTGGATCCTCCTCTAGTTACATATTCTAAAAGCCCATCCACTCTCTCTTACAACCTTTGATTTTCCTATTCTTTTTTTCAAGATACTAATTTCCTTTATTTAAGTACCATTCAGTTACCACACTCTACAGGATTCAGAGGCAAAGGATCATCCTCTTCAGAAGTAATGATTTTCCTATTCTTATGTTGTATCATTATTCTTTTAGACTTTAAAAATAGGTACTAATTATGCTGTTCTCAAGGAGAGTATTCCCAGTGATTACGTTGCAGATCTAAAGAACATATTCAACATATGCACAAATCCATAATCATAGGACATGTGATCTATATACATGAATATGTACCAAACTAACATGATAGGCACAAGGTACACATGCCATCTGTACTTACACAAAGCTTACCCCATAGTCAAATTTGCAAACACCAAATCAATCACACCTTAAACCCTAACCAGTTTTCACTGGTTTGTAAACACTAAGTACATTGTATTTACCACACTATTTTGCTACAGAATATTTATAATACAATACCAAACCCATTCACTAGAGATAATTTAAAACAATGAGAGAGGAGCTTAGTTAACAATGAAATGGTGATAATGACATAGTCATTTCTTCAGAAATAAAATTCCCCAGTTGCCTCTGCTGAGGCTGTAACTCCTTAGGTGGTGGAATGCAAAAGGTAAGGGTGTAAAAACCATAGAGAAAGGCAAATGATACCAGCCATCTAAACCAAGGTGAGTATGTGAAGCCTTAACAGAGAATCCAGATAGAAGCACAGAATACTGAATTATGCCAATTTCCTGCCTAGACTATGGAATACTGTTCAAGATCACTTGGGAGAGGCAGGAACAACACAGCTTTTGTTGATTCTATGATTTAATATTTTACTTTCTAGGCGTCTCAAACATTCTTAAGAATGATCCACAACCAGGGCCACCTTTGGAGAAAAATTCTATGGTTCAGAAGGCAAAAGACAACTCCTCTGCATCAGAATACTTCTCCTGTTATTCTTCTTTTCCTTCTTCCTGTCGTGCTGGTAAGGATATGGGAAAAGGAGTTAAAGTCTAGGTGGATCAGGGTGCTGGGGGCATACAGGCATATGGATATTAAAATAATAATTAAAAAAAAGACATTCAGTTCAGCATCTCTGCTCATTCACCAATAGAAATATGTACGGGTGGTCTGTATATATGCTCACAGCCTTCTCCAGCACCCTCTTACTTGGGGGCCTGTTTCTCTGCCATTCAACAAGAGCTCATCATAAATACTCCTCACTTTTGGGAGTTAGGGAAGGAACACTTTGAATATGTTTAAAACAATATTAAAAAACAAATTAGACATAAATTGGAGCTGAAGAATGGCAATATTAACAGATAAATGGAAAGTATGAAAGCAGGATTAAGATGAATGAGATTGATCATGTGAGCATGTGGTGCATGTCAAATCAAGCTTTCTAAAGGATAAGACAAAACAAGAAAAAAAAAAGTCAAAAGGAGATAATGGTTCAGAAATTTTCCAAACTGATAAAACACATAAATCGTTAGAATTCATAGCTTCAGGAAGCTCCTTGAAATACAGGCAGGCAAAAATAAATCTACAAAAGCAAGTTAGAGAAAAACAGAAAATCTTCAAAAGAGTGATGATTTCCCAGAAAGTATCTTAGAAACCTGATGACAACAGTTATAAAATGTGCAGTTACTGTCATACTAAAATAACTTTATTTTATGATTTCTTTCAAAATAAAATTCAAAAAAATAGAACCTAAAAACACAAAGTGAATCTATTCAGAACAATGAATGAAACACAGAACAGGCATGATAGGAATAAGTGGTGAGCTAAGAAAATAAGTGTGTGGTTTATGCTTTGATGATTCAGTCACCAAAAATAATAATCACTAATTTTAAACTGAGAAGTAAAACAGATATAATAATGTATTGGATAGCGATGACATATAAGATGGTACCTGGTATGCGAAGTTCTTTATTGTATTTGGATTGGGTTATACCATTGATCCAACTAAAAAAAAAAAAAAAACTCTGCACTTGGGAAATTAAAGACATTGGGTGAATTAGGGCTTATCCACCTCAAAAGTCCCCCGGTCAATTGGAAGTTTATGAAGATCCTTATTTTAAGTTCATAAGCACTCATAAGTCATATCAGCACATATTAAACCTTCGCAAGCAGTTTTGCAGCTTATACATTCTTCAGATTTCCTTTTTCTAATCCCATTATTGAAATACCATGATCTCTAACTCATACAAATAACCCCACTCTCAACGAACTCAGTATTTCACACACAAAGCCATCACAATTTTATAACACCTTAAACTCCTCTGTTTCAATTCATTAGGACATTCATAGAATTCCAGTCTGGTAGTTCACATCATGTCCCTCCTGTCTGTCTTTCACATAATCAGCCTATAACACTTCCATCGTCTCAGCAGATGCCATGCAATTATTCAGATTCACACTGTCTTCTAAACCAAATGGACATTGTATAATTACCAGATCATCATTAGTACATGACACAGTTCACTCATTAAACATGGGAGATACACTGCCATATACAAAATCATATCATTCTGTGTCACCAAACCCAACACATGCTATCTTTACATACAATGTAAATGCCATCTTACCCCTTCACTCAACTACATAAAATGTTTGAAGAAACACAACACACAGATAATGCACATCAAACTCTACTCACCACACCTAACACTCACTCTTAAAAATATAGCACACATTTTCCCCATCCCAACTCTGACATGACCCGCTGGGCATTCTCCAGCGATCTAGGAGACAAAGTGTATGTACTTTACTTTGAGAAGTAAAAGTTTGGCTACAGATTTAATTCAGCTTTTTACATAGAAGAATTTAATGTGTTGGGCCTCCCTGGTGGCACAGCGGTTGAGCCGCTGGGCTGTGAAGCTGCCTGCAGCCTCTGCAGCGCCAGTTTGATCTCCGGCCTCCCGGTGAGGGTCCCACATGGCACGCAGACCTCTCCTGCCACCCGCTGCTCCTCTCAGCAGTGTACTTCGTCGGTCTGCCTGTCCCCCGCTTTGGCTCTGGTGAGTTCTCTCACCCTGCTGCGCTTCTGACTGTACCCTGTGCTTGTAAAAATAAATAAATTAAAAAAAAAAAAAAAAAAACAAGTGTACCATATAAGTGTCCTTGTCTCCTTTAGAGTAGGCCCTGAAAGGGTATGATAGGAAGGTTAAAAATCTAAGAGAAATGAACTACATTACATAAGAAGAGTCTAGGGCAAATCTGTGAAGTGTTCATTGGAACATCAACAGCACCAAGCCCAATTCCTAAGGAAGTCTGAAGCAATGCCTATCTATATCTACACATTTCTGTGTTCTGTATTTACCTGCATCTCTATAATTATACAGTATATAATACAATATATAATACCAACATACAATTACTAATATCAATATTAGTAATAAGTACACATATGCAGAATTCTTTAAAGCTAGTACCTCATGTCTGCTATTTGTGCAGTTTCTCACAAGGAAGATGGAGCTAATCATACTCAATTTGAGTAATTGCATATTCTATTTCAGGTATGGTTCTAAGTTCCTGAAATGATTTATCTACAATAATATCACATCTGATACACCTGATCCCACTCATATTCACCACACTCACTATTTTAATAATTGCTGTTTACTTGTATTTTGGAGCAAATGGATTTTCAAATGGGAAAAACACATTAATATTTGGAGTGTCAAAAAGGAAAATCATCTTAGTTTCAATGAAAGTGAGTCTCTCAGGTGGTGATGAAGCCTAACATAATTGTACTCTCTTTGTGTCTTTTCAATGGACTCAGATCTGAGAAAATGCTACATATGAGTTTTTTGTTTTGTTTTATTCCATTCCTTAGAATTACAGAAATATCGAGACAATGCACCTCAGGGCAAGTCATCTATTGTGGCCCCAGTCAAGGATCAGAAAGAAGAAGACTCCTCGACCTCACAATATTTCTCTTGTGTCTCCTCGCCCAACCAACTTACTTTGTTTGATAATGATGGTCAGAAAGGTAAGTGGCACCTGAGCTTGGAGATGAGGGACAACTCAGTGCTCACTCATCAGGATCCCTCATTATTTCACTACCTCCTTGGGAAAAGGCTCTGAGGGCAGAGAAACCAGGACTGAATCTTCCACAGAGGGACAAATAGGAAATGTACCTTCAAGATCAGGCTAAGTTCCTCAGCACAAACATGTGCCCGGTGAACATTGCAGCCACTGTGGGTGAGGCATTTCGTCGGGCCCACCTCCTCATCTTAGCACTGGTTCATCCTCACACGCTCATACATCAAAAAGCTTTCACCCTCTGACTTCTTTTCTGGTGTTCATGTATTCTCTTATACGTGTCTCCATTCCTCATTTGTTTTCCGCATTCTCTAGATCCACATTCATACCTTCATGCCTTTACCACATCATCTTCAGACTCACCCACTCATACACTAACCCTTAAGTAATCTCTACCCCTTCGTGCAGGTAACCTGTCCAAACTCCTTTGCGCTACATCAAATTCTACAGAATGTCTATCCCTGAGGGGAATGCCTCTTCGTGTGCAGTCTTTCCAGTCCCTGTGCCACCTCACCCACACAGCCTCAGCCTTTCACAGACTATCCATTCTGAGAGCCCACAGAGACTTCCTGGGACACTCTCAGCTTCACCATGTCATGGGGAGACCCTGTTCTGCTCCTGCACGTGTTCTCTGCACTGTCCTGACACATAACACACATGCGCACCTCCATATACCAGAATATCTCTACAACCCCACTAGACCTACAGAATTCTGGAAAATTACATATATATGAACATATGTATAAGCACTTCCACTCTGCCTGCCCACAGAGTATTCCCCTAGCCTTCTTATCTCCTCCCGCCATCACATGCACTTGTTCTCATTTCCTGTCTCAAATTTTATTTCCTAGGAACCCATCAATTACATCAAGGTGTTTCTTTTCGATCAAAGTTTCCTGTACCCCAGGACTTGGGGAAAAGGGATAATTTCACCTCTGAGCCAAATATGTCATTTCAGTTACAAGTGGCTAATAAAAAGAAAAAGCACGTCACATTCTTAGAAGATAAGAAAGAGGAAAAGAGCATGAAAATTTACTACATGAATGTCCAAATGAAAAGAGGAGTGGCAGTCTTAGGGGATACGGACCCAGAAATGGGACCTTCCAGAAAGAGAGTAAGAATAGAAAAAATCACCACTTCTGAAAAGGTCCGTCCATCAACGTCCCGCTCTCCTGTGTCTGCATTAAAAGCCCCACCTGCCAATAAGTACCAGGTGGGCAGTGAATACCGAGAGGCAAGGTGGGAGGCTCATGGCTCAACAGAGCCTCCTGCTCAAGGAGAATATCCCAGGGCCCTGACGCCTGCATGGCTGGTGGCCTTAGACCGTGGCTACCGGTGCATGGCCTGCTGCCGGGTCTTTCCCAGCTTAGAGGTCCTGCAGGAGCATGTAGAGAATGGGATCAGAGAGGGCTTTAGTTGCCGTGCTTTCCACCTTGCCTTTGCTTGTCTACGGAGCAAGAAAAAGAAATATAAGAGGAAGAGTAAGAAGAATACCAAGAAGACAATACATAGATGCCGAATTGTGACATACTCTGCCACAAAACCCCTTACCTACAAATAAACTCCCTTCAGCCCCCCAGCCCCCAAAGAGGAATTGAAGCAGGCCAGATTCTACAGAGGGGGCTTCATCTTTTTAAGCAGCCAAAGTTCCACGCATTTTAGACACCACCACTACCATGGGCACTGCCACCTGCCACCCACAGAAGCAAAGAACCCCCATTCATACTATTCTTGCTCTCGGAGGTGGGATGTGAAAACAGAGCACACTGCCAGAACATAAGAAGATGTCCTCAGGCTAACTAAGAACAGTGAACACCAGTGTGTCATCATCACCACCACCATGGAGAAAACAGTCTCCTTGCAAGTGGAACTGGTGTGGGCCAGGTTATAGAAGAGGTAAGAACTGCTGAGGTAAGAGAAACAGCTCAAGGATACTTGAGATTTTCAGGGTTCTTAAAAAAGGTGGGATCCATCAGAGATGCCTTCCCACCTTCCATAACTGTGGTGAATTTCCTTGAGGAGAATACATACTGGGAGGCAGAATGCTTGCTTGGAGAGAAGTTAATTACAGTGCCCTCTTTCTGTGTCCTTGTAGGGAATAGGCATAAACACTGGTCCAGCAGGAGTGAGAAGGTGGGGCCTGCCTAGGTATAAGCCAAAGGTCATGGAGGTCACATCCCCTTGCCTTCACCAGGCACAAGGCAAGCCAGGCAGTGTCAAGCCACCTCTCCCTGCATGTGTGCGTCCCTCAGTGTGTGCGGGTCACTCATGGCTGGAGCCTGTGCTGGGCGAGAGAGTCCCCTCAGACTCCGTGCTGTCATTTCCTACCTCAGAGATTGCCAAGGAGTGGCAGCCGCTTGAAAGACTCAATCAGGGGATTCTTCGAGAATCCTTTTCCCTTAGAGAATCATTCCCATGATATATTCAAGGTTCCTCAAAAGTGCCAAGTGTAATTGCAGAAGAGGTGACTGATGTTCCTTAAGTCATTTTGTGGTCACTTTTGATATCTTTTTGGGGAATCCAAGTATACTCTTGTGACAGTTCATAGTTTTTACATCTGGTTCTTTTGGTTCCAATATCAGTGTCTTGTTCTAAGTGACCAGCAAGGGGCTGAAACATAGACAAAGCTGCAAAGGCAGAGCCGGGTTCAGGAGAGTCTGTCTTTTCTGGGAACAGGACACGTGTGGGGCTCTTCCTCCATGCTCCAAAAGTCACAGTGGGAACATGCAACCTGGAAACGGTCCTGAATTTTCAAAGGCCGCAGGAAATGCTGACGCAGGCTGAACGCCTGTCACTAAAATGAAAAGTTGCCTTTTTCTGTACTGAATCTTTGTCTTATTTTTTCTCACAGGAGCCCAGGCCCACGGCCCTGAGGACATGAGGTGGCGTGTCCAGCACACCACAGCAGTGTGAAGAGAGCCTTGGGGTTCACGTGAATTCCACACCCTCGAGGTAATTCATGTCTATAGCAGTTGTGCCTGGTCATCTGCCATCGCTCCCAAGTGCCTTGGTAAAGTATGATTCTCAGCTCTGCGGAAAAACATCTACACAGAGTAGTGAGGAGCCTGGAGAATTCTTCATTCACAGAGACCATTGGAAAGAGTTTGCTGCTAATCCCCCTTGGAGTCAGAGGCCCCAGGACTCACCTGCAGGATTGCCTTATGGAGAAGAAGACACAGAGCTATGGAGAGAGTAGGGCAGCAGGAGGCAGGTTTTCCCAGTGTAGGGCTTTATCCACAGTAAAACAAAAGATTGATTACAACTAGCAGGAATTTAGGGGAGGGGACTTCTAAGTTGAGAGAAGGTTGAAAAGGATCATCTAATTTCTCTTCCCACTTTGAGTTCTACTTCTGTCTTCTCAATGTCTATCATTTACTGTGCTTTTGAACATCTGGCTCATTCTCTTCCTCTCTAATTGCTGTTACTCCATCCAACTCACTCTCTCTCCTGCATACTATGCATATATTTCAGATGCAAGAGTGTAAGCACTACAGCTTTTTAAATCATACAGATTACAATACACCATCTCCTGTGGATTCACCCCACACATTGTATCAAAGGTGTTCTAACAGCTTTGCACGTTTATCTTTTTTTAAATGAACAGAAACTTATTTCCATAGCACCTCTTATATACTTACCTACAGTATATGGCTGCAGGGCAGACTTTCTTATTATTGAGAGAGGAAAAGATAATGAGCTGGTGAAACCACAGGCAACTTGAATCCCTTGTCTGATCTTTGGACACCAGGTGCACAAACACTTCTTCACCAGTCATGTTAGGAAGCATGGAAGATACACCTAATAGTTTCACACTCATAAGATATGCATATGGAGAGCAGTTCCAAAACTAATAATACAGTTTTATGCTTAATAACCCTGGAAGGGTAAAAGCTACCAATTTTTGACACACTATCATTTGTATGCCATTTACTATTGAATTTTACACATTTTCAAAGATATATTTTGATTTTCTTGTTACTTTGACATCTTTAATCAGAGGGTCAGAAATAAAAAATAAAAATTGAAAAAAAAAAAAAAAACATTGCCATAAGACTATATAGGTGTAGGGTAAGTGAAAAATTATCAAGCTTTTCTATCCTCCCGCCGTTAGCATTCATGATGGATCCCTGTAGTCCTGCATGCACGCCTGATGGCGGGCACCTGGAGTAGGGTGTGGGCATGCATAGGTGGGCACACCTGGGCTGAGACTGGACTTATAAGGGTGGGATCACAGGGACACAAGCAGAGAACAAGAGAACGAGAACCATAACGAGAGCAGAACCAGCAAAGCAGCAAAGGAAAAGCAGAGACCATGAGAGAACGCCAGAGAGCCCAGAAAGAATGAAGACTCGCTAGGGGCTGGGAGGCCTGCCAGCCTCCTGCCCCCTGCCCCAGTCCCCCTGCCTTGTAAAAAAAAAAAAAAAAGTTTTTACATGAGTATGGCAAACAGGTACATGGCAGGGGGCCAGAGGGTGGGGATGGCAGGCTTCCCAGCCCCCGGGGAGTCTTCACTCTTTCTGGGCTCTCTGGCGTTCTCTCATGATCTCTGCTTTTCCTTTGCTGCTCTGCTGGTTCTGCTCTCGTTATGGTTCTCATTCTCTTGTTCTCTGCTGGTGTCCCTGTGATCCCACCCTTATAAGTCCAGTCTCAGCCCAGGTGTGCCCACCTATGTATGCCCACACCCTACTCCAGGTGCCCTCCATCAGTCATACATGTAGGACTGCAGGGATCCATCATCAATGCTAATGGCAGGAGGGCGGAAAAGCCTGATAATTTTTCACTTACCTTACAAAAGGAGAAGAGAAATTAGAATAGCTCAACTTAAATGATGCTTTTTAAAATTGGTAGCTTTTACCCTTCTGAAATTTTTAAAGCTTAACATTGCGCTATGGCTTTTGGCACACCTATCTGCAGCATATCTGATTATCTTGAAACTATACTGTCTTCCCTTCTTCCCAGATGTATGTGTGTACCTGTGTATGCACAAGTTCATAAAAACCATGTGATGGGTGAGGGTTGCTTTTGTTTTCATCTTGTTTTAGTGTTGTCCCTTCTTCCTCGGGTAAAATATCTCTGCCTTCTAGCCAGATAAGTGGGTACGTCAGTCAGCCTAACAGGTCAAGTCATTTCTGCTTGATTCCCATGATTGACCTAGGTGCAAACACCAATCTATGTGGGACTAATCTGTACAAATAGCTGGGAAAATTAGAACAGAAGACATCCAGATAGTGAGGGTGAGTGGTGAATGGTGAGATTTCCTCTCAATGCTACTCAAGGTCTCGACGCATCTACCATTGGACTTGCTTCAATTCCTCTTATTTAAAAGACCTGGCTTTTTCAACTGTTACCTTAATTCCCTAAGTATCCCCAGCATCCTTCAATAAATTGTTTGCTTGAATTAACCTGAGTCATTTACTGTTGCTTGTAACCTAATATACCTTAATTGATGCACATTAGCATCAGCTTAATCATTTTAGTATTTTACCAGTGGAAATGCTTGTCTGGGAAGGAGTAACACATTATATTTCTCTGACTTTATAGTGAAAAAGGGATGTACTATGTGGTGTGTATCTTATGTCCTTGATTAATTAGGAAGGCGTTTTAAAAATATGTGGGTGAGTAAATGAACTGATTAGACTTCAACATTTGGCCTTGAATGCCGCTTAGCAGTTTAGTGCACGTTCTGATTTCATGTTTGCATCCTAAACATGGAGTTCCTAATATGTAAAATAATAGTACTTGTCACTCATCATATTTTTTCTTGACTGGGAAATATTAGTGAAGTAAAATGCAGTCAGGAATTCCTCGCCCTTCCTGCAGTTAGGTCCAAGGGTCAGTGCATTTCACTAGAACCACAAGAATGGAAGCTGAACAGTTAGCATCGATCACATTGTTTATGTCAAGGAAGAGTTTATCACTTTACCTGGCAGTGTTAAGTACTATCTGCAGTATTTAAAGATTATCTCCATACAATGTACAAGGATATATGTTTTCTATCAATAGTAACAGTTCAGTGTAGCAACCTCACTGGACTGAAAATGTTCTCATATCATGAGGATAATGAGCATTTGAGTACCTCCCTTCATTATAGAATGAACCCACAATTCTCATGAGCCTTTTAGTTCAAAGTCACAAATAATAGAGAAAATCATTTGATGAAATTGCAAATCCTAACCTTCATTTTCATAGGAAACAAAATTGTTTTTTTTTTTACCCCTGGGGTGAAAGTTACCATGGTAACTTTTGTAAAAACTGTAAGTAACAGAGCATTACTATAGCAATCAAGGATTGATTATTCATTCTGGGAAACAGGAAAGGCTGGCAATAGGCATAACCTGCCTCCTTCCTTTATCTTCTTGGTATTTCGTTCCTGCACTGGAGACAGTACTTGTATTCTGCTTGTTGCCCTCCTGGCTATAAAGTTTCTCAAACTGGGGGCATTGCAAGTAAAATTTTGAAAACATTAAACTAATTGATGCCATTCTCCATCTCCGCCTAGAAGCTGCAGTCATTCCAATGACAACAGTGGAAACTGAATATCATTTTAGGAAGAAAACATGAATTTTTAAGGGAAATTCCTGACACATTAGAAGAGGCAGAACAGTCCATCCTGGTGAATCTTGGTGAGAATGTAGAAGTGGGAAGAGTAGGGTTATGAAAGACAGAAGAGGCCAGGTAGTCATGTGAGTACTTTTCTCACACATTTCTGAGAGTGTAAAGACATAATCAAATCATCTGGAAGTGTGTGAGGAAAAACCATTAATAAAATAAAAAAAACCATTAATAAAATAAAAACCAAAATAAAATTTTATATAGGGATAGACTGGCCTGGAATTGGGATTTAGAAACAAGGACTACAGGCTTTTCTAGCTCTCAGGTTCTCTGCCTCATTCAACAGAGTATGGGAGTAATTTTGCTTGAAATTGGCAGAGAGAAGTGTTTAGGCCAATTATCAAACAGGCCAATTATAAACTTGGGTATGCCATGTTTTTAAATGCCTATTTTCAGATTACAGTCCTGGAGGTACATTTTAAATTTTATTTGATATGGTCAAATTAGTATCTTTAGAGGTTGTCTCTGAATATCTTTTCCCCAGTTTTACCAATGGATTGTGTTGGCAAAATTTGGACTTTTCATCAATCATATAGGTATAAGTAATGCATCTATTGCTTTAATTTACTCTTTAGTGAAACAGTATATTTCAATTTGTTGAAAGACCATTTGACCTCCCCTGTCGCGCCCGCTGTTCCCCTCAGCAATGTAGTTCATCAGTCTGCCTGTTCTGTTTTGTGCTCTGGCTCTGGTGAATTCTCTCACTCTCCCGTGCTTCTGACTGTACCCAGTGCTTGTATGAATAAATAACTATTTTAAAAAGACCATTTGAATTTCCTGTTTTGTGAGCTATCTGTTCAAGTTTCCTCTTAGATTCGTTCTTAATTTTTAGGAGACTGTGTATATAAAAGGGAGATTTTCTTATAATTTGTTATTTGCCTATTTGATTTAGTCATATTTTAAGTAGAAGTTTTTCAGTTTTTATAGAGCTATATTCTAATTTATTGCTTCTGGAATATTATTCATAATTAGGAAGATATCTGTGCTCCTGGGTTTTAAAGTAATATATCATTATTTTTAGTGTTACTATTTTTTCATGTTTTCTATTAAAAATACCCTGTAGTTTGAGGTATAGATTCAATGTTATCTCTTGTTCCCAAGTAATTAAGTTGCTGTAATTTCATTTATCTAAATGCCCATTTTTCCTCAGTGCTTTTGCAACTTTGCGTCCTGTGATTTGCATTCTTTATCATATGTACTAAAACTATACGTGCTATGGTCTAATTCTAGATTTTTGCCCATCCTCGTTTTTGTCTGTCTCTGTTTCTCATTCATATTCTCTTTCCCTGTCCCCAGTACAACATAGTGCCTTGTGTAATATGTTTTAATATTTCACAGTATTAAGCAGCTCTCTTGTGGTGTGGGGGATTTCTTGGATCTTTTTTCTTAATTTTTCTCATGTGAACTTCAGAAAAACTAATCTTTGTGATCCTAGATCCATCTCCATAGTATTTTCCCACTAGTTAAATCTACTTTTCAGAAGTATTTTAAAGTATTTTTCAGAAGTATTTTAAAACTATATTTTAAAGGTTTATTTGTCTCTTGTTAGGTTTGGTTTTAAATATTGATTGTGGCATTTTTTTCTATGACCTCTTCTAATTGGCTGATGTGTTTAAGTGTGAAGGTTGCTGACTTATATAAACTGAGCCATGCAAAACTACGTGTATTTATTAAAGAATCTAGATGGGGTAGTTAAGCTTGAGAACAGCCTTCATACAGGTTCTGAGGAAGTTGCCTGAATTTTAAGCCTCACAATGAGAATTTCATGCACTGTGCAAGGAAAAAATTGTCAAGGAATTTTTTTTTTTTTTTTTTTACACAGAGAAAGTCTTGGGAGGTGTCTGGTTTATCTATTTGATACTGTCTATGTTTTGGGGAAAACCAGGAGCATTGTTAAAATTCGCCCTGTGCACACGGATCCCTGTCTTCCAAGAGATGGGATTTTTAGTAATGCTGTACCTTGAAGTCTGTCTTTTTTGAAGTTCCTGACTTGCTTAGAGCAGCTTTTGGTTGGTGATGACTCAGTTTCTTTGTAAGGCCAGGCCAGCTGTGTTGGGCTCTTAGCTTGTACCACCAGGGAGAGGGCTACCCCTTAATTTTTGATTTTAGGGTTTTTTTGTTGTTGTTTAGTTGTTTTTTTTTCATAGTTTTTTTTTTTTTCCTGAAAGCAGTGATTATAACAATGATGAGATTGAAAGATTTTATGATGTTTTTGAAGAGAAATTTGACTAGTTTTTTTTTCTCAGATACTCAAATTAGAAATAACTTCATCATAAAATGAGGGCTTTGGCTTTGTAATTACAACTATGAGCTGTGGAACTAGGCTTCTAAGATAGCTTCTCTGTAAACTTTAGTTACTTCTGCTCAAGTTCTGTCATCCCTTTGGGTATATCAATAGTTCTTATATCCTGGTGCTATTGTGTCTATTTCATATAATAATCTATGATAAACATCAACTTGCCCACAGTAAGATCTCATGATATTTGTCAAAAATAACACCTTCAGTCTGTCGTCACTGCTAAACTGATGATGTGACTCATGATAGTATATGTGATTCAAGGACCAACTCAACTCTAACTCAAACCTTCAGTAAGTAGCATCGAGCTGAACAAATATTACTCAGTCCTGTGCTGCATGAAGGGCAAAGGGGCCAAAAAAGGGTATCAAGACTCTCCTGTCATCTGTGCTACGAGGAATAACATCTCTTGTTGCAGTCCTGAGGTCTTGTGTTTTCCACCATAAAACTCTGTTAACTAATGTTTTACCTTGCAAGTAGATGTAAACTCAGATATTTCACGGGTTTTAACAACTTGTTTTAATGCTGGTGAAAGAATATTGTTCATTAGTTGTAGCGTTAACAGTCTTTTCAAAAATAAACTTGCAATATGAAATTGCAGAGAAAAGATTATGTTTCACAGGTCTTCTAAAGAAATTTTTGTGCTCAAATGTAACTAAAATGTGGGCTGTTTGTATAAATGATTGAAAATATATGGCTATGGTTTTGAACATAGTGAAAACAGAGGTTAACACTGTAGTTCAATCTGATTCCTTTTAAACTTCAATGGCTATAACACTGTTGTCCTTAATATTCAGAAACACCATATTTTGCACTATAGTTTAATTTTGTTTGAATATTTTATTTATTTTTTATTTTTTATTTTATTATTTTTTTATTTTTTTAGAGGCATATTTTATTTATTTTATTTATTTATTTGTTTGTTTGTTTGTTTATACATGCACTGGGTACAGTCAGAAGCGCAGGAGGGTGAGAGAATTCACCAGAGCCAGAGCGGGGAGCAGAGCAGGCAGAAGGACCAAAGTACACTGCTGAGGGGAGCAGTGGGCGGCAGGAGAGGTCTGCGCGCCATGTGGGACCCTCCTCCGGTGGCCGGGGAGCAGACGGGGATTGAACCGGCACCGCAGAGGCCGCGGGCAGTTCCGCAACTCAGCGCTCAACCGCTGCACCACCGGGGAGGCCCTTTATTTTTTATTTAAAAATATATATATATATTTATTTATTTATGCATACAAGAGCTGGGGCACAGGCCAGAGATGCTGGGGGTGAGAGGATTCACCAGAGGCAGAGTGGGGAACAGAACAGGCAGATATACTGAAGTACACTGCTAAGGAGAGCAGCAGGCGAGTCAGAAGAGATCTCTGTGCCATGTGGGTTGCTCCCTGGCCGGCCAGAGATTGAACTCGTGCTGCAGAGGCTGTGGATTGCTTCAGAGTGCGTTGCTTAATCCCTTGTGCCACCAGGGAGGCTCCTTGGATATTTAGATTTAACTTTAGTGCATATTTCTTTGTGGTCATATTCCTTGCTGTTTATTTTTCTCACTGGTGTTTGGGAATAGATTATTTTGATAACTTGTACAGTGGGAAATAATCTCTCTCTTTAATAAATCTGGCTTCAATAGATGGGTTTTACTTCCAGTCTTAGGGTAAAATTAGTTAAATTAAGTAGTTATTAAGTAGTTATTTTGCAAATTAAGTAGTTATTATTTCACTGTTCTTTTTCTGGGCAAATTAATATATCTATCACTCTAATACTTAATTCATCTCTAAAACTCATATTTATCTTGAATACTATATTTTCCACCATTTCGTCTAGGTCAGTATTCGACCCAGACTAAGATGGCAATTTTGTATAATAGCTCATTACTTGACATGGTGTTTTAAAAAATAAATAAATAAAATAAATAAAGCTGTCTGATATAAAAAAAAAAAAAAAACACATGACTCCCAGTACTTTGCAGTAAATCATATGCCACAACAACTTGTTAAAACACTAGTTTTTATTACAATCTTCACATTTGGCACTTAGGGTTTTTTTAAGATTTATTTATGCATAAGGAACTGGGGTACAGGCCAGAGGTGTGGGGGGTGAGAGAATTCACCAGAGACAGAGCGGGGAACAGAACAGGCAGACTGACTGAAATACACTGCTGAGGGGAGCAGCAGGTGAGTCAGGAGAGGTCTGCTTGCCATGTGGGTCACCTCCTTGGCCAGGGATCAAACTCATGCTGCAGTGGCTGTGGGTAACTTCATAGTGCTGTGTTTTAACTCCTTGTGCCACCAGGGAGGCCCCTTGGCACTTAGTTTTAAAATTATACTATAAAGAAAGATGTGGTCCTTAATATTCACCTATTAAAAGTTAATAGAGTTGAGGACAATACTTTGGATTAGACATCAATGTGTACATAACATCCTGATCACAAAAGTGTTTGTTTCTTTTCCAAATTCTTGGTATTAAATTGACTGTCAGCCAGGGACGAGAGACCAGAAATATGGAGTCTGTCTCAGGGTCAGAAGCATTCTGTTTTTCATAGCTCAAGATTCATGGTTGAAAGTAGTGAGCCAAATCTCCCTGCTGTCAAGGAGAGTGGGAAATAATGCAGTAGCATTATTAGGGATCTAATAGAAAGAGAAATATTGACACCATTGCTATGAGCAAAGATCGACTCTATACATTAGTATAATAGCTTGCTGGTGTGATTTCAGACACTGGAAAATACTACTTTCTCAAAATAATAGTCTTCTGCTCATTCCTTAGTTGTAATCACCAGACACTCCATGGATCAAATCATAAAACATAATGTTTTGGTGAAATTTAAATAAAACGTCTAGATGCAGCGTTCTCTGTACTTGCTTATTTTGCTCCATTATTCATTTTACCTTGCTGTTATCAAAATAGTCCTTAGTCCCTGCTCTTGCATCTCCTCCTATGTCATCTTGATTTTATTTCCTCTACTCATAAATCCATAGTCTCTATATTGATATTTCCCAAAGTAACAAAGATACATAGATTTCTCAAATGAATAAGCACTGTGATACTTACCTTTTGGCTTTTATAAAAAACATCAATTTGTGTCTAAAAATTGTTCCAAAGTCCTCTGTGAGTAAACACTCAGGTTCTGTATGTTTGTTGAAATGTAATAACTACATCTTTTCTTTGATCAGATGCATAGGCTAACATGCTTTATGATTTACAGATGGCAAAGCTAGAAAATGATGGATACATATTCATTATTCATCCAGAAAAAGTAAAAAAGACAATGGTTTTGGAGAAGGCCGATTTGGAAGAGAGTACTCAGCTATACTGTATTTTCTTTCCACCATCTCCAGATAGTTTAGGGTTATGTCATATTTAACACCGGTATTTTTATAGTTATCCATGGAACTGTTGGTTTTGTCTTGCAATTTTACCTTTAAACTATTTGGGCATTTATCTTTGATGAACAGTTGGACTCAAACCAGCTTTGTAGCGCATGCAGTATCTGAAGCACTCATCTCTGCTGCTGTATTTTCCTCCTCACCTGCCTAAAACATTTTCTCCACAATTCTTGTGTTAATGTGAATTGACCCAGATCCTGAATTTAATGCATCATTTTGCCTTTAACCTTGTCACTATATTGCCATGTTTACCTGTCCTGATTTTATGATGATTTAATCATTCCTATATGGCAACTTTCCGACTTAAGCATCGTTAACATTTTGTACCAGGTAGGGCCTCCCCGGTGGCGCAGCGGTTGAGCGCTGGGTTGCGAAGCTGCCCGCGGCCTCTGCGGCGCCAGTTCGATCCCCGGCTGCTTCCCGGCCACCGGAGGAGGGTCCCACATGGCGCGCAGACCTCTCCTGCCGCCCGCTGCTCCCCTCAGCAGTGTACTTTGGTCCTTCTGCCTGTTCTGCTCCCCGCTCTGGCTCTGGTGGATTCTCTCACCCTCCCGTGCTTCTGACTGTACCCAGTGCTTGTATAAACAAAACAAACAAATAAATAAATAAAAAAAGACTGACACTTTAAAAAAAAAAAAAAACATTTTGTACCAGGTAATTATTTGCTGAGGTGGGGTTTGGGGAGCTGTCCTGCCTACTGAAGGATGTTTAGTAGTGTTCCTGGCCTCTAACCTCTACGTGCAAGTAATACGCCCCTTACCTTACTGTCCCAGTTAAAGTAATCAAAAATACCTGTGTACATGGCCCAATGTCTCCAGGAGAGAAAAAAATGTCCCTATTTGAGAACCTCTGTCCTATGGCATTTGTGGTGTGTGTTTGTTTGTTTTCCCTTTAATCCTGTGAATGTGAAATTTCTAGTTTCTTCAGCTGTTTCAAACTAACAGCATAATTCTTCAAAACACCCATATATTAGATGGCCAGTGTTCAAGAGTACAGTAACCTACCCAGGAATGCTGGCTTGGAAGTTATTCCTCAAGTGTTATTCCTCATTTCTAGAGGTTGGAAAGGAATTCAAATGGATGGTCATATTCTATGAAACGGTAGGAGTAGTTTCTCTCATAAAATCACTTCTAGTTCTCAAATCACCTCAAGTTATGTCTTTAATTTCAGTCAAAATTCTTAGCAGCTTCGTTAAAGATTATTTTTAATTTAATTTTTAGAGTATAAATTTACAGCAATATTGAGAGGAAGGTACAGTGAGATCTCCTAATCTGCAATGAAGTTAACTTTGTAATACAACACAATATAATGAAATTTCCTCTACAATGAACTTAAACTCAATGACTGAGTATACGTGTGTTACATACTACATATGTAGACATATTATTCGAGCAAAAGAAAATAGTACCCCCTAATAGCAACCTGTAATCTTAAGCAGATTAACAATAACAAGTAATTTATAATGTAAATAATAAAAGATAATAAGCAGTAAATCAAGGTAGGTCTTTTATTACCAAATAACTGAGAGAAACCAATTTATGTAAGAGAAACAAATTAAAAAGTAATTCTCTAAGAAGACAACATTTAAGAGATAAGAGAACACAAATAATATAATTAGTACTCCCATAGAGATAAAAGATATGTAACATCCATAAAGCAAAAACAGGTCCCTATTTTAAAAAATTGAGATGTTGCAGAAGTAAAAAATACAATGAAATAAATTTCCATTGAAGCCTTCAATAGTATAATGAAATAAATCATGGAAATAATTATTGGAAGATTGTTCTAGGGAAATGCATTGAAATTTCAACTAGTATTTTTAGATTACCAATTTCTAAAGAGAATAAGGAATAAGTGGAACAAGATGATTAAAGAAATGGAAGGAAAAAATCCCAAAGCTTAAGAAAGACATCATGAAAAGGTCCACACTAGTTCTAAAGGAGCAACAGAAAACACCCCCCACTGGAAGTGATATAGTCTGAAAATATTTCCAGGTATCTTAAGAATAAACAGAAAATCTTATAAACAAACTTCACAAAAACTTCAAAGCATTTTCAAAGCTTTTAAAGATAGTGCTACATCCTAAGTTCTAGGTGGAAATTTGCCTTAAAGGAATAATAAATCATCATATAATTAGAACAAATAAATGGTTTCTAGATATAAGAAAAACCCTAATTTTTAAATACAATTTAAAAGACAAAAATATTTAAGAGCAAATTAAGTTCCAATAACTTCTTTGTGTAAAAACGCATCGCAAAATATTTTAAAAAGTATTTATAACCAATCAAGAGGTAGACTTTTACAGAATTTTTAGAAAATTTTATTTATTTTTGTGTGGAAGAACTGGGGTGTAGGCCAGAGGTGAGGAGGGTGAGAGGATTCACCAGAGACAGAGTGGGGAGCAGAACAGGCAGACTGACTGAAATACACTGCTGAGGGGAGCAGCGGGCAAGACAGGAGAAGTCTGCTGTGCCATGTGGGTTAGTTCCGTGATAGGATATGGAACTCAGGCTGTAGGGGTGATTGTGCTGACACTTAACCCCAAGGCCATTAGGGAGGCCAGAATTTTTATCTTTTATCATATTTCCCTATATTTTATAGGAAAATATTATTGCATACTTATATCCATATATAACCTGTTTGTAACTTACATTGTATATTGTAAAGAAACATGATGCCTTTAATTAACATACTAGTGTTAGGAATTTATTTCATATTTTTTTAATTTATAAATTAAATAATTGTGTACATATTTACATATCAGATTATGCTTTCATTTATTAGGAATGAATATTATGTTCTTTCTCTTGTTAAAGTGCTGTGATCAGAAACTGGTTCATTTTATATTTTAAGAGCAAACACCCAAAATACACTTGTGTCTAATTGAAGCACCATAAACTACAGACCTTCAACTGTCAAAGACTCCTAAGGGCAAAACTGAGTGAACATTAAAGGCAAATAGTGTGAGAACATGAAGACATAAATGAATTTCTATAAAGATGAATTTAGTAATTTGTCTTATGACTTTCTAAAAGGTCATTTCTTCAAATTTCCATTTTTCTCTCATCACTTTAAGTAAGTTAATGCAAAATAAATACAGAAATTTATACAACAATTTTAAGATCCACTGAATTTTGGTGTATTGAAACTGAGAGGAAAATACCTAACAAAAATTTATTTGCAAACAAAACTGGGTACTAATATTTTGTGAAAAAGTTTTCCTTACAATGGAAAAGAAAATTAGAAGAGCAAATATTGTTTAAAAGTGAATAATGTTGTAAAAAATAAAAAAATACATTTTTTCATATGCCTGTTGGCCATTTGCATTTCCTCTTCAGAGAAGTTTCTTTTTAGCTCTTCTGCCCATTTTTTGACTGGATTATTTTCATTGTTGTTGTTGAGTCTCGTCAGCTCTTTGCAGATTTTTGTGATCAGTCCTTTATCATTAGTGTTGGGTGCAAAAATGTTCTCCCAGTCCGTGGTGTTTCTCTTTGTTTTTGTTATTGTCTCTTTAAAAAAAAAAAAAAAAAAAAGAAGAGTTCATAACAGGAAAAAAAAAATACAAAAAAGAAAGTATACATATAAATACTTTTATATTTTTATATAAAAATATTAAAAAATTAGAAGAGTGACCTCATGGTCTAGAAAACTCAGAACTTTAAATATCTAAAAAATCTAAAAGAACTGGCCAAAAATTTAAACATTTCTGACTAAAGTCAGCACCAACAGTAATCTGTGATCATTAGAAACATATTTTCCTAGAGGTCTTAGCTTTTGTTCTAACCCTGTATGATTTGTCTGTCTTTGCATTTACATGTATATTACTAAATTAACGTGATTGGTAGTGTTGAAAAATTGAAGTTTCCTTACATAGTTTTAAGTACATCGTGTTTTTTATTTTGCATCAGCACTAAAGAAAAAATGCATTTTCTTTTAATTTTAGCAACGAAAATTTCAAAGCTCCTTTTTCTTTATTCCTACTGTTATTCTTCACATCTGGTATGTATTAAACAACCCTAGGCCCCTGCTGGCTGAAGAGAAATCCGATAGCCCATTCTTCTCTGAATTCTACGTTTATAGAAAGGAAAGAAAAATAACCAACTTCCCCCCTACATTTTAGCAGTTTTTACTCTTCTTTACACTAAAATATTACATTTTTCTTGATGTTTACTTAAATTAACTGGTGCATAGTTACATAACTGGTCTCGTCAAAGGCTGCTGGAACATGCCTTCCTGGTCAGAGCAGATACAGAAAAATCAGCAGGCAGTGAACCACCTTATAAAGAAACACAAAACTCAGATGGGTATAAGGAACTGGTTTACATTATCTTCATATTCTCAATTAAAGTGAAATATACAATGGGGTTTTAAAATTTGTTTCAGCAAGTATTCTACCTATTTATACAAATGTTGGTGATTATAGTTAGTGTTTAATCTGGCCTAATAGAAATAAATTGAGGTGATAAGAATGCAAAGGTTGTACCTTGAACATGATGAGTCATAGTTTACAAAATGGCATTGCCATTCATTCAGAAATTGCACTTTTTTTTGGGTCACCAGTTGTTGCTGAGTTGTTAGCTAAAAACCTAGTTAACAGGGTGCTGCAAGGGAGTTTCAGTGTGCCCACACAGGTTCCTATTGTCGCTTTTGACAATGGTGTAGGAAAACGAAGGCAACCGACATGTTTCTGTTATTTCTCGGGGCACTAACTCTTCATATTCATGATCATTTTGACTGACCTGAGCTAGATCCAGTAATATCAAACCTAAAAAGTTTGCAGAGATCAAGGATTCTGTGCTGCTTTTTAACATACCAGTGCACTCATTTCATTCTTCATGTCTTATTTTCCAAGTTTCTTTTCTCTTTATCCCATGCATTTATATAATGTGGGCACATAACTTCGTTCCTCAAAAGCAGGGAGCCTGTCATCTATGCCTATGGGTCCCTGGTCCAATAACAGGGTGCAAATGTGGAAAGGCCTTACTCTGCATGGGTTTCCATTAACCTGGGTCCTTGTGACATTTATAACAAAGAATTTATCTCAACTTTAATGCAAAGAATACACTTATCCAATGCCTATGGTGTTTGTGTTCTTTCTGCTTAGCATTTTAATGAAATGGAATGAACAGGAACACTCTCATTTTTTATCATAAACTAGAAACTTTGAATTTTATTTTTGATCCAGTGCTTTGAGGGCAGCATTTATTATAGCTATCATAAAGCTGCTTGTTTCTGTTAAACCATAGGTAAATGGTAATGTGCCCAAGATGAATTAATCTTTGCACTTCTGTCTCTCTATGATGTACAGATTTCATCCTTCATATCAGTCTGTTTCCCAGCAGAAAACGAAGCACTTAAAAAAAGGGCAATTGACATGCATTTAATAAGGGATTTTTGAAAGTTAATGGAAACCAACAGGGAAAGGTGAGTAAGCGCAGGGCTAAAATAATGGGACATGGCTGCTCTCTGTGAGCTTCAAGGGGCTGGAGAGAGAGTCCTTGGTGACTGTACAGGGTTTATGGTCTTTGGTAGAATAACATGTGCACTGACGACTAGCTGTCTTGGCAGAAAGGGAGCTGGGGCTATAAGTACCCCACACCTTCTTCTCCAACCCTCTGATCTCTGCGTAGAAACTCATTGCTCAGATAGAACCAAAGCTAAAAGGGAAAAAGTCTTTGTTCACAGAGAACACTCTCCTGTGCCAGAACAAGGTGAAGTGGTTTAGAAAGATGACATGAAGGCATAGGTGGGAAATGACTAAATACGTCTATAAATTGAAGCTTATAAATCTGAAAACTTCAAATCCCATTTGCTCTACAATTCCCTTATATGTAGCTATTGGGTTGTTGGAAAAGTCATGACGTATTTTTTCATGTCTTCTACACTAAAATGCATACAAGAGCTGGTGTATAGGCCAGAGGTGCTGGGGGTGAGAGAATTCGCCAAAGACAGTGGGGAGCAGAACAGACAGACTGACTGAAATACACTGCTGAGGGGAGCAGCGGGTGAGAGAGGAGAGGTCTGCTGCACCATGTGGGTCACCTTCCAGACAGGCCGGGGAATCGAAATGCTGCAGTGGCTGGTGATAGCTTGATAGTGCTGTCTTTAACCCCTGTGTCACCAAGGAGGCCCATATCATGACTTTACTAACAACCAAATATTTGTCACTCCTCAGAATCATCAGTGCTATTTCTCATATGGTCTTACAATGTGATTGCAATTTTTCTATAATGTATCATCTAAAACATATTTTGGAATTCTTTTTGGTATTTGCATTTTTTTCAGTATTGATACTAGCTAGTAGAAATGGGAAAATCATACTAATGACTTGAATGCTAAATGAAGGCTAATCAGTAAATTTGATTTTAGGATTGTTTCTTTATAGTGCAAAAGCAAACTGAGGATCTGATTCATTTTTACATAGGATTGTTGAGACTGACATCTTGTTATTTGTCTCTGCAAATCTGTAGGTTGGAGTAAAATGGGCAGAGTTTAAATTCTGTGAAACCTAAGGAATAGTTATCGATTTGTTTAAGTTTAAACAAATTTTAATTGTTTAAATATTCATGTTTATTACTATATTTATAAAAAAGAATCATACCTCATGGAATGTATGGGAGTGGGTAGAGGAATTTTTGTCCCCTCATCATGGGTGAGTCTCAGGGAAATTGCTATAATTTTGATTTTCTGAAAAATGATGAGAACTACTCACTATTTTGAAAAATCTTATTAAGGAACATATCTCTCCATATAACTAGAAAGGATACTGCTGGAAAGTCGGAATTCATATTTCTTTTTTTTTTTTTAAGATGTATTTATTTTATTTATTTATTTATACAAGCACTGGGTACAGTCAGAAGCGCGGGAGGGCGAGAGAATTCACCAGAGCCAGAGCGGGGAGCAGAGCAGGCAGAAGGACCGAAGTACACTGCTGAGGGGGGCAGCGGGCAGCAGGAGAGGTTTGTGCGCCATGCGGGACCCTCCTCTGGTGGCTGGGGAGCAGCCGGGGATCGAACCGGCGCTGCAGAGGCTGCGGGCAGCTTCGCAACCCAGCTCTCAACTGCTGTGCCACCGGGGAGGCCCGGAATTCATATTTCAATTTAACAATTATTTGGCAATGACTAAAGAACTGTTTGAAATAGTGAGGAGATATGAGTAATTATGGAAATCGATGATGTATAGCATTTTAGCTGCTGAAGTAACCAAATACTACTTACTTAAACAATAGGAATTTCTTTTTTCACATTTCTGGAGACAAGAAGTTCATAAAGTACCTGCAATTCAGTTTCTGATGTGGGATTTTTTCCTATATTGTAGACATTGACCTTCTCCACATGACCTCTCATGCCCTTTCTTCTGTGCATGGACACACACAACATACTCCCACACTACCACTCCTTCACCCCCAACACACATACAAGGTCGGGAGAAGCACTCTAGCTCAGAAGGACTACAAGCACACTAAACCTACTCAGTAGGGTCTGATCCTGATAACCTCTTCCAACCTTAATTTCTTCCTTAGATACCCATCTACAAATTCAGCCACACTCCTGCTAGGGGTTAGGGTTTCAACATATGTATATGACGCAGTTAGGACACAGGCATTCAATGCTAACATACAGGAATGGAAAACAGTATAAAGTCTTCGCCTTACAATATTATTTGAAAAAGATATGATGTTGGAAATATTGCAAACACAATTCTTTAGAGATTATTCTTAAAGGAAATACATTCCACTTACCCATTTTTGCTCGAAATTTGTAGAAAACTTGGGAAAAAATGTAAGGAAAGCAAACACAATCACCCATAAATTGATACTTGGATATAATACCTGTTAATATTTCTCCTTTTCCTGTCTATTTGAATAGAGACAGGTGTATATATATATATATATATATATATGTACATATATATGTGTGTGTTTGTAAATATGTTTATGTATTATATATGCATATATCTATGTATGTATATATATCTATAAACACAAAAGGCCACTGACTTTTTGTGTTCTGCTGGGAAAAGCAGCAAATGGAGATATTTATTCCATGGTATTTACAAAAGCATTTTGCTGCATTACTCTGTAACTGAAATGGGAAATTTGGGTTAATTACATTTATAATTGTTGTGGGTTATCCCAGTAGAGATGTTGTATATAGAATATAGGCCTAACGGGACTGTAGTAACAAAATGTTTAAACATACAGGGATTTCCAGGCCATTTCAAACTAATTACTTTCTCAGTTTTAACTGATGCCCACACAGTTATTACATTCAATTCGGAAATTCCAGTAGAACCATGGCCCAATGAAAACATGATGGGAATGTTCACTGAAATGTTTGTGATTTGTTTCTTTTGGACCTGGATAATATGGCCCATTAAATATGTGGCTATCTGCTCTATCAGGTTTCCCTGCATTGTGACTCAGGAAACTTCCCACTTAAGAATTCTTTAATTCGTGTTGTTTTGTCAGGTTCTGCTATGAGATAAATGACAGTTGTTAGAATGAATTTTCAACATGAACCTAAACTAACACAGCTAAGAGATGTACCATATGTTAGAAATTCTCATGTTTTAATGAATGTGGGATGGAAGCAAATAGGACTTTTTTTTTTTTAAAGATTTATTTATTTATTTTATACAGGAGCTGGGGTACAAGTCAGAAGCGTGGGAGGGTGAGAAGATTCACCAGAGCCAGAGCAGGGAGCAGAACAGGCAGACGGATCAAAGACGCTGCTGAGGGAGCAGCGGGCGAGGCAGGAGAGGTCTGCCAAGCCATGTGGGATTCTCCCTGGCGGACGGGGAATTGAACCGGCACTGCAGAGACTACAGACAGCTTCGCAGTGCTGCACTCAACAGCTGCGCCACCAGGGAGGCCTGCAAATAGGACTTTTTAGACAATTTAAAAGTGGAAGTTTTTCCTTTAAATAATAGTTAGTTGTTCTTGACTATGGTAAGCTGAACAGATAATAGAAAAATGCAACTTGCACACTCAATCATGGTTCCTCAAATACCAGGGTAAAATTGTGTTAGCTACTTGTTTGTATTTCTTCTGTCTGTATTTCTTCAGACATAGTAGTGACTTTCGACGATTGACTGAAAATTGAATTGGCCTATAATTGTAAAAATATTTTTACTGTGTGAAGATTATTTCATTTTGTTGTTATAATGTTTTGTCAGTAATTTTAAATGACAGCATTTTTGTTCTATTTAATCAATACATACTCATACCTTAATGTGGTAACTGCCACAGAGTAAATATATAAATAATTTTGAATAAATTAACAGAAGTGATTAAAAAAGAATGAATTTTGCTAACAATATTTTTATGCTCTAGTTCTTCAAAATCAAGCAATGAATGATAAGGAAAAATACAAACTTCATACAACATAATAAGCATTCATATTATGCAGCCTAATAAGTGTAAGGAAATATTCTAAAAATTTAGTTACAACTTTTTTTAATAAAATAGCTTATAATTCAATATAAATATCAAATTTCATATTTGTTCTTCTGGTGCTAACAATATATGAATGATATAATTACAGCTTAACCTGGTTTGACTAAACTTGATGATTTTATTAATAAGGATTTAAATGCTGAATCTATAGCAGAATAAAAAAATCTGATTTTTCACTAAGAAAAATATATAAATTTAATATTTAGCTGGAACGCTAATTTTTCTGCCTTGTCATTTTTACTACTGACTAGTTACAGGTTGATTTTATTTCTCCAAGCAATTTCCTTTTTAGTTGGAATGATAAGAAAAGTTAAAATATTTTAAATTAACCATGTGAAGAGCATATGGATGGTTTTCTTTCGAAATCATATTTTTCCAATAATTCAATCTTGTGTTGTGCTTTCTTTTAAATTTTGATTGAGTATGTGTCACTTGTAATAGCCTTTTCACAGGATAAACAAGTTGTTCCATGGAGGAGGAAAATTACAAATACACTGTGTTCAATATTTGCACTCTTATTAGAGAGACAGCTGAAAATCATAAAATGGTTTTCAGTGACTATCACTTTCCCATGGTTGTGACAAAGAGTTTCTCCAGGTAAAAGTCAAAAATCTTTGCTAAATGCAGAATGCAAATTTTAGTGGAATAAGTGAGAAAAATAAGATTGTTCTGTGTGGGCTTTTATGTCACTTGGTGATAACTTTACATCTTTTACTGAAACATAAAAATAACTATTTTGAGTTTTGTAGTGCCAGGAAGGCACAGAGCAGGTTTTCTATGATCCAGGCAGACGGGTAAAAGAGGAATCCTGGAACTCTTGGTGGCTCTTTTTAATGATCTTTCAACACCACTTGTATCAAGGCAGCCAGGCGCATGGCAGGCAAGGCTTCTAGCCTCTTGCTGAGCTCAATGGCTTCTCTCCTGGTCTCTGCTCTACTCTCTGCTGCCGCCCTCATATGGGCCACCTCTCCACTTTCCTGCACCCACTCATGCATGCCCACACCCTACTCCAGGTACCGCATCAGGCATGCACACAAGACCACAGGTGTTGATCATTGATGCTGATGGCAGGAGGGTGAAAAAAACCTGATCACTTCCATTCACCCTACAGGTATATAAAACATTATCAGTAAAGTCAGTAATGAACCAAAAATATATAGCTATGCCAAACCTATGATTTTCCTGAATTTATTTGATTAAGGCTCTACACCTAGGTAAAATTGTGTATTTTATTAAATTGGTAGCCATTTAACACTAATAAAGAAAAAGCTAGAGCATCGAAAAAAGTTTCCACCTTTATAGGAAATACAAGACTTGGGTCATTAGACTTTAATAGCTTTTAATGTCTTGGGACATTGAAACAATTACCACTTGGAGAAAATGATTTAGCTAGCTGTGAAAGCTATTCAGGAGTGGCTAAATACTTACAAATGTTTTTCAGATTTGGTCTGTGAGTTTAATGGCCATCGCTGGACAGAAGATCAGCCTTGATATTGGAATTGCTCCGCCTGGTATGAAAGTTGTCCTAGAAAAGCAGGGAACAGCTCTGGGTACTCTCACCAATTATAGAAATACCTAACAACATGTCCAGCCATGCTCTCACACCAGCACCTATTTAAACTGAAAGACGGTTCAGAAACACAATTTCAATTAAGTCAAGAAATGTGCTTCTAAATCTTGGTGAGGTTTCTAAGGCTCGGTTCCACTCTTGCGGAAGCATAACCAGACTGCTTCCATAAGAAATTGACATCTGGTATGTCTTTTGGAGAAAACACTTCCTAATAATTCTGAACTTCACTTTCTGCTGGGATCACTGCGTGCTGATTTGCCCTGAACTTTCATAAATGAGTGGCTTCCTATAAATTTCTGTCTCACGCTAAAAGTCATATACCTCATATATGTGACATCAACCCAAACCTCACAGCAATATTTTCTTAGGATAAGGAATGTGATACTACAGATGAAACCTGAGAATCACCCGATAACATCCGCACATGGGACTTGATGAAGATAATTTCTGTATCAAGACACACAAAATGGAGACCCAGCCAGCAGCCCAGCCCACACCACAAATCTAAACCTGTTTTCAACCTGCACTTAAGGGAAACACCTGTCATGGAAACCGAAGACACCTGTGACGATGCCCTAACGCAGCTGGAGCCAGTTTACCTGACGCTAAAAACCAGGCCCTGTGCAGCCTGCGCCATTTTTGCTCCAGCGGCTGTGAGGCTGGCTCCCGCTCCAACCCCCTGGAAACCGCCCCTCTGCTTGTGAGGCATTAGCCCTTGGGTTAACCCCCGCTGAATGGGTAGTTTTCACTTGCAAAAGGACCTCACACTCCTTACAAAATTTCCTCCGTTTTGCTATTTGACAGTTTGGGCGTGAAGATGGGACCCGGAGACATGGCTGAAGAGTCAGTCAGGCCTGAGACCAGAGTCCAAGGAGCAGCCGGTTTGCTTGGTGCATCTCCAGGTGCTCTGCTGGATCTCGGGTAAGCGCCTCTCCATTTATGTTGCCCTCTGAGCTCATCGAGTTTGTTTTTCCTAGCGCTTCTCGTGGAAAATTGAGCTGTGAGAGACACCAGATTTTCATGGTGGGGCTTAGTAGGCCACACATTTGGGTTTGTGGGTGACCTCATCTGTAAGGTGAGCAGGCCGACGTCTCAGAGAGTGCATAAGGCAGTGGGAAAACCCAAATTTGAATTACAGAGGAGGATTATTTCAACAAGGCGGGGTAATGACTTCCCTCAATCTGGGAAAGCAAAATGGCGGCCGCTAGGGGACTGAAAGCCTCCAGGTAAGTCCACAGCATAAACCACTGGGGAAATAAGTGAATACAAGAATTTTTTGACGTACTGGCACCTAAAGCATTAGGAGGGAGATCCAGCCTGACCCCAACTTCATTATGAAGCTATTTATAGTTTAATACCTTGTATTTTGATTTGACGCTAATACCTTAAATTTTGATCAGTACTTAGTACAATTGGGAGGATTCATTACAAGGTGGGAATTAATATGGTTAATTTGATTTGTGTATCGGGACCCACAAAGTGGAGGCTGCTCAGAGTAACCTACGCCAGGTTGCAAATCTAAACCTGTCAGTCATCACTTGCTTAATAGAAATACCTCCTGGAAAGCCCTCATTTACATCAATCAGTTCATCAGCTCAGCTTTGGGTAGTTTAATTTGCCCTAGAAAGTTGAACCTCCTGGCTTTAGAAGGAAATCCCAGCTTCCTAGCCAGTCATGCCCTGTTTCCATATAGTCATTTTGTAACATTCTATAAAACTGTTAGCCCAAATCCCTCCAGAACAACCTTTCCCTGCTTGTGAGGTGTGAACTCCCATTAGTTTGCTATGAATAGAGGACTTCGCCCTTGTTACTCAATTGTTTCAGTTTTGTCATCTGATTGCTCACATTTCTGTTGAATGCACAATATTCATCATCATCATCATCATCCTGGGAATCACTGAGAAAAGCTAATGTATTTCATAACTTTGATCATTACTACTTAGTCTTACCGTTCACCATCTCTCTCACTCTCACCCACCACTTTATTTCATTTTCATAATTTACCTTTTTATCCTCTCAAAAATAGTTTTTCCAAAATGTTACTGTTCTTGGTAGGCTGTTTTGGGTTAAGCTGGGGCGTATGCCCCTCCTTTGTGCAGACTGGTTAAAACAAGGTTTATGACATTTTACAGCATATGATTGAGATACTGAGCATAGGGAAGTCATAATGCATAAAAACATCCTTGAAGTGGGGGTTGCACACAACCAGTGGTCAGAGGCTCTACATGAAGGCTCCCACTGATGAGTTGACCTGTCACTTGTCTCATGGGGCAAGCTTCTGGCTATGACCACATTAGAATGCCTTTGAATTTGCTTCCTCAGCTTGAATCTCCATGAAAGTCAAAATAGTGTTTCATTGACTTGTGTTCTGAGGTCTGTCTTCCAGCAAATTTACAATAACTTTCAGAGATGAAATTTTAGTCTGGGAGGAAATAACGTTTATATTTGTACAAGGCAACTGTGTCATATTTGAGTTTTTTATCATGGGATTGGAGTGACTATTGTCCTCTCATGGCCTCTCATGAGAGGCCATATTTGGGATACTTACTAAGAAATAGAAATATTTTGCAGTGATATGTGGAAACCCCCCTCTTCCTCAGGTCACATAGAAGTTCTGCCCCAGCATCAGGGGGCAAGAGGAACCCACACTCACTTGGAGTTTTCAGCTGTGCTTTTGTTCATTTGCTCTAAGCAGTGGTGCAGCTCCCAGATGGAGGCAGGAGGAGCTCTGAATGAGTTCTCTTCTTTCAGTGCTACTTTGCAGACAAGCTAAAATTTTCAAATACTTTTGAGAAAAAATAACTTTCAGAGCTATGTCTTTTGGGTTGAATAAGCAACCCAAAGATTCTTAAGGCGTTGAGAATTATAATTTACTGGAGAAGGAAATGGCTTCCATATCCAAAGAAATAGATTTTCTGAGTTGTAAATATTTGCATGTTAAATTGAATGTTAGTGTGTTTTTTGTTGGTATTTTGGTTCTGATTTTGGTATTCCAACAATGTGAAGGGCACATGTTCTGTATTACTGTGAAGTACACATTACTGTCTTGAAATGGAAAGGAATAAAGATGCTGTTGGTAATCTTTGGCATAGTCAAACACATAAAGTATTTGGAATTTGCTTCTCTCTGTGTGTATGTTCTATTGTGAAGAGAGTATCTTTATTTAAAGTGACAACCACATTTCTAGCTAATCCTCATTGAGGCTTTCAATTAAAACTTTCAGTAAAAACATTTTAGCAAATGTACTGCAGTGTATTGAGTTTTATAAGGGAATATAGTGTATTAACTGGTTCACTTCATTAATGTGCAAGTTTTAATATTGTGGATGGAAGAAAATTTTTTGCCTAACCTGATAGGCTTATATTGTTATCATTAAATAATATTAAATACCACAATTATACATAAATGCTGGCATGTTCTGCCTTCTCTGTAAAAGAATTAACTACCCTTATTGCTGTCATTTCAAAGATAGATCTGTCTTCTGGAAAGGAAAGCTTAACTCAAACCCTGAATTGTAACAGAAAATTTAAATGTAATCTAAATGCCCATGTAACATTGTGTAATAATTAATAAAATTCATCTTTATTAAATACGTCTATTAGATAGAAAAAAGCCACTTAGCAGTTAGAGATTTTCATTTGTCATAAATGAATTTGATGTGAACTCTTTAAATCAGAGAATGCAAAATACTTGATTTATTAGAAAAGTTAGTCTTTTCTGAAACTTGATTTTTGAACTCAAGCAATTTAGGGTAGGTTTAATGGAGGTCTTGAGTGTAATCTTTTTTTTTTTTCCATATGTGTAAGTGCTTTTGCAGTCTTGTTCTTTGATAGAATATAGAGAGAAATTTACCATATTCCAGTGTGATTATGAGGTACATTAGTAAGTCATATTTAAATATTTTTCATAATTGTATTTTTTGGCTAAGGAAAATAGAAATGTATATGTCATTTTTCCTTTTTAACAACTAAATGCTATTTTTAGGACAAATTTGACACTGAAACACTCAGATCTTTTTTATGTATATTTGCTTGATTAGAGTACATTTAGGTTCAGTTTCTTGGTAGCCTTATTTTGTCACTTCTTCTAGGAATCTCACCGCTTTCTGTGTTTTCTTTTTCTTAAAAAAAAAAAAAAATTATTTATACAAGAACCGGGGTACAGACCAGATGCACGGGAGGGTGAGAGGATTCACCGGAGACAGAGCGGGGAGCAGAACAGGCAGACAGACGAAATACACAGCTGAGGCAGCGGGCGCGACAGGAGAGGTCTGCGAACCCATTTGGGATCCTTGCTGGCTGGCCAGAATCAAACCAGCACTGCAGTGGCTGCAGACAGCTTGACAATGCTGCGCTCAACTGCTTGCACCACCAGGGGAGGCCCTCTTTCTGTGTGTGTGTTTGTTGTTGTTTTTTTTTTAATATTTATTCACTGGGTGCAGTCACAAGTGTGGGAGGGTGAGAGAATTCACCAGAGCCAGAGTGGGGAACAGAACAGGCAGACCAACAAAATACACTGCTGAGGGGAGCAGTGGGTGCGGCAGGAGAGGTCTGTGTGCCGTGTGGGATCCTCGCCAGTGGCCAGGGATCGAACCGGCGTTGCAGAGGCCGCGGGCAGCTTCGCAGCTCAGCGCTCAACTGCTGCGCCACCAGGGGAGGTCCTCTTTCTTTGTTTTCCATCACAAACTTACTCAGAGTAAATGTTTTATATAAAGGTGTCATCAGATTAGAATATCGTGTCTTTGAGATTCTTTTCACTCAACATTCAATATTGCCATCCCTCTAATCCATAGAGATTAAAGTCTCCAAAGGAGACCTCATTCTTTCCTCCAGTGTAGTGTATTTCTATAATATTTTCAATCATGATATTTTTTTCTTTACTGAAGTAATTTTACATTATGTAGGTTTCAGGTGTACAACATTAGAAATCAACCTGTGTATCTATGCTACATTGTCTGGTGAAGGATAGAATGAACTTTTAGTGTAATACTACTTCCACCTTCATCCCTTATTCCAATAAATAACCTGTTGGGGTCACCCCGGGCTGCTTTTCTCCTTCCCAGATAATATCAAAGCATTTGTCATTTCTGTGGATTCCAACTTCTTTTTTTTAAGGTTTATTTATGTATTCAAGAACTGGGGTACAGGCCAGAGGTGTGGGGGTGAGAGGATTCACCAGAGACAGAGTGGGGAACAGAATAGGCAGATTGAGTGAAATACACTGCTGAGGGGAGCAGCAGGAGAGTCAGGAGAGGGCTGCCTTGTCATGTGGGTCACCTGCCTGGCCAGGGATCGAACTCATGCTGCAGTGACTGTGGATAGCTTCATAGTGCTGTGTCTTAAACCTTGCACCACCAGGGAGGCCCGGATTCCAACTTCTTAATTTATCTCCCTGCCTTTTTCTACTTTCGGAGTGGCTTTTTCTGTTGTCGCTAGAGATGTGCTTTCTGTTTGCCTGAAGCTAAAGAGTGAGAATCATTGTTGGAGAAAATCACAACAAAGAAGAGGTTGAGTCCACAACACATTCATGATCAATTGCGAATGGGACCCCATGCTGTGACAGGTCATCTCTCTCCTGCACCAGTACATTGACGATTTTCGTCTCAAAACTTTCATGCTTTCCCTTGAATAGTCACTTCACCATAACCCCAATCTAAGCCCACTTTCTTCAGAGAAAAGGGAAGACACACAATGGCATTCTGTCACTTTCCCTGGGTGTTTATCCATCGTATTCCCATTATCATAAAGTCTTTTCATCTCTCATCTAAGATGGATTATTGCCCCCTCACTTCTTAAAGGCCGTAGCCTGTAAATTGCCAACTGTCTCAGCACTAAAAAATTTCCCACTATTTTTAAATTCACTAATGGTTCTTCCATTAAAAAAAAAAAAAAAACATGCAATTTAAACTGTCATCACTCTTCAGCTGATGTCTTCATTTCCGCATCTGACTCTCTCTTAACTGCACTTCAGTTCAGTTCCCCTATTCAACACTGACTGAACCCGTTCCTGCTAAAGTAGTTATGTCCTCCAAGATTGTCATCATTCTCTGCCTCCTAGCGGTACTTAACCCAGTTAAATACTCCCTCGTGCCTCATTTCCCAGGAAATTTCTTGACTCCTGCCTCACTGACCATCTCTATCAAAATTCTCAAGCCACTCTTCAGATGATTTTTCTCTGGAGATTTTCCTCATTTTCTCATTTAGTTTCCATGTTTCTCTGGTCTGTGCTGAAGCTTTTCCTGATTTTTGGAGTAGACCTGCTTCAAACGTGTCTCCCACTGGAAGACTGCACAGTGCCATTTATATCTCCTTCACCAGTTTCGACATTGGCATTTTCATATTTCTCTGTGCTGTCATCTGGTCCATACTTTACATCTTACCACCAGTTTTAAAGTGACTTAGAGAGGATGGAAACTACTTATGTTTTCAATTTTGTGTTTCTCAATTTGTGGCATTGTGCGCAGGATTTTTTTTTTTTTTTAAGATTTATTTATTTATACAAGCACTGGGTACAGTCAGAAGCGTGGGAAGGTGAGAGGATTCACCAGAGCGGGGAGCAAAACAGGCAGAAGGACCGAAGTACACTGCTGAGGGGAGCAGCGGGTGTGACAGGAGAGGTCTGTGTGCCATGTGGGACCCTCACCGGTGGCAGGGGATTGAACTGGTGCTGCAGAGGCTGCAGGCAGCTTCGCAGCCCAGCGCTCAACCACTGCACCACCAGGGGAGGCACTCAGGAACTACTGATACATGTAGAATTAGTGAATGTATATGGTGTAACAATTTGATTCTGTTTATTTACCTGATGAGGTAAGTTAGGACTTTTGAGTATTTTCATCTGGCTGTGTTTTGGCTTTCCTCATTTTAAACTTGGTATTGCTCATATAAAAGGTATTCCGAAGTCACCGTTTAAAATGAATTGATTTGTGATTTGTATTTTGGGTCTGAAAGGCCAGTTATTCCAAATGAAAATTGGTTCACATATTCAAGTTGGAACAATATCATTTTTTTTTTAAAGTCAGGATTTGTGATATCAATCTTAATTCCTGTTTCAAGATGACATTTAAATAGAACATATGAAATAACGAATTAAATATTAGGGGGTAAATTAATTTTATCAATGGAAACAAAACAGGATTTTTTAAAAAAAATCAATGTTTCCAAACCAGATACAATTTGAGATAGCTTAAATAGAAAAGAGAAATTACAGATAAGTTCTAGAATAATATGTAGATATAATAATATTTAAATCCTTATTTTGGTGTCTTGAGTACCAACTTCATAATACAAAATATATTCATAAAGCATAGGCAAGAATTGAAATACCTTGTTTCACTCACATTTTAGATAAATGTAGACTAGGAATTCCAGGTTTAATTTTTGCTTTTTGATTAATTGTATCTATATTATGTAAGTTAATGGAAGTCCTGAGTTTTATTGGTATGCAAATTTAAGATAGTGAATAATTAAGAATTCCCCCTAACCACCATGATACAGTATAAGTTATCATATCTGAACAACCCATTTATATAAACACAGAAGAGAATTTTATATATAAGGAGGCCTTGAAAGTTGAAAAGAAAAAGGAAATTAAAAATCTATTCTACAATTCGTTCTGATTTTTATCCAAGTTTCACAGAGTAGCAAAATAATTCTAGATCCCAAATTGTTAAAAATAATGAGGCACTTTTTAAAAATCTAAATAAAATCCTTTATAAAATCTATAATAATGTTATTAGACTAAAACTTCTTTGAAATTCACTTTTCAGAGACATTATCGTTAAAGATAAGTTCATAATAAAACCCCTAATGCTTGATTAATTTAAGTTTGGTTGTTTTAATAATAAAATACAATAATGAAAATACATTAAGCATAGGAAAGAACACAAATTTCTGACTTTTGGTATTAGGATGCCTTAATGCAAATGATATCACATGGCGTTTAAATAATCTTTGAAGAAAATAATAGGACTTGTACTAAGAACACATTTTTGGACCATAGTTAAATATTCTTCCCACAGGATCGCAGCAGTTTTTTACAGTATTTTATAAATATGACCTAGCCTTGTGGATAAAATCCTTAAAAAGCCTGGAAACTATTGTTTCTTATTCCATGCTATGCTCTACTTCTCCATAAATATTTTTTTAAAATTATATACTCTAATGGAAGCATATCTGTTAAATAATTATAGTTTAAAAAATTGTGGTACTCCACCTCTTTATCTGATCACTCACTATAGCTCAGGGTGAAAGCTTCCCAATTCACTCTCGGGCCTGAGTTCTGCAGGGAAAGCAACGCAACTTTGGAGGCATAGAAGGTTATGGGGTAAAGCATATTTGTCTCACATGCTTAATAGCAAAACAAAAGTAAATGCAGGAGTGTTTGCCTAATAGAATCTGTATTAGTTCCCTATTGCTGCTGCAACAAACTACTACAAACATAGTAGCTTAAAAGAACACAAATTTATTAACATTCTGAAGGTCAGAAGTCTGAAGCACTGAGATAAAATCAAAATGTCATTTCAGTATAATTGCTTATGGACCAATTAGGGACAATCAGTTCTTTAATATTCATCAGCTCCTGAAGCGACTTAGATTTCTGCGCTCTCAGTGCTGCCCCATCCACATGTAGCATCTTCCAATCTTTCTGACTCTGACATTACCCCTTTATTAGACTCTTGTGAATACACTGGCACCACTGGATAATCTAGGATAACCGTCCCATCTCAAGGCCCTTACCTTGATTATACCTAAAAAGTCCCTTTTATCTCATCATGGGGTGTCTTTGTCTTCTGTCTTCCAAAATTTCAGCATGTGAAGATATTTGAAGGAACTGTGGCTTCTAGAATAACTGTGATATATGTGGTAGAGAGAATACAGTTCGTGGTGCCACTCACTGCCAGTTCTGATCCCAGAGTGGTTATTGGTAAGCTACAGATGTTGTTGTCTGTTTTTCAGTGTCTATCAGGTTAATTTTGTGAAAGGAGGCAGAGATAACATGCAAGTTGTATGGTACTTATGAGAACTGCAAATACTGTACCTAGCACATTGTAAAAATGATAGCTGCAATGTTAATAAAAATCATTCATGGGTATACCTTCAGTTTAAAATTAGTGTACAGTTGGGCCTCCCTGATGGCGCAGGTGGTTGAGCGCCACACTGTGGAGCTGTCCGCATCTTCTGCAGCACGGGTTCAATCCTGGCTGGCCGGCGAGAATCCCACATGGTGCAGCAGACCTCTCCTGTCTTGCCTGCTGCTCCCCTTAGCAGTGTATTTCTTCAGTCTGCCTGTTCTGTTCCCCGCTGTGTCTCTGGTGAATCCTCTCACCCTCCACACCTCTGGCCTGTACCCCAGTTCTTGTATAAAATTAAATAAACCTTAAAAATTAGTGTACAGCTACTTCTCATTTCTGTATGAAAGTGTATGATTTCAAATTATTCAAGGATAACTGTTAAAAAGGTTAAAACATTGAGGGTTTAAATACAAAGATCAAGAAATAAGGTGAAGCTATGTCTTCCAGACCTTTAGACTGAACTTTAAAAGCAGGTTTTAGTCAAGCACTTACAGTGGGGAAGAGTCTTCCAGAAAAACAAGGCAGCATGAGAAACACATTTGTTTGAGTGTACAAATATCATTGTAAACATGCTTACACTGGATTATGCAGTCCTCATTGAGAATATTTGTGTGTGTATATGTGGGTGTATTTTTTTTGCTGATACTTAGAACATAAACCCATGCAATTAGGGATTTAATAATTGTTCATGAGAGTGGCAGCAACAATATTCATTGCTACACTAGTTCAGTTTTTATGTGAGCTCTGATTAAATTGTGAACGTATTTTCAGAATATAGCAAAATTTTACTGGAAATTCATTTCCCTTTTGGTTATAACCACGTAATTTTTTTCATAAATATCCAGTAATGAAAGTGATCATTTTAGTTTAAAAATTGTGTTATTTGAAATAAAACATCCCTACCCAAAAAAGGAGTTGGGAGAAAGAAGCAGGAGTAGAGAAGACATAGGCACTTGTATTTATCAACTGTTCATTCGTTGCAGTCCTGTAAACTATCCCATGCTGTCCTTAGGATAGAAGGATTTGATAGCTGAACAGATTTGAGATAAGGAAAATGTGTACAGCTGCAGGGGAGGGAGCATTTGGGGGAATTGCTGTCCAAAATGAGTACAACCCTTCGTGAGCACAGGGAGAGAAGGGTTAGAGCCCCACCTTGTAAGACAAGTTTGTCATTGGGCACAACTGTGGTTGCAGTGCCAGGAAGGAGGAGCTGCAGGAGGTGGTTGGCTCTATGCCACATAACATGAGAGAGGGCCAACTAAGTATTTCGATAGTTCTTTTTCCTCCCAGAGAACTCTTGACTCTGCACAACTTGAAGAGCTCATTCTGAAAAATTCCCCTTTCTGCTCTAGTGAGCCTCTCCAGTTTAAAAATCCTCCTTGTCTTCCTCCTTAAGCTTCCAGAGCACCTAACTTTATTGACTCAATTTGGATCTAAGGACTGTTAGTATTATATCCCCTCATGCACAGGCTCTGTGATCTGCTGGAGAAAGGCACGTGATTTGTGGAATTGTGCCACTGAAAACCTCCAGTCACTGCCAGTTATGATATGTTGTTGTGGTATGCTTGCTTTGCCAGTCATGTGGGTTATACTCAAATCCCTTGCTCTGTAGGAATCACCCTATTTTGTGTGTGTGCTATTGGACATTTTTTCAAAAAGTGTACATTTTTGTGTAATTTTATCAAAGTACAGCTGTTCTGGAAATTCATGTGTATATACATTATATATATATAATATGATGTATATCATCTATAATAGTATATTATCTGTCTGGCTTTTTTTATTCACATAAGTATGATAATATTTTTCAATGTTTTGGGGGAGCCATTAACTCAGAATCTGCTGGACTCTTTGTGGCTGGAGCTTTTGTGGGAAGTTTTAAGCTATGAATTCTACAGGGCTATTTATAATATTGTAGAAAATTGCTTTTTTCAAAGTATGTGTATATTTATTTCTCTTTTCAAATGTATTAGCAAAAAGGTTGAAATATGTTGGTTTCTTATGACATGGTCAGTTTGGTGTTTGTACCCTTTATTATTTAACTCCTTAAATATATTAATGTAGCCATTTTTTAGCCTTCACCTGCTAACTTTAAAATTTGTATTCTCTAGGGGTCTGTTTATATTCATTATTTTACCTCTTGATTATTTTTTTAAAGATTTATTTATTTATGCATACAAGAGCTGGGGCACAGGCCCGAGATGCAGGGGGTGAGAGGATTCACCAGAGACAGAGTGGGGAACAGAACAGGCAGATTGAATGAAATACACTGCTGAGAGGAGCAGTGGGCGATTCAGGAGAGGTCTGCTGTGCCATGCGGGTTGCTCCCTGGCAGCTGGGGATCAAACTCATGCTACAGAGACTGCGGAATGCTTTATAGTGTGATGCTTAACCCCTTGCACCACTAGGGAGGCCCTACCTCTTTATTATTAATCACTTCTTCCTTTTCATGGCTACATGTTTATTCATTATTTTGAAAACCTGTCATGGCAAAGAATATTTTATAGAGACTCTGGGTTATGTGACCTTCTCGTGAAGTTTGTAGATAGCAAGATGCTGTTGGCATACCTGAATACTGAATATGTTTCACTTTTCTCTTATTGCAAAAATATCTTCTATATCCATGGGATATTGTCTTTATTTTCTTGATTATCTAGGGTTAGGGTTACTCTATTTTAATATAACTTTAACCCCAATATGTTTTCTACTTTTTGTGCCCTAGGACCACACTACCTTAATTACTATGCTTCTATAATCACATTTGGACATATGATGGTGAAAATGCACCTAACTATTTGTTTAATCTATTATAGTGGCTTGTCATGGTCTTATAATTCCCCTCTACATTACTTACCTGTCAGGGGAGATACAGTGAGCATAATTTCATTTTAAATTATAGAATCAAAACATGTAGTTGGAAATTTGATTGTTATTGCAGTGATTTGGTAACCTAATTTAGGGAGAATTGTACTGTTTAAAGCCTTCCGATACTTGCAAATGGCATCTCTCCCTTTACTTGGATCTTCTTATATTTGACTAGGTAAGCCTTTGTAGTTTTCCTGAGGTGATAATAGATTTTTGGTTAAGTTTATGCATAGCCTTTTGGTGGGTCTTGATGATCTTAAGTGGAATGTTGCTTGAAATTTCATATTACATATTGGTGTGGCTTGTACCTAGAAATGCCATTAATGGAATTAACTGATCAAAAAATTAGTTATTAATTTAAAAGTTTATCTGCAGGTAACTTTCTTTTTAATGTACATATTTGTGTAGCTGTGAATGTCACATATTTTTCTTTCTTTCAATTTTTCTGTTAATGATTTTTAAGTATTGGCCTTACATACAGGGCAGGTTTGAAGCTTAGAGAGTTCTTTCCTCATATTCAAATCAACAAAATAACTGAAGAATTTATTTTTCTGACTTGGTGTTGAATTAGTCAGACATCACCTCACTTTCATCTCCACCCCTCTAAAAAATGAGGAAAACATAGTTGCAAAAGTTATAAGCATATGAATTAGATGTCAGAGATGAATCTTGTGAAATCATGGTTAATTCATAGCACCTCCCTCCCCACCCCATACACACACACACACACAGTCTTGCATGCTACCATCCTCTCCAGCATCAGTAGTAGTGAGAAAAAATGTCCGATCCTGTTTTGGAGCATCTCCAGAATTTTTTTGTGCAAAATAATGTTTTAAGGCACTCAGAATTCTGAAACAATGTCCTTTGAAGTATGATATAAAATGCAAATTGAATAATTACCTTACTTAAATGAGTTTTATTTATATGGAAGTACTATTACCTGATGCTCTTTAATAAGTGAGAAAATGAACTCTGGACTTCCTGTCCTTTCTACCAGAAAAATACACTTCATTACTTTATACTGTTGGATTCTTTTTTCAAACTCAGAATTATAGTGCCTTGGTCACATGTAAATCAATGTTACTTTATCTGATTTCATCAGGTTGCATAATCAGAGGTGATCCAATGATATGTTTTTATTAAATTTAAATTTTTTGTTAATTTATCACCAGCAGAGGGATGGAGAAAAGATTTTAACCGAGTACAACCTTGCTGTTTTCCTGTTACACACTATCTGCATTTACTGGGGTTTGTCACTTAACCCTCTTGCTAACTTATTTTTAGATGTAATTTTTCTAAAGCAAGTAACAATCATTCAATGAAATCTCTCTGTGTGCTACCTTTATCTTTTGAATTCTGCCATCTATCAAATACCTCAAATAAGTTGTAAATAATCATAACTATTTATTGAATATCTTCTGTCGGGAACTGTAAACATGTTTTTTATATTAATACTAATTTTCATAACAATCTAAGAAAGCCTCTGTTAATATGTCCTGTTTCATACATTAGAGAACTTAGATTAGTTCAACTTCACTTAAAAAGTGAGGTGACATAGTAATAAATAGTATTTTAAACATTACTAGAGGCGAACAGGTTTTTCTGTTCTGAGAGGTATCATTGCAAAGACATGCTTGAGGAAAAAAAAATGTATGTGAACAGTGCTGGAATTTTTCATGAGTAGTTTATTTCTTGTCCCTGCTGTCTTTTACATCATGTGTTGCTGATGTTGTTGGAGTGTTACCCAATCTTGATATAGTAAGCTTTTAATAGTTTTCCAGTAAATTAAATCAGAGGTAGCCTGACATTGAGGTAAACCACCTACACAGAGAACCCTCTAAAAAAGAAACACTTTCAGTGTGTGTGTGTGTGTGTGTGTGTGGTGTATGCATTTGTGTGTTTGAGTGCACACATCATCCTGCAACTCTAAGCTAAAATTGGAGTCGAGGAATGGGAATAGATGCATTGAATAAGACTGAGGCACATAAGCATAGAACTCGAATTGCATATAGAAACTAAGGGAGGCATAAATAGAACTATGGTAGGGTAAGGGTTACTTTTTTCATTGTGTTCTGTATAGATTAAGAAATCAGTTGGGGACCATCATGTGGGGATATTGCAGTAGTCGAGGTGAAAAATGAGAGAAATGTGGAATGTACCAGACATTTTAAACAGTGTTTACTACAAATATCCATGGAGGTGGGAACCGCAGCCTGTAAAGCATGCCTTTTCAAAACTTTTTGGAGAAAAAAATGGGAATTTAGTGTTCTGTTCTTACCCAAAAGGAAAAATAAAAAGTAGACCTTGGAAATCTTATATTCTAGCGGTTTTGCTCTTAAGCGTGACAGTCTAAATATATATATCTGCAGACTAGAAAAGCTATGGATTTGAAGAAAGTAAAGTGTGATTTTTGAAAAATGGTGTAGTTTGCCAGTTAGTTCCTGGGAGATGTACAGGCAATAAAGTGAATGCTGCGCTTGGCTGGCATAAATAGCCACTTGTCCTCTGGGAAGCAGACAGTTGCATATTTACAGGCAACATTCTCGTAGACGCAGTTTATCTCCAGACACTGCTTAATATCATACACTATGGAGGGTACCAACATCACCTTTTAAACACAAGCAGGCAACATTTGATTTAGGGTTTATAGTGATTTCTTATTTATTGTGGTTCTTCAGTACACTACTTTATTTCAGTACCTGGATTATTTAGCAGAGACTCCAGATGTAAACCTGAGAAGAATTTTCAGACTTTATAGAGAGATGTTTCTAACTTCCTCAAAAGGAAAATTTAAATCTTAATAGAATCATTGCTACTGAGCAAAAGACAAATAACAGATCTGTTGATAATGGGCTTCAGTAAAATGTTGTCTAATGCTCTGAAAGACTTCACTGTGCTAATAATTTGTTAGACAGAACAAGGAAAGTAAAATAAACGTGTAGGTTGGGAGAAGTGGGGAAAAGAAAGGACACAAGGAATTTTCAGATAAATACGTAAAATATGTGTAAAGTGAGTATAGACATAAAGGTCTATTATAACAAATGTAGAATGATATTTCTAATTCTCCTTTCATTTCTAATTCTCATCTTGTTTAAATGTGATAGTTTTCTGCACCTCCCTCAAAAAAAAAAAAAACTAAAAATAGAAATAACATATCTTGGAATCTCACTGTTGCGTGTCTGGCCAAAGAATGAAATCATCAGCTCAGGTAATTCCATGCACTACCATTTTGTCACATTGGCATTTCCAGTAGCTGAGAGATGGAGGCACCACAGACAGACAAGTGGATGAAGAAGATGGAGATACACACAGTGGAATATATTCAATTATACAGAAAGATGAAGTTTTGCCATTTGTGACAAAAGGGAAGAACTTCAGGCGGTGTGTGAAAATAAATGAGGCAGAAAAATGCAGACAAATGTATTACTTCATCTGTATGTATAGTACAAGGGAAGACAGTGCATTAAAAAGACAAAATAGTGGACACTACTTTTTAACCTCCTGGAAGGAGGTTACCTGAGTTAAAGAGGGTAAGGAGTGAGAGTAAAGGGATAGAGTGGTGTAATGGATAGAAGTGGGTGATTTGATTGGTTGTTTTTTTTTTTTTTTTGAAAAACGTAACAATTTTTCATGAACACCTGAGAAAGAAGTCTGCTAATTAAACCAACACAATGTAAAAGTTACTTTCTACTTAAACCTGAAGTTAGCACTAAATAACATCTTTGACTCTCTAAAGCACTTATTAATATTACACTGATACTAATTGTGCCCAGTATGTTTTGACTTAAGTGTTCATGCAGTTTTCTTTTGGATGTAAGTTTCCTTAGATCAAATGAGCTCTAATACACTATAGAGTTTGCTTGATTTAATATCAGGTTTTTATCAAAGCATTGTTTTGTTTGGATTCTACTTGAATGTCTTATTCCCTTATTCAATGAAATCTTTGATAAAAAAAAATCACTGTTGTTCTTCAAGGATAAATCTTTGATGAGGGGCTTGATCAAAGCATACTGATCTAAATTTAGAAAATGAATGATAAAATTTTGATGACAGAGAATTCAAATATAGCTTAGTAAGCTAAAATGATGATTAAAAGCTAAAAGGTATAATTTAAGATGGAAAGTATGAAAAGCTACATTCATGTTTTAAAAACAAAATTCAGGAGCTGGAATAAATCTAATACAGTGTTGTGAAAAAAGTGTTAGTGATTTTACTTAGCTGCAAGCTGAAGGTGTCATCGGAATTCCTCCAGGGATTCTTGAAGGCCTATTTTCTGTGTACTTTCCTACATGTAAACAATAACCCTTTTAAAATAACCATGCACATGACAGGAACAGGTAAATATAGCATTAAAAGGGGTGGAAGGATGTCTGTTTTATCAGTTTCTGGTTCTAAGGGGTGATTGATTGATGGGTAATGTCACAACTGTGGACTTCAGTGTCCTCATTAGATGAGGAGGTGGTCTAATTGATTTCTAAGAGTTCTTTTAGATTTAATTTCCAACACTGAGTATGAACTTACATAGCATACCTGTGAGAATTACTGGTATATATAAAAAGGAGACAACTAAGATAGTGTTGGGATTTTGCCATTCACAAAGTGTTTGAAATGCGTTCATAAAGTAAAGAGAATAGAAATGTCTCAGGAAGCCAAAATGTGATCGCAGGATGACTATTACAGTAAAAGAATGTTTTACTAAAAGAAGTGTCATCTACAGCATTCAGACAGTCAGACCACCTACCAACCTACCAGAGAAGTTGTAGGGAAAATGACTGCAGTCAGTGAGAGAGAAATATAAATCTAGTTTAATTCGGAGTATAATTTGGGTCACTGAGTAGTGTATCTATCATACAGATGTTTTGTAGGTGGGATTAGTTATTTGACTGTCACCTGATAGTGTCAGAATTCATTAATCTGATCCAGTTAAAATCCACCTAAATGTTTGTTTGTGGTTTTTTTTTTTTTTTTCTGTACCGTGTATAATGCCATTAGAGAAATCTGTTAGGGTAGAAAAACACTGATGATGTTCAGAAAGGAAAATTCCTAGATTATGTCCTTAAGTAATCAAGAATAGGGCTGCAAAGAATTTATGGGCCTAGGTCTTTAAGTGCTTTAGCAGTGCACAGAATATTTTAGAAACTTGAGTTGAAAACTATAAAATATGAAAGTCCTGCTTCTTCCCAGCTGACATTGATATCTTTGATAATGATAGATCGGTTGCTTGTATTAATTTGTAAATAATGTTATTGAAATTAATAAACAAGCAGTTGACTAGGTTAGCCTATACTTGGCATGCATTTTCATCACCAGTGAATGTAATTACTTTTGTCTCTTTTTTTTTCTTTTTTTTAATGCATACAAGGGCTGGGGTATAGACCAGAGGTCCGGGGTGGTAAGAGGATTCACCAGAGACAGAGTTGGGCACAGAACAGGCAGATCCACTGAAATGCACTGCTGAGGGGAGCAAGTGGGTGAGACAGGAGAGGTCTGCTGCTCCATGTGGGTCAGCTCCCTGGCTGGCGATCTCGTGCCCCACTGCAGTGGCTGCAGATAGCTTCATAATGCTGTGACTTAACCCCTTGCGCCATCAGGGAAACTCCTACTTTTGTTTCAGTTTTAAAGAGAAGGAATCGGAGGCTCAGAATTTTTGAGTGTTGTAACCAAGACAATAACCAGAATGTATTAGAAATGAAATGCAAATCCTGGGGGTTTGGCTCTAAAGTCTACTCCTTTTGAACGTGCATTGCTAGCAATTATTTAAAGACTTTTATCACTGCTGTCAAGCATACCAGACAATATAGAAAATACTAGATTAAAGAATATTCCATCTTGGAGGGACCAAATTAAATGATTTACTAAAATCCACATAGGTGATGACGTCAAGATCTGTTATTTTGCCACAGCATGTAACTATTCACTGGTCAAGTAACAAGAATGAAAAGAATATGAAGTTTGTCATCTGCTTCAGATTCTTCCAACTCTTCATTATGGTAATAGATGGAGGGTTGCTTTTCTCTCTAAGTAGGTTATCAGCTACCCATGAATAATCATGAAAATAATGTATATGTACTAAAAATTACTTCTATCTATAATACTTGGAGAGTATATCTTTGCTTGTCTTTTGGTACAGAACTGAGACTATTTGCATATGTGTTCTTTTAAGGACATTTTACATAAAGTTTTCTTGTAGAAACCAAAGTTGAGAAGTTTGGGTTTGGATTTCTTTAAAACCGGGCAAGATTCTAAAGCTAGGGGGCCTCCCTGGTGGCGCAAGGGCTTAAGCCACAACCTGTGACGCTATCTGCAGCCTCTGCAGCACGAGTTCAATCCCTGGCCAGCCAGGGAGATACCCACATGGTGCAGCAGACCTCTCCTGACTCTCCCGCTGCTCCCTTCAGCAGTGTTTTTAGTCCCTCTTCCTGTTCTGCTCCCTGCTCTGTCTCTGATGAATCCTTTCACCGCCCCCATACCTCTGGCCTGTACTCCAGTTCTTGTATGCATAAATAAATCTTTTTTAAAAAAGATTCTAAAGCTGGGTACAAAGCAGTATGAATGCTGATTCTAACTTATTGTATTATCCTCCTGAAAATTTTAGTTACCTCTTTTGCATGTGTTTAGAAAAAGTATCCCAAATTTGAAATATATGGAGCGTTGTGTTTTTTTCAGTGTCATAGGGACATCACTTAATAGCCTCTGTCTAAGTATGATTTAATTGTTAGGACACTAGGCTTTGATTTTGCTATGCATTGACTGGGGCACAGATGTGAAAAACTTACATATTAGTCTTGAGATTTCTGATAAAAGATCATAGTTTTGGTGTCTTTTCACAGTTTCATAATTAATCTTAACTTTAACTTTTAGAATCCCACTTTTTAAAAAATTGGAAAGTTTTCTCTTAATACTGCCTCCTTAGTAAGTTAAAAAATGCTAGAAGATTTTATGTATTTGTTCATTTTACATATTTATGGAAACCATGTTAAACTCTTGTAAGATTTCTATGTTGGCATTTGTAATTCAGCAGAATTCTATAGAGTTTTTACAAACCATTTGATTTTCTTTCAAAGGACCACCGCTTATTTCCTTTCACGTTCATACCTCGTATGTTTATGTGGACCAAAATTAACTTGAAATGATAGTAATTAAACTGGTTTGTTTATTCAAGATTGAATTAGATACCTCACTTAACTGTAGGAGCAGAAGTCTTAAGTGGAGCAAAATTGGAGAACAGACTAATGGAACTGAGAATTCTGTGTTGTGACTATCAGTATTAAAATATGAATCAGAATGTCTGGTGAGCCAGTAATTAATAATGAAAGAAAGTGTCTGAACTGTGGGACTTTCCTCCAGAATATGGATATTCAAATAATGTCTCTGTATAAGTGATTTTCAAATCTTTAAAGAGAAATCTGATTAATTCACTTGCTCAGATTGATTTATGTTAATGAATCAAATCTCACCACTGTAGTTACATGCCCTGTTGAAGTTTATGTTTATATTTGTGTCTGAAGGGCTTGTTTATTTTCGAGTGGAAATGATGGCCACAGAGTGTTCTACCTTTATTTAGCAACCTTTCTGTGGATAAATTAGCACCAAGATGCAGAAAACATTCCTGGAGAAAAAAAAGATGAAAGTAGTTAATCATGCTTCATCCAAAACATTGGTAGGGGATAATCAAAACCTACTTTACAGAATTTAGAATTTAAAGGTGGGACGTTGTCTGGAATTAGAAAACAATACAGTTGCCTGGGGAGCACACGTTTACTGCAGATTTGGCTCTTGAGATTTGTCTGCAGTGGAGACATGTAGATTAGCTTCACTTGGTGGAGGATTTGGTGTTCATCTGTGGCAATGTACGTGGTGAGGAAACAGCTGTGAGTTATGGCAGGATGACTGATTATGAGAATGCCTCCCATTGGAAGGTAGAATAATGGGCTTGAACTTGAGAGTTCAATTCCTGGATGTCTGATGATTTCTCTGTTCATCCATAGGAGAAAAATAGTGCCAGGAAAGTGAAGAACAACATGCTGTTCTCCCTGCTAAACTGCATAGGAAGGGCATGATTTTAATATTCTTTAGGAAAATAAGGAGTGCTACTGCATTTGTACCCTGAGTGCTTTGTAGCCTTTCTTAAACATCTTACTGCGGGACAAAGGTCTTTACACAAAGAAGTCATCAGAATTCATAGAAATTGAGGCATCAATGAGCAAGGTTAGGGATTGTGTTTTAAGGAGAAAAGGCAAAGATGACGTGCTGGGAATAGCCCCTCTACAGGTGAATTATAGCACCGTTTTAACTATGACTTTATAACTAGTTGTACATAGGGCATAAAATACATAATGAAAAATAATATGTGGCCATGGTGGGAGTTAGTGGCTCATGAGAAGGAAGATTGACATACTTTTGTCTCTGAGTGTCTAAGATATGTCAGAAGTGGGCTTTTAAAGAAAATTCCATACACATATTCAGTATTACATTTCTTTACAATATTTTGCAAAAAGATTAAAAAATTGGCTGTCTAACTTAACTGATTTATTGCTTCTAGAAAGAGTGAGATGATGAATCACTTCCCATCAAGTTACGTTTTTCCAAAATATCTTAGGGATTTTAAACTGACTGCAGCTGATACCAAAGGCATTAGCTATTTAATGCAGTGGCTCTGTGTGTGCCAGTTTCCTTTTTTTTTTTTTTTTCTGTGTATGCCAACTTCTTAATGCATATAAGAATGTAGTGTTGAAGTAAGAGTCCTTACTTTGGATATTTACTTGGTTTGTAAATGAACGCAGTTAAAGGCTAAGCAGATTTCCCCCGCTTCACCATGCATACAAGGCAGGAAATGAATGCAAGTTACAGTTAACATATTCAATCAGTTACCATGTTCATTATTTTAACTGCATTTTCTAATATTTACCAAATGGTAAATAATTTTGGACATGTTATATATTATCCAAAAATTCCTCTTAATGCAAGTGGAAACCTGTACATCATGTATAAGTCAAATCTATAGATTAATTTTGATAGTAATTAATTTTTATAGAAATATAATTTATACAATCTCAGCGTACCTCGAAGACTCTTTTTTACCCAGCCAGATAGCCAAGCCATAACTCACTCCCTTTCACAGTACAACTATATTAAAGGGTGTTGAAATAAACTAGATTATGTATTTCCTAGCTGCACAGAATGATGACTAGATTGCTGGGGAAATAAGTCTTTTTAATAGAGAATGCCATCTTATTCATGCTTCTGAAGTTTAATGGCAAAAGCAGCAGACCTTAAAAGAATGCTGGTCTTCAGGGAATTTTTTTAAATTGAAATCTTAATCCAACTATAAACTGGTGAGGGGGAGCACTAATATGCAGAAAACCTAGTAGTGTGTTGACAGTTTGTGTATTCCATGTAGAATTGAAAAAAGAGGGATCCATTACATGACCATGTAAAAGTATCAGTCTTAATTAAATATAATAGAAATTTCAGAAAAAGAGGCAATAGAAAACATTCTAAGAGCTTCATGAAATCATTATATAATATCATCTGAACACTATTGCATGATACGCTAGCAATAATATTCTTCAAAATAAGAATTTACATTTAATTGTGACTGTTCCATCTGGGTCAGATAACATTTTTTTCCTTTTGTTCCTGGACTTGAAAACCATACCTTTTAGTTTGCAGGAATTTAAATCATAATGCCTTGAAGTTGTGAGTCGATCTCTGCAGCACATCCCCAAGAGCAGGTAAAAGTTAGATAACAGAACAGTTACCTGTTGATGTGATAATATCATGCTAACAGATGAATCTACAAATGTCTGCTTGGACCATAGGTCCCAGAATGCCTCAACCCAGTTTTCTGAGTTGGGGGACTAGGCTCTGGGTGAGGTCGCCATGCTTGCCATACACCTCTACATGGGAGCCCAACTCTTCTTGCTCCTGCTGTCTATGGTTTCCTGGAACAAGAGGCGTGCATTTACTGCTCACAATAAAACAAGGTAGATAGTAATACTGACAGGGGGGAAATAAAGCAAAGCCAGTGCGGTTGAATGAGTAATGCAAGACTGTTCCCTTGGCAATATGCAGACCTAGGATCTACCCCTCCAACGTCTCTGTAGCCTTTTACCTTTGCAGAACCTCTCAGTTTATAGAACTGAGAGGAGACAACCTTTAATATATGCAGTCCCAAACCTAGCTGAACAAGCATGCAGCTTAAATGCATGACTAATTCTTTCGTTTAAATGCAAGTAATTATTTTTCATGAAAAGAAAAAAAAAAAATTTTTTTAAAGAAATGATCCAAAAGTGAGTTTAAATGACAAGCAAAAATACTTGTAACCTTAGAATCCCATAAGATGTATATTTAAAAAATTGTTAGTTTTAAAGCACATATAAACAAGAAATAATGGTATGAATGTGTCCTTTCTCATAAAGCTCTTCCAGGGTTGAGGAGGTGGAGTTGTGGATGGTGGAGTCTATAGAGACCCATCCAGGACTTCTCACATCTGACAATGCTAATTAAGTTTCAATATAGTCAAGACTTTATATTTGAAAGGAATGGTGGTATCTTTATTACAGACCCTATTTTAAAACAAGGGAAAAGGCATCTGAAATTTTTTTCTACTATGTGGCTTTCCATGACACTAAAGCCAAACAAAGGTAAATCAGTCAAGGACAAATTGAGGCAAATGCCAGGGATGACAATAGGATAGAAAAATGTTAACTAAGTCCATATTGGAAGGTTTCAAATTGAGATGATGAGATTAATAGAAGTTAATATATTTCATGGTTTCAGGTCTTATATCCAAGTCTTTTATCTATTTTGAATTGGTTTTTGTGTATGGTGTGAGGCAGTAGTCTAGTTTCATTCTTTGGGTGCAGAACTGTAAGAGAAAGCAACATTTAGGATTTTCAGGAATATAAAAGGCCACTAAAAATCTTATAAACACAGAAGCCCTTCAATAGTTGCTACATAACCAAATAGGAATTTTTAAAATGAGAGACAGAGGCAAACAGAGGGAATGGGGTAGAAGTCAAATTTGAACTGAACTTACCAGAATTAATAAACAAGTCATGTCCAGAAAATGCAATGAATCTCAGGCAGAAAATTAAAAGTTTTTCATGTGAAGGCCTATGAAAATGAAACTGCAGACACCAAAGGAAAGACACATGACTTATAAAGGAATGACATTAAAAACTGAGAGCTGGGCCTCCCCTGGTGGTGCAGTGTTTGAGCGCTGGGCTGCAAAGCTGCCCACAGCCTCTACAGCACCAGTTTGATCCCCAGCCACCGGGCGAGGGTCCCACATGACACGCAGACCTCTCCTGCCATGCCCGCTGCTCCTCTCAGCAGTGTACTTCGTCAGTCTACCTGTTCCGCTTCCTGCTCTGGCTCTGGTGAATTCTCTCACCCTCCTGCACTTCTGACTATACCCAGTGCTTGTATAAATAAATAAATCTTAAAAAAATTAAAAATAATAAAAAATGAGAGCTGACTTCTCAATAGGAATGGTGGCAAGTAAAATGTGATGTAATGTGTTCTTCAGAGTGCTAAGGGAGAATCACAGGTAACCTAGCATTTATATACAGCAAAAATATCTTTGAAGACTGTTGTCATAGCTTTTTACAAATGCCTGTGATGCACTCTCAGGCCCCCACCAGCTCCACTAAACTTTAGAACAACATTTATTTTAGAAAACACAAATTATTTTTCTGCTTCTTTAGGATGTAAATCTTTTTTTTTTATTTTTATTTTTATTTTTATTTTTTTTTTATAAATTTTATTGTTATATTCCCCATACAATTGCAGCCCCCCCATTCTGACCCCAATCCCTCCCCTCCCACCCCCGCCCCCCTAAAAGTGTCTCTGGCTCATAGTTTTTTGTTGATTTTGATTTTCACTTTCTTATAGTTATTCATTTTCCTGGTCCCTTATTTAAGTTTTCTAGATTCCTGCTATGAGTGAGACCATCCGGTATTTTTCTTTTTCTTTTTGGCTTATTTCGCTGAGCATGATCCCTTCCAGCGCCATCCATGTTGCTGCAAATTGCATGTGTTTATCTTTTTTGAATGCTGAGTAATATTCCATGGTATATATGTACCACATCTTCTTGATCCAGTCATCTATTTTTGGGCATTTGGGTTGTAAATCTTTTTTTTTTAAAAGCCTCTTGCCAGGTTTATAACCCAGGGATGCTTCCAAGGATCTAGTATCCATCTTTTTGAAATGGTGTCTTCAAGAAAGATGGTGTTCCTCTCCCTCTCTTTGCAGGAAGGTAGGCACATTTTGTCTGTGGGTGCCAGTTAGCACAAACAGCCTAATCACACAGAAGAACATTTGCAAACTCAGGAATAATTGGTTGTGCTGGATCCATTGCATTGATGAGCCTTCCCTATTGTTCTCTGATACTTTTTCAGAACTTAAAAATGCTCCCTACTATTGATTGAACTGGGTTGAGTTTAGGTGAAGATTTGGACACGTGATTCTTCGATCTTGAGTTCACCAAGAAACAGAAAGAATGGAGACTATTCCTGCAGGTATCAAGTAAGAATTGAGGAAATCATACACAATTTAGGATAAGGGAGTCAGCATCAGGGATAGGGTCTATATGCTTCGCCCTGAGAAACAGGTGGTGGCTCGAATAAACATTTTCAACCCAGTGTAATCAGAGGACTGAAGTTATTTCTTTGCTTTGCTTTCCATGAGGTTTTTCTACAAAATTTATAATCTCCTGCCTGTGATCTCTATGTGGTGGGTTCCAGACCATTAGCAGAGAAGTTTGTTAGTTCTAACAGCTTTACTTTATCTAAATTGGGGAGGGGTTACTTGATGATGGATTCCATAACATTGGCCTAACACCCAACAACATGGGTTGCTAGTGGTAAAAACTTTATCTAAATTAGGTATTGGGGAAACTCGATAGGGACAGTCCTTATCAGGATGTGGGTAGGTGCCCTTGCCTCTCCCATCATGGAGAAAAATGCTACTTTCTACTGTATTATAACTTGGTCAGCCTCAACCTGAGTTGATGTCCAGTATCATGGCGTTTCCCAAGTTCACTGGACCCTACTTCCTACACACTTGAATGATGTCTTCCTTTCCTGTCTCACACCACCTGGTAACAATTTTTGCTTTGAAAATTAAGTCAATTTTACAAGGAAAAGTAATAGCGATGGGAAAGTTATCATACAAATAGATTGTAAGGCAAAAGTGGCTATCATATATATGTAGGTATGTTTTTAAATCAATTTTAAGGAAGATATAAAAATTGTAACCTACTATCACCTAATAGTTTCAAAATATACAAAGCAGGAACTGATAGAATTAATTTCATAAATCCACCATCATAGCAGCATATTTAGAAACACCATAATATTCATTAAAGTAGACAAAATATGTAGTAGTTTACAGACAGTTCAACCTACAGAATAAAAATTTTGGTCACTGCAACCAACAACTAGATAATAATCATCTACAGAATCAACATTATACAAGTACAGAGTAACTTCATAAATTTTGCAGATTATGTATCACATGGGCAACCATTTCCTAACAAAATGAAATTGTCATAATAGGGAAAGGCTTAGAAAATCAAAAACACTACTACATGATCTATAGATCAATTAAGGAAAAGAGGAATAAGAAACTGAATCAACAAAGTTGTAACATAAAAAATCACCTACATCTATTTTTGGGCATTTGGGCTGTTTCCAAAGCTTAGCTATTGTAAATAGTGCTGCAATAAACACAGGGGTGCAGGTGTTCTTTGGAATGGATGTTTCTGTGTCCTTTGGGTAAATACCTAGGAGTGGAATTGCTGGATCCTGTGGAAGCTCTATGTTTAGTAGGTCCAGAAATCTCCACACAGCTCTCCATAGTGGTTGGACCAGTTTGCACTCCCACCAACAGTGCAGAAGAGTTCCTTTTTCTCCACAACCTCGCCAACATTTGTTGTTGCTAGTTTTGTTAATATGTGCCATTCTCACTGGTGTAAGATGGTATCTCATGGTAGTTTTGATTTGCATTTCCCTGATTGCAAGTGATGTTGAACATTTTTTCATATGCCTGTTGGCCATTCGCATTGACTGGATCAAGAAGATGTGGTACATATATACCATGGAATATTACTCAGCATTCAAAAAAGATAAACACATGCAATTTGCAGCAACATGGATGGCGCTGGAAGGGATCATGCTCAGTGAAATAAGCCAAAAAGAAAAAGAAAAATACCGGATGGTCTCACTCATAGCAGGAATCTAGAATACTTAAATAAGGGACCAGGAAAATGAATAACTATAAGAAAGTGAAAATCAAAATCAACAAAAACTATGAACCAGAGACACTTTTTGGGGGGTGGGGGGCGGGAGGGGAGGGATTGGGGTCAGAATGGGGGGATTGCAATTGTATGGGGAATATAAAGATAAAATTTATTAATTAAAAAAAATAAATAAAAATAAAAATCACCTACATTTCTCAGTAGACATAAATTCATGGCTTTGTTGATATGAACATAAAAGGGAAGGTGAAAATTCATGAGCTAAGTATCCATGGTAAGAAATTAGAAAAAGAACAACACCGTGAATGTAAAGTCAGAGATAGCTAATGAATAAGAAAGCAGACACAGTAAATAGCTGTAATAATTGGGTTGTTCTTTGAAAAGATTAATAAAACCAGTCATTCCAGGAATGATTAATGAGAGAAAAAAGGAGCGAGAGAGATATTGGCGGGGGGGGGGCATACAAAAATGGGAAAGCAAATATAGTTCTGTGACAAAATGATATTTGAGAATAAAGAATAAAGACATAGATTTAAAGTTAAATCAGAAAATAAACTCAGGGGTAGGCAAGGAAAATAGGATATGCACTTTTCAAGGATGTATTTTTGTGTGTGAGTACTCACAGGCATAGGGAGGGCAGGAGGGAGAGATTTTCTGTACCATGCTAGGTCAGTGCATGGGACTCTTTCCCTTGACCTACTTAAGTGAGAATTTCAGATATGCTGGCTGTCATTACTATCACTGGCAGATAAGCAGTTAGGTAAACAAGCAAGATTGATGCATTATGATAAATGTGGATTCAAAACCACTTCAAATCGGTTATAAAATGTTTAGTCTTATTCTGATCACCACCAAGGACAAAGGCAAAAATCCAGCTGTAGGAAGGCTTTGTTCACCTTTTCCAACCTCAATAAGATGAAAATTGAATAGAATTATATCTACCCTTTTATTTGTAAGGATAATGGTTATTTTGAAAATATCAGTCAAGTCTTTATAAAATTTTTGTGCTCATCAGAAGTAACTGCAAGAATTTAACCCCTTAGAAATGCTAATTTTCAAATTTTAAAAAAATACATCATTACATATAATAGCATGTTACATATAAGTGATAGGCTATAGATTGTTGATCATAGTGTCTACCGTTCCAGCTTTATAAATTATTTTGGGATTCTTCTTTAGGATCTTTGTAAAATTTTATTATTTTTGCTGCATTATTTTACAAAGCCTCTTTGTCTAAGTAGTCACTTTTTTATATAACTTAGTTTCATAACTTTTTTCTAATCTTGACCTTTTCTATGAATTCAAAGAATATGTAGAAACTGTTAAGTTAATGCTTCCGAAGCATTTCAAACTGTGTCAAACAAAATGGTTAATTTCCTTTGCAGACCAATTTTCACTCAACTATTTCCCCATTTGGTAAATGGCACCATGTCTTCCTATCATCAGATATCAAAGAATTATGATTTTTTTTTGAGTTGGAATTTTCTTGGTTTTTGACTTAATCAGATTGTCTTGTTGACTCAACCTTCTAAATAGTTACTAAATTAATCACCTCTCACAAACTCCGTTCTTCCCCCTTTTCCAGGCTACTACCCTCTCCCTAGCAAGGAGCTGGTAGGTTAATCTTGTAGTAATGTAAACATTATACCTTCCTCCAGCTCCACAATTCCCCCAGTCACTTTCATGCTTTGTGTCTGGGATCTAATCTTTTTAATCTCTCCAGAAGATAAATGTCTGGGTTTTTTTTTTGGTGTCTTATAAGGAAAGAAAGCAAATCTTTTTAAGTTGTTTAAGTAAGGAGCATATGTATTATTAATTAATTGCATTCAAATCCCTGCTCTGTCATATTCATTTTTGGGCAACTTAATAAATATCCTAATGTTTCCCCATCCAGGGATAAAATTGGTACCTAACTAATTAGTTTTGAGGACTAAATCAGTTCATGCTTGTGACCATCTAAAACAAGTTAATACTCAGTGCATTTTCTCTAACAACAGATGACGGCTGTATGCTGATATTTTAAGCATGGGAAGAAGTGTCCTATTTTTCTCAGCATAGTCTTCCTGAACAGTTAGCTCTACTGTTCTTGTTCTCCCATGTCCAGCTCTTTTGCAGAATGTTGGATTGCTAATTCCTCTGGCAAGCTTAAACAGTAATGGTTCTCCAAGAGCTTTTATCTTGTCAAAATATGTGTTGAATTTTCTTTCTCACTAGTGGTCTCTCTTTTATCTTGATTTTTATGTTTTTTCCAACCTTTTAAATTTTTCAATAACATAAGAGAATCTTAGAAGGGAAAGGAAAGAAATGTATATTCAACATAATCATTGCTGAAGTGCCAAATATTTACTCTTGCTGTTTTGAATTTTTTGCAAGTGTTATGTTGTACCGCATTGTTTTGATCTGCATGTCCAAGATTAACAGGAAGTTGAGGATTTCATCTAACATTATAATGATATGTCTCTATAAATGTGTCTCTACATGTGATGTCAATATGTGAAGACTATATGAATGCATGATCTTGCCTGAGTTACCTGCTCATATGCATGTGAGATTCACTTTTAGACTTTTAACAAACGATATGCACCCTTATTTTAATTTTACTTTCAATTATTATTCTGAACAAGCTATTCAAATTTTCAGAAGCAGATGAGGATATTAGGGTATAGACTGTTAGGACTATGTGAATAATGTAAATTAGTAAAATTTATTTTTTGTATTTGACTTTTCTAATCTTCCACCTGAGCTATCAGAATCTCACTGTTTATATTATGTAATATCTTAGGGATCCTGCTAGATTTACTATTATGCTTAATGTTATTTTATGTATTTTTCTACTCTATATTTCCTTTAATAAAAAATGTTACATTATAGTAATCCCTGATGGCTATAATGCATCTTATGTAAATTAATTCACACGAATGCTTTCATTTTGATCATATGCATTTTTTTTAAAGTCAATAGCTTCTTTTTTTTTTTAAGATTTATTTATTTATTTATACAAGCACTGGGTAAAGTCAGAAGTGCGGGAGGGTGAGAGAATGCACCAGAGCCAGATCAGGGAGCAGAACAGGCAGAAGGACTGAAGTACACCGCTGAGGGGAGCAGCAGGCGGCAGGAGAGGTCTGTGTGCCATGTCGGACCCTCGCCCGGTGGCCGGGATGGAACTGGGACTGCAGAGGCTGCAGGCAGCTTCACAACCCAGCGCTCAATCGCTGCACCACCAGGGAGGACCAATCATATGCAATTTTTATTTGAACAAAGATACTTTAGAATTTTAAGTCAAAGGAACGACTAATGTCAGATATCCATCCTAGGGAGGATCTCATGATGTTATGTCATATTTGTGCATGTAGTCAGAGAAAGAAGTGTGCCATCTTCGCCCTTCTTTTCTGCTAAAAGTACACATCCTAGGTTCAGATTGCCTCAGATACTCCTTGGTTACCATTGAGTAAATTTTATTTCTTCTCCTTATTTCACTTTCTTTATCTCTAAAATGAAGATTACAGTAGTGCCAACTGTTTAGGGTATTGATATTAAAATGAGATCTGTTTACAAAACCCTTTGAACAATTGGGAGTGCAGAGTTCCTATTGGAGAATAAACACTACATACGTAATAATTGTAATTAACAGTTTTGCCTAATGATTTTTTAAACCTTCATAGCTATCTAATTCTACAACTTAAAAATATATTCTAAGTAAAATTAGAGTTCTACAATGAAAAACTATTGGACTTTTTTTTTTAAGATTTATTTATTTATTCAAGCACTGGGTGCAGTCAGAAGCACAGGAGGGTGAGAGAATTCACCAGAGCCAGAGCAGGGGAACAGAACAAGCAGAAGGACTGAAGTACACTGCTGAGGGGAGCAGCGGGTAGTAGGAGAGGTCTGCGCGCCATGTGGGACCCTCACCTGTGGCCGGGTATCGAACCGGTGCTGCAAAGGCTGCAGGCAGCTTCGCAGCCCAGCACTCAACCACTGCGCCACCGGGGAGGCCCTACTATTGAACTTTTAAAGTGATGAAATAGTGCTTTTGGGGACAAACTGGATGGATCATGAGGTGATGATGCTAATATTTGTGGAAAATAAATATCCAAAGCAACAAGAATAATTCTTAGGCTCTGTGAATAATACACTGGTCACCAGAGGAAACGGTGGCGGGGTGGTGATAGCATGGGTGGAGGGGGAATGTGGCATGTGTACACTGGGGTTGTGAAGTTGTATATCGCTAGGTGAATTAGTGGCAAATCGTAAAACAAAAAAATAGAATTGGAGGTCTAAATACTGGGTCATTCAGATGTTAAAGACCTTCCAATGTCGCTGGCCTTCAGTTTCCCAAAAGAAATTTGCAGAGTACTTAAATGTATATTAAGCTATTGGAAACAAGAGGAAAAAAACAAAATACATGCCAAGTATTTTTTTTAATATTTATTTATTTTTATACAAGAACTGGGGTACAGGCCAGATGTGCGGGAGCGTGAGAGAATTCACCAGAGATAAGAGTGGGGAACAGAACAGGCAGACTGACTGAAATACACTGCTGAGGGGAGCGGTGGGTAAGACAGGAGAGGTCTGCTGCACCATGTGGGTTTCTCCCCAGCCGGCTGGGATCGAACCCGCACTGCAGAGGCTGCGGACAGCTTCTCAGTTCTGTGCTCAACCGCCTGTGCCACCAGGGAGGCCCCAAGCCAAGTATTTTGACTGCTAGCTTGTTTTTCCAGTTAAAAGGTCTTTTTCTGTGAGATGTCAGTAACAGCCCCATTAGTAATGATTTTTGACAAATGAGTTTTAGCCTAATTAACAAAACCAGAGTTGGTATTTCCGAGAAAAAGTAAAGATGGTGATGAAATCATTCTAAGCAATTTCTATTCAGTGTACTCTAGAATAGGACAGCTGTCACTCTCACTGGTGTGAGGACTGATTATATTCATTCAGCACTGAAGAAATAGTGTTATTTAAACAAAGTTCCCTTTCTCTCACAGCTTGTATTTCGGAGGAAGGCAAAGACTGTATAAATGATTTTTTAAAACTCAAGAAATAAGGATATTATCACCTAAGCAAATTTAAAATTTCACGATCATATATATAGTACTTCTCTAAATGATGATGAATAAAGGGAGGAAGTTATTTTTCATATGCAACAGTATGACTAAAGGCACAGATAGGAAATATTCTTCAGGTTTATTTTCCTTTTTCATATCTGTTAATTTTCCAATTTTGAGGTTGTGAGATGAGGCTTCTAAATTACATGATAGGAAGTGGTGGGTTTTATTATACTGTTGTTCAAACACAAAAGAGTAATAGCATCTGGAAAATAATAAGGCAATACTTACAAACTAGATAATTTGTCATCCATTTACTCTGCATTAGTTTTACAGGTGTTTGCTAGATCTAGCCATGTTTTTCAAAGTTAATTAGAGCTAATCTAGAAATAATGAAAGTTAGCAAATTATATGCTTTAAAAGAACAGATATAAAAGAATCTTGTAAAAGTGTGATGAAACTGTTGTAGTAAAGTTAAAAAAAAAATTCACTGATGTAACTGAATCTCCTGTGCACATCATAGGCCTGTCCCATAATCACACATAGCACTGCTGAATCCTTAGTGGAATTAAATTTAGAAATCAATTGGAAGTTAAGAATTTTGACTTATGGGCTCGGAAGAGCACAAGAAACTATGGTGATGGTGTATAGGTGAATTGGTTGTGCACATTTCACGGGAAATCATACATTGTACAAAAATGAAGGATGATGTAATAAATATATATATGTAATAAAAAAGAATTTTGACTTAAAAGTTCTTTAACATAGGCAATGATTTGTGATAATGAATTCAATGTGTGGAAGGGACTTTTTCAAATATTATATGAAGAAAATTGTTCATGATACTTGCTGAGGCTAAATTTTCAGTGTAATATACATCCATATGTCACTTAGAGCAAATATTTAATGATTAGGAAGTGTATAAAGCCAGTATACAAATGAGAATTTGCACTCTAATTATTTCAGAGAAGATTGTGTTTGCTTGGAAAATTAGGGCAATGATGAACCTAAATTTCACATTGCATATGCTGCCCATCAGGAGTATTTGAGAAAAGATAGTTTGTTTGTTTTTTTTAACAGATATTTTTAAAATCTTATCAGCAAAGGTGTGTACTTCCTGTACTGAAATAGTAAATGTAAGTTCTACTAACACTGTTTGTACATCATATTCTGGCTGAAGTCCCAGAAAAAAGTATTGGTGATACACATTTTATATGGGTCATGTGGCTTGACACTATTTAAATTAATACTTCACTGAAAGTACATGAAATGTGAGTGCCTAATTGTGTGTCTCTCTGCTTGTGCTACGAGTGTGAGAGGGAGCCATGAGGGAGAGAGAAGAAATGGATAGAGTGTTTCAGGCTACTAGGCATGGATGCTAAGCCTGGGTCTGAGACACCTGCAATAATTATTGTCTCTTTAACTCTGAGTTTCCTCCTCTGTAAAACGAAGGTAATTATATATTGCTGAATCATCGTAAAGGCTAAATAAGATAATATAAATAGGTGTCAGTTGCTCAGTAACAAGCATGGTGCATTTTAAATTCCAAAATAAAATTTAGTTATATCCATTTTAAATGATTAGTATTTATAAAGCAAAAGAAACACCTTATTTTTCATTTTCTAATGTTTTTATTTGTAGTATAGTTTTTAGACTTTTTTGTACTCAGGTTTCTATTAATGGGGTTACCACATACCAACAGCTATACCATGAAAATAATAAAGCAAAGCTCAGCTTTAAAGAAAGTATCACAGTATTCACACTGACTCTTATTTAAGGCAAACGCTACTTAATTCCATCTTTATCATTTCCTTGCTTTACACTACATTTTGCTAAACATAAATTTAACCCAAAACAACATATTATTTGGTTTGTATACTTCAGACATTTTATAAATGGGATCATATTATAGATATGCAAATTATTTTTCCATGAGAAATTAATTTCTTGAGCCTTATTCATTTGGCTCTGTGCAGCTAGTTTCTGGTGTACTACAGCCAGCCACAGTGATACATTAAAGAAATCATATCTACCCAGCCAAAAACTTCTTAGGTATTTATTTTTAAAACTAGCAGTAGAAGAAAATTTCTCTTATCCCATTAAAAGATTTCTACCCCTCCTTACTCTGTATTTTTCTTATATCTTAAAAGCAATCCACTGAAAATAAGACAAAGAAAAAACAGACCCTCTGCGAGAAATCTTTGTTCACAAATATGCTGAAGAGCATTGCCAGTGCAATAGGACAAAGGGAAAAAACAGGAGATACAAAAGTAAAGGACAGAAAGTGATCACTGTCGCTGTTGCTACCAGAGTCACTTTTTCTAGTTATTTTTATCTTTTTCTTTTAGTTTTCTTCTTATTGGGAGAGGAGGCTTCTTTGGAATTTGTTTTTCTCTATCTAGATTTCCCTCTTCATTGCTGTGGAAGTTTTGCTTCCTGATATGTCATGTTTTCATACTTTGGAATGTATCATTTTAATTTAGTGTTTTTAAAGTTAGACATTACCATGTCTAAGTCTGCCCAGAATACTCTGAAAGCTTTAACTGATTACTCACTTGTTTTCTTTTATTCATAATTGAGTACCATCTAGTAATGCGTACATTTTATGTTTTCTGTTTCTCATTGTTAATGTCTTAATAAAATGCTTATTTGTTTGATATCTTTTCTTTTTTTTAAAGATTTATTTTTTTAGGCATACAAGAGCTAGGGTACAGGCCAGAGGTGTGGGAGGTGAGAAGATGCACCAGAGACAGAGCTGGGAACAGAACAAGCAGATCGACCAAAGTACACTGCTGAGGGGAGCAGTAGGCAAGTCAGGAGAGGTCTGCTGCGCCATGTGGGTAGCTCTTGGCAGGCCTGGGATTGAACTCATGCTGCAGTGGCTGTGGACAGCTTCACAGCCTGCATCTTAATCCCTCGCACCATCAGGGAAGCCTTGAATATGTTTTCTTGGACCACATTTCCTCTTTGTGCCTTAGAACTACTTTTTCCAATGGCTTCTCCGTCCTGAATTACCAATTTGGAAATTATTTCCATTAGATTCTGCTGATAGTAAACTTCCTCAGGTTGCTTAACAATAATATGTAAGTGCTGATTCACTAGGAACAGTCTGTACTGAGTGCTGTGTTTAAGGTGATACTTCTATGTATTCTGACTTTGTAAATCTGTCATCAGTCTGTCATTTTGTAGGCTATTTGCCTTACCTGTTTAAGAGCATTTCATGTCTTCTCTCTATCATTAGTGTTGGTAGTTTTGTTTCAAATTGAGTTTTTATTTTTATCATCTCATTTAGGACTTAGTGAATTTACCAAATTTAATGTTGTATATCTCTCAGCAATTCTAAGTATTATTTCAGGCATTATCATTTTAAATATTGCCTCTTTCACATTTATTTTCCCTTCTGAAAACCTAATTAGAAACATATTAAAATGTGTCATCCTGGGCCTCCCCTGGTGGCACAGTGGTTGAGTGCTGGGCTACGAAGCTGCCCACAGCCTCTGCAGCACCGGTTCGATCCCCGGCCGCCTGCAAGGGTCCCACATGGCGCACAGACCTCTTCTGCTGCGCCCGCTGCTCCCCTCAGCAGTGTATTTCATCAGTCTGCCTGTTCTGCTCCTTGCTCTGGCTCTGGGGAATTCTCTCGTCCTCCCATGCTTCTGACTATACCCAGTGGTTGTATAAATAAATAAATAAATCTTTAAAAAAATTACTAAGATAAATAAAGGACAGACACAAATACATATTTTAAAAAAATGTGTCATCCTCCTCAGATCTGTTACCCTCTCTTACCAAGTTTCATGTCTCTTTGATCCTCTATCTGGATAATTCTTCACAATCAATTGATGAATATTCTATTAACTTGTTTATCCTTTGGTACTTTCTAGTTCATTGGATTTCTGATAATTACATTCTTATTTTTTACAAGATTTATTGGATTCTTAAATTGGACTGCTCATTTTTTATTCTTGTTAATTCTTGAAGCATTTGTTCTTAATCTTTTAAAATATTTAAGAGCTTTAGGTTGACTTTTGCACTTGATTATTTAAATATCTCTGCTTCCCATGGAAAACTCTGATACTTTATTTTGTTGATACTGTGTCAAAGAGTTGTGTATCTTCAGGGGCTGATGGATTTTTAGAAATTTCTGATCTGATGACCCTTGGAACTTAATTGGTGGGAATTATTTCAAGAATGGTTTTATTTTTTTAATTTTTTTAAAGATTTATTTATTTATTTATACAAGCACTGGGTACAGTCAGAAGCGTGGGAGGGTGAGAGAATTGACCAGAGCCAGAGCGGGGAACAGAACAGGCAGAAGGACCGAAGTACACTGCTGAGGGGAGCAGCGGGCGGCAGGAGAGGTCTGTGCGCTATATGGACCCTTCTCTGGTGGCCGGGGAGCAGCCGGGGATCTAACTGGCGCTGCAGAGTTTGCGGGCAGCTTCGCAACCCAGCCCTCAACCGCTGCGCCACCGGGGAGGCCCTCAAGAATGGTTTTAGGGGTCAGTTTCTCCAAATATGATTTGCATCTTTGCAGAATACCTAAGGGCACTTCCAGCAATTAAAATTGACCTATTCTTACAAATCCCAGGATCCCCAAATGGAAGTTTCCAGGACCTAAGGGCGGAGTTTAGCAGCCATTTTCTGTGTTTGTAAGTAAAAACCAGCCATGTTAGTGGGGTCGGGGCTCTTGGCTCATGCTCTTGGCCAGGCAGGTTTGGTCTTGTTGGGTCACTTGGGATTCCAGGTCAGTGGAACGGGTAGGACACGTTTAAGGATTTATCTCTCTCTTTTCTCCCTGAGTTGTACATTTCCTCATTCCCCTTCCCTTGTAAATAAACCTTTTGTTAACCTTTAAAAAAAATATATGAAATAAAAAAAAATTGACCTGTTCTTCCTGCTTTTGTTGTTGTGTTTTTCATTGTTTGTTTTTAATACAGGTGAAGTGAATCCTAGTGTCTGATAGAAGTGAGAGTGAATATGCAGTTGGGATTTCTCCTGTAGGCATTTGCCTCTGTTGTTATGCTGCATCAGAGTGGTGTCTGAGAAACTAAGTATGCACATTAGCTGTGAAGTAGGCTTTTACCTGCACCCGATGGCATAGTCACTGCTGTAGATCTGGGCTTTTATCTCCTGGCTCCTGATAAAATTTTCATAATGTAAAGTCTAAATCCTTGATTCCCTGGCAAAAGTGCCAGGTCCACTGCTTTCTTAGAATTTCTGTTTTCTCATAGATTTATTTCGCCAGTATTTCTCTTAATGGTCCCCAATTCATTCACACACTGCCGCAAATGTGTTTGACATTTTATCCTGCTTAAAACATAGTATTTATAAAGCTTCTTAATGTCTTTCCTGAAAGTTTCAAATATCAGTAAAGAGGAAGAAGAGTTACTTATAGTAACTCTCTTATTAGCTATTTTTCTTCTCCAGAGTCCCTTTTATGCTACTCCTGCTCTTTACTCCCACCCAAGTTCCCAGCTTTATCAACTCCTTGTTGCATACCATTTCTGCTGCCAGTATTTTCAATTAGGGGTTTCACTCTAAATGCACTTGTTCTAAACATATATTCATTTTGTTCTAAATGAATTTTTTCTAAACACATAAACATTTTTTTTCAAGTAATAATAGTCCTTCAATTGTAATGTGATACCGATGGTAAGAGCCACCATAATTAATGATTATTAGGTTGTGAAAACAAAGAAATGAACATATGTCCAGTGAACACAGAAATATCAGGCTCTCTGGGCCTCCCTGGTGGCACAGCATGTTGAACACAGTGCTGTGAAGTAGTCTGCAGCCTCTGCAGTGCGGATTCGATTCACGGCCAGCCAGGGAGCTACCCACATGGTGTGGCAGACCTCTCCTGTCTCACCTGCTGCTCCCCTCAGCAGTGCTTTCGGTTGTCTGCCTGTTTTGCTCCCTACTCTGTCTCTGGTCATTTGCTCACCCTCCCATGCCTCTGTCCCATACCCCAGTTCTTGTATAAATAAATAAATCTTAAAAAAAAAAAAAATACCAGACTCTGTATCAACTGTTATGGAAAGAGGTGAAAAACTGATTCTTAGGATCTGGGAATCTATGCAAACATACCGGACAAAGTACCAAGATACTGGATTTTATTTATTCTCATTCAAGTGTTATGACATGCTTATTATTTATTATACCTGAAAGAAGCAATATTTTGCAGTGCTTGAGTAGTTTTTTTTTTTTTTTTTTTTTAAAACTATACCTTGCTCTTAATCCCAGAAGTTTAAGCCCAAGGTCACACTTGCTCTTTTTTCTCACTCGACGAGACCAGGCTGTCGTCTTTAGCAAACATGATATCACTGCCACTCACAGAAATGCCTCTTACTATATTCTCCAAACAACTGTGATAATAAACATAATGTTGATGGGAAAATATGGTCCAGGGAAATAGAATTTTTGAAAGATAAAACATACAGAGCAATGTAGAAGATACTTCATTTTTATTTCCTTGTTTTGCCAGATATAAATTCTCAAAGAAATAAGCATTTAAGTGTTGACTTTCCATTTTCAATATTCATCTAAATATGTTGGTTTAAAAATGAGTTTTATGATATTGCCTGTTGTCAGTTTATATCACTGAGGTGAAAAATGGGGTGAAACAAAATTTTTTTCCCACTAAAGTGAGGAAAATTTTTTTTATACATTTACTTATATCCCAGACTATTTTAAAGGTAATAAAAATGGAATTACTTAAAATTTGCTTCATGTAGTTTCTGGCAGTTGATCTAAGATAAAAGGAAATCTCTTATTTTTTGGTGTGTATATAAAATTGCATTATAAATTTCATTTTTGGAAATTATTCTGAGGACATGAAATTGAGTATAAAGATTTAATTGCTATATATTTTCAGTATTGCTAATACCACAGATTGAAATTGTTTTAAATGTAACAGGAAAGTTACAATGAAGTTAATAAAGTCTGCTTAACAGTTATTATCTGGAAACATTCTTACAACATACTAATGAAAAATAAAGACGATTTAAATAAGACACAATAGTATTAAAAATACTTACCTATAAATAGAGAGATGGTAAGATTGTACCAAAACAGTTGATTAACTGACTATCTTAGGGTAGAGGAGTTGTTGGCCTGTTGCTTTCTTAGATTTGGTTATTTCATACATTTTTAAAAATAAACATGTATCACTTATGTAGAATGTTTTTTTTTTAAATGAAAAACAACACATGTGAGTCACTGCTATGGACAGATAAGTTACATAAAGGCGAAAGATAGGAAGTAACATTTATTAAGCATTGTCAATTGCAGACAGGATACAATACTACTGTATTTACACCTGAATTCACAGCAGTCCTGTTGGGACATCATTTTTATGTCTTTTGATAACCTGAGTTTCAAGATTTAAAATATGCACATACAAAATATACAAAACTATGTAACAGCAGACCCTATGAACTCTTTCATGTGCAAATATACCCATGGTCTATTCTTTTAAATACAGTGTTTTCTTTTTAAACAATTCTTGTTCTATGAACAAAAAGTGTTTTATAAATAGACAGTGTTGACATCCATAAATCTGGTCATTATTCTCTGGGACAAGTGAGTTAGAATCAAATGTAATAAAAAATACCGGAGAACCACAGTGAGTGTGTGGGTACAATTAACTGACATGGACCAAAGATGAGGTCAGGAGGTGATGCTATAAATATGTGAAATTAATTTCTTGCAGACATGTGCCTTTTCTAAAATAACTTATGTTTCTTATTTATTCAGAGACAAAAGGAGTCTTTAATACCAAGCATGAAAGCCGGTGGATTTTATCTATGAGCGTTAAGATGGTATTTAGAGCTTTGTCAGGGAATTGGCCTCTACAAAGTAATTTCACTGCTTTGATATGGTCCCTTGGCTGGAGAAGATTTGAAAATATAATTTATAACACATGGGACCTAGTTCCTTAAATATATGGGAAATCTTTAAAGACAAGAATCCCCATGTATTTTTTTTTAATCATTCCAGAACATGATGTTGAGACTTCTATTTGGCACAAAAGACAGAATTAAAATACACGCTGCACATAGGGAGCCATTTTTAATGAAAAATGTTGGAACAGACTTGTGAGGTGATCAAATGTAGCTTGTGGATGATGAGCAGGTCATCACTGGGATGGGAAAAGTGTATATTCTGGAAATTTCTATCAGTCTACCTTTGCTATGAATGTGCTAATCCATGGGAGTCCTGCTTACTTCTCCAAAGACACTTTCCAGGTGTCTAGGCCTTTTACTGACAATAAATTTGCCACTCTAGTCACTAAACCAGCCCTTGAGGCCTTTTAAAGACGTAGATTAGAGTTGCTGTGGCATTAGGTAAATAACAGGTGGTGATGTCTGACAGGTTAAGTGGCAGTCTTTCAACCATTTACTTCTGCTGTTACTGCGAGTGGCAGGGAGTTTATAATTCCCTTCTGGGCAGCGGCACCCATCTTTCTGGACTGATAGGGCCTGGCTGACTGCCATAGCTAAATGACAAGACAGGCGTGCCTAGTCGTCTTCCACTTCGCTGAGGGTCCACCAGAGTTCTATTCTCCTCACCTGGGTTGGTGTTGTCTTTCTTGCTGGCTCTTGAGGTAGATCTGGATAGACAGACAGGCTTCTCTAGTGCTCAGTCTCATTCTCTGGGACATGTGACATCCAGCAGGGACATTATCTTATCCCTGAACTCAGTGTTGTATATGTGTGTGTATTAGTAAAGATCATTCCTAAGAATTGGTTGTGTCCAGTGTAATGTTTTTTGCAAAAGAAGTTGCTTCCTACCCCACAAACTTAGACAAACTCAGATATTCATAGTGAATTAAATTTGATTTTTAGTTATAATAGCAAAAATGAATCTAGATCACAGAGTTTTTTTTCAAGCAGAATATCTGGTAGGCTAATTTTATATTTCAGAATTAAATAGAACTCTGTGTGATAGCTTGATAGTGCTGAGACTTAACCCCTTGCACCACCAGGGAGGCCCCTATTTTTGTTTTATTTTTTGAATTAAGTACCACTATTTTACATCCTTGCTAATTTTTTAATATTATGGGATTTCTCCCCTCAGGTGTGTCACCATAGTTGTCCCACCACCAAAGTACCCTTGTCTCCCACAATTAGTCCATTGTGTGTGCTCCCATCCCTTCTTTAATACCTCTGACCTGTGGTCTGCTTTCAAGGGTTGCTTTTAAAGGTTTTCTTTGTCTTAGCCTTTTTTTTTTCTTTCTACATTTCACAAAGAAGTGAAACCATGCAGTATTTATTTTTCTCCTTCTGGCTTATTTCACCTAGAATAATCTCTTGCGGCTCCATCCATGTCGCCACAAATGACATGAGTTTATCTTTTTTTTATCACTGTGTAGTATTCCATTATGTGTATATATAGCACATCTTGATTGACTATTTTGAAAGGAAGGAATGTAAGGAATAGACACTAAGTACAATATTTAATATAAACCCAATATTGTATCATTTTATAAATTTTAAAACTCAACAGATTCATGTGGATTGTAATTAGGGTGCTTTTACTTAAATGTTGGTACACAGACTGCTTTAAAATGCCTTAGGAAGTCGTATATGAACAAGGTGTGAAATCACTGACAGAAAATTCTCATTGATCAGTCAGATTGCGGGGCTACCTCTAGCCTTACCTCACTCAGTTGCTCCATGGTCTTCGGTCTTCTAAATTATGTGTCAGATGGCATTGCCTTAATCTTCCCTGCACTTGTCAGGTGTGAGTCTTCTTCACATGTACCCATGTGTTTCCTCCACTTAGTGATAATACATGTACAAAACATCACTGTCCCCTGGTGTCATTTTCCCAGAACAGGTAAGGGAGGAAAATCTTACTCCCTTTGTCCCTCTTTAGCATTCTTCATGTGTGGTACACAGCTGTGCAATGGCAGACATCTAGTTCTCTGTTGGGTATTTGTCGGGGGATAGGCATGTGGGGGTCATGATTATAATGTGCTGCTCTGTGGAGTACAGCGTTACTGTTTATTTTTTAATAAAATTTTAAAATACGATAGCATTGATCTAAACACTGATTTGATTCAGAAATACAGGATCTGGGCCTCCCTGGTGGTGCAAGGGGTTAAGATGCAACCTGTGATACTATCTATCCCCAGCCACTGCAGCATGAGTTCGATCCCCAGCTAGGGAGCTACCCACCTGGCACCGCAGACCTCTCCTGCCTCACCTGCTGCTCCCTCAGCAGTGTATTTCAGTCAGTTTGCCTGTTCCGTTACCTGTATCTGGTGAATCCTCTCACCCCCCCCCACACCTCTGGCCTTTACCCCCGTTCTTATATGCATAAATAAATAAATCTTTAAAAAAAAAAGAAATACAGGATCCCATCTCTTCAGATGTATGTTACACAGTTACATACCACACCTGCCACCAGCCCTTCATCCTAGCTTATCGCCATCCCCCTACTCCCAGCCCCAGTCTGCTCTCCAGTCTCCTCCCACTTTGATAACATCAGTTTTACACTCAGATTTCTAGTGTAAATTACACTCAGGTTCTAAGTGAAACCATCTGGCATTTGTCTTTCTCCTTCTGGGTTATTTCACTTAGCATAGTCCCTTCCAGTTCCATCCACATTGTTGCAAATGGCAAGAAGTCATCTTTTTAAAAATTTTAAATGTAGCTGAGTAGTATCTATTATATATACACCACATCTTTTAAAAAAAATATACATGCAAGAACTGGGGTAAAGGCCAGGTGTGCGGGAAGGGTGAGAGGATTCACCAGAGACAGAGTGGGGAACAGAACAGATGGATTGACCGAAATGCACTGCTGAGGGGAGCAGCGGGTGAGGCAGGAGAGGGCTGCTGTGCCATGTGGGTAGCTCCCTGGCTGGCTGGGATCGATCTGCACTGCAGAGGCTGTGGGCAGCTTCTCAGCGCTACACTCAACCACTTGCGCCACCAGGAAGGTCTTCTTAATTCGCTCACCTCTTGTCGGACACTTAAGTTGCTGCCATGAATTGGCTGTTGTAAATAGTGCCACAGTAAACAGTAATCACTGTTACAGGTGTCTGCTTTGCCATATGTCCTCTGTCCTGGTCTCCTGCTAGAGAGCAATCTTTTCTTCTGCCTTTTTATTTGTCTATACTTGTCTGCAATATCAGAGGTCATTGACCTCTTGAGCGCGGAGCCTGTGATAGGTAAAGCAAAAAAAAAACACAAATGGAGCTCACTTCAGTATTGTTCCTTGAGTTGGAAGCTTTTAGCCAACATGCAACCTTTTTACTTTCCAGATCCTCCTTGAAATCGCCTTGTATATAATGTGTAAGGCTGTTACTCAGATGCAGGAGTCGAAGTAGAGAAAAATATTTGTACTCCATTTTCCTATAGGCAGAAATGATGAATATTTTGGAAATGTGAAATATATGTGCATATATATATTTTTGCCTATGAATAATGCCTTCCTGAAATTTTCTACGCTTAAAGGCTCTTGTCCTTCTGAAGGTCATTGTTAGATGAAGAGAGGGTAGTGAGTGATGATAAAAATGGATCTATTGATAAATTTAGGTTGATTTCCTGTGTTGATTTTTAGGAAAAGAAAGTACAGGCTTAAATGGCTTCCCCCACACACACACAGATAAAAGGTTTATTTCCTTTTCTAAATTATAATGGCTTCCTCTCTATATCAGGACATGTGCTTTGGAGACTTGCATCTTGACACATCTTCATATACAATTGGTAGAACGTACTAAATATAGTTCTTGAAAGATAAAGAAGGCCTTTGGAGAATGAGACACAAGTCAGGCAGGTGGCTGTTTGTCTGTATTCTTGTTCATCTCCAATACCAACTCAAATGAAAAAAACCTCAATGACAGGGGTATAGTGGCCTGCATCTCCTTCAGGATTCTGAAGGACGATACCTTACAGAAAAGCTATCAGTAGTGGCTACTGTATTGCAGTAGATACAGAGAGAGCTAAAAGTAGCTCCCTTGTGCTAACGTTTCAGAAATTCCTTTTTGCTCCCAGTTGGAAGAGCAAATGAGAGTTGATGGCCAGTGAGCTTGGTGTAGGCCACAGGAGGGAGGGGTGAAAGGCCAGATGGGGAATGGAGGATCTATTGTGGCAGAGCGAGCAGGCATTGGAGTAGAACTGAGTCAGTGGAGGGAGGTGTTACAGTAGACTCCAACTGTGCTGACAGATTGACCCTCAGTTCTGCTGCCTTTGGATGTGAGTGGTGAAATCTCAGCACACACCCAGTCTGTGTGAAAAAAGTCATCTCCAGGAAGGTCAGTGAGCAAGGCATAGAAAGGAAATTCTGAGCTTGGGCATTTTTTCCATTGTTTTCTTAGATCTCAAGCCCAATTTGGAGATGAAAAATAACAGGAACAAACATTTGTGACCAGACTATTAGGTAGAACTTTCACCTTGCAATTTAATAAATGGTTATCCAAGCAAGGCTAAAATAAACTCAGGTAAATGAGAAGAAAATTGATATAACTTCAAGCAGCAAGTTGTTGTTGTTGTTGTTTTCTTATGGGGTAGGAACTTGAGATGGATGAGATATGTAATTGTTGGTTTGTTTTTATATCACTCTTGTACATTTTTGCACACTGCTCTCACCATTCTCAAATCCAACTCAAGTACCCCCAAGAGACATTGAATTACAACAAATGCTTTACCTGGACTAGATGAAAGAAAAGATGTGGTAAATTACTTCTATTGGAGCTAAGTTTATGAACTACTTAGATTCCTTGTAAAATTCAGTAGAGGTGCTCAAAACAGCCCAAGGCACCTTTTGAGCTTTAAGGCAGATGGAGCTCTCTTTGAACCAATTGGAACTCTCAGAAAGTGATTTCTGATGGGAAGTCTAAAATTTTTCCCTGTAACCTTTATAAATGGTCTAGAATTAACTGTCAGGCTCAAATGAGTAAGTCAGTACCTTTGTAACTTCCTTCAAATACTTCAAAATGACTGTCTTACACGCCTAGTAATTTAGAATCAGGTCTCTCCTGAGTTTCTTCTCTACTCTGGTTATTATGCCCTGAATGAAATTCTTTTTGGATGTTGAACTTGAATGTGGTGGTCATCAAATTTGGTGCAGCTGACCCTTGAACAACATGACTTTGAATAGCCCGAGTCCACTAATAGGACTTTTTTCCTGTCTGGGGTTCTGCTTTCAAAAATTCATTGTCAGTTGGCTGAATCTGATGCCAAATCCAAAGATACACAAGGAAAGAGGGAGAGCAGAAGGTACCTAAGAGGGACTGGAGCTTCCATGGGACTTGGTAAGCTCTTGGTCCTGAAGTCACTGCCCACTGCATAACACAGGCCAACTGTAGTTACATACCTGTGGAGCCAAAATGTATACAGGAATTTGCAACTAACCCTGCCCCTGTTGTTCAAGTGTCACATGAATTCCTAGAGGTCACCTCAGATGCAGTGGATGGGAATGTTTGTAAATAGCACCAACTTACTTGAACAGAAATCACATTCTGGTAGACTTTACTCTTTTTAAATTTTTCACTTTCCAATATATTAATACTATATTTTGTAGAACATTGGACAGTATTCATGCACCCTGTGATAGACTTTTCTCTTTTTTTTTTTTTTAAAGATTTATTTATTATTTATACAAGCACTGGGTACAGTCAGAAGTGCGGGAGGGTGAGAGAATTCACCAGAGCCAGAGCAGGGAGCAGAACAGGCAGACCGATGAAATACACTGCTGAGGGGAGCAGTGGGCGCAGCAGGAGAGGTCTGCGCGCCATGTGGGACCCTCGCCCGGTGGTCGGGGATCGGACCAGTGCTGCAGAGGCTGCGGGCAGCTTCATAGCCCAGCGCTCAACTGCTGCGCCATCGGGGAGGCCTGATAGAATTTTCTTGAGAAGAAAAACTATCTGAAGGGCTCATTGCTAAAGGGCTCCCCCTCCTCCTTCCACCACCCTCTCCTTACCCCTCATCCCCTCCCCAGCAGGCCAGCTGGAACACCATCCCCATGCCATGTCAGAGATGAGAGGTCTGCTGTGATCACCTAAAATCCTGGCACTGGAACTGACAGTTACTTCTGCCCCATTCCATTGGCCAAAGGAAAGCATTTCGCTAAGCTGCTAACCAGACTTGGAAGAGTTTTATCCACCCAGCATGAGGTTTCCACAAAGGTGAGGATGATGGACTGCAGCCCAGGCTAAGGCCAGAAGTTGATTATGAGAAGAGAACCGTTGTTTATGTGCCTGGTTTCCTGCTGACCACTCTGAAGTTCCTCGTTTTCTCACCCAGTATAAACTAACTTCAACCCTGAAACTTGAGCAACTCAATGTGCAGAGGGAAAATTAGACAGTGGAGGGGGGGGTGCTGTAGAGGAGGAGGAAGCCAGGAGAATTTCATGCATGTACTGTTTTCTGTTGCGGCCTCTGAATTCAGTTCACTTATTTTCTATTTTTATTTATCTTACTGAAGACAGTGGGTATTTCACCACTTGCTATCTGTAATAAAATGACAAATATAAGCTTGTGAGGAAACTTAGGATGAAATAAGTGTCTGAAGTGTTCAAAGAAGTTTTTCCTTTTGGATGTCGTTAAGTTTTTGGGAATATTTTATTCAAAATGGTGCATGTAGGGGCCTCCCCAGTGGCGCAGTGGTTGAGCGCTGGGTTGTGAAGCTGCCCGCAGCCTCTGCAGCGCCGGTTCCATCCTCGGCTGCTCCCCGGCCACCGGAGGAGGGTCCCACATGGCGTGCAGGCCTCTCCTGCCGCCTGCTGCTCCCCTCAGCAGTGTACTTCGTCCGTCTGCCTGTTCTGCTCTCTGCTCTGGCTCTGGTGAATTCTCTCACCCTCCAGCACTCCTGACTGTACCCAGTGCTTGTATAAATAAAATAAATAAATCTTTAAAAAAAATGGTGCATGTAAAAATTACATTTCCCCAAGTTTTGATGGAGAAACTTTGAGTACAGTGGTATATCAAGTCAGAGCAGTGTACCTGTTCTGATTTCTTTAGAGCAAAGAAAGTTTGAATTGCTTATAACTTTTTATTTTTCTTGCAGCTACACTGTTCCTTTTATTACCCTTTTAATTGAGAGAAAAAAGCATTCTGACATTTTCTGACTTCAGTAAATTCTATTCATCCATGGATAGTTTGTAAAAATCCCACATGTGCTTTTCTTTATAGTTATATATTATTTTATAAACCACCATCTATGGTAATTCTGTCATCTAGTCGCTTCAGATTTATGTCAATCGGTTTGCATAAAAGTTTGAAGTGATCCATTTTTACCTTGACTTTTCACCCATTTATTATTAGTGCTTTTCCTCACCAATCTGTTTTAGGAACCTGTTTATTTTTCTTCCTATTTCTATGATATTCCTATGTGTATGTATACCTCATATTTTCTTCATTAATTATGGAAAATTGTTTTATATTTCTTAAAGCTGTATTTGAAGGATTAACACTGTCACATTAATCGAGAACATTGTACTGCAAAAAAAATGCAGCTTGGACATAACCTGGGCATCACTCGGCACTTCTCACACTGAGCACCTGGTCATTTCATTTTGCGATCTTCCAAATTGTTACATGTCCAGCAACATGCTTTCCTCTAAGTAGTAGATGTGCAATATCTATGAGGAAATCTTTATTGACTTAAAGATATTTTGCAACTCTTACGTGCCTAGAAAGAAAAGAGCTTTAAAAGATTCTTGACTCATTCATTGCTCCTATCCTCATAGTTCCGTATTTCCCACTTGTGAAAAAGAATGCCATGAAATGGTTTCCAGTTCTTTTTTTTTAAATGAAATATTAAATAAAGAAATTTGGAGTGTATGCAAAACTATCAGATAATATTGCCTATCTAACTAGCAGGTGGTTTTCCTAAGAGAGACACCCTACCTGAATCTACCTATGGTTCTAGCCATTGTCATGTTACCATCATTTTACATTTTCCAAAATAACACTCTTAAGGATAAAAACGTTATTTATAATTTCTTTTCACTTACTACATAAAGATATCCTTGTGATAAACAAATGCATAAATGCATTAAAGCAACAGGAAAAGGTCTTTTTCACTTCATTAGCTCAGAAGTGACTATTAATCCTGTCGTGTTTTTAGCATGAGCAAACCCATTGTGATAGCTAGACCCAGTCTGTTTATAGGCTCAACATAAGAGAAGTTTTTCTTAGTTGTGAGCGACCGCTTCTCCACTAAGTCTCCTTCCTGTTTGTGCTATAATCATCTCCCTGGGGATCATTATTTTCTGCACTTTGTAGGAAGAATGATAAAGGGAAAAAAAATAAAAAGAGGTGGGCTCAGAGCTTTTTCGTCTCAGCTTTGTCCAGAAAGAGTACTCACCACTTCTTCTCATATCCATTGACTAGAACTTTGCCCCACAGGGTGAGCTAATTACCAGGGAGGGCACAGATGCCTTTTAATTGTGTGCCTGGGAAGAAGAGAATGCGTATTTGTGGTCAGTAGATAGCTAGGTGTTTCTTCGTCAGTTAACATCAGGGCAGCTGATTTCTCATGTCTGAACCTCAGAACTTAATTGATACCATTCTCTCTGACTAATACCTGTACTCCAGGTACTCTGACACACACTGAGCTCAAGTTGACAGTCACTTAATAGCTTCCAAAGCCCTCAGCTGAAAGAAATACTATTTATGGAGGATTTGGTGTAATCATGCCATCCCTCTAGGATGGTGCTTCTTAATTGGGGGTGATGTTGCTTTCCCCTGCAGGGAATATTTAGCAATGTGTAGGCATATTTTAGTTTGTCACAACTGGAAGTATATGGCTACTGTCATCTAGTGGTTGGAGGTTAGATATGCTGATAAATACCCTCTAATGCACAGCATGGCTGCCTGAGATAGATAAAATGTTAATAGTACTAAGCTTGGAAAACTCTGCTGAGATATTCTATAACCTTCACTCAGAATGAAGCCATGTCATTAGGAATATATAACCGGGTGTCATTACAGTATCTTCTATACCCTGTATCGTATTGACTATTCAGTGGCTTATATTCTGATGTGATAATACCTGTGGACCATATTAATGGATGTTCCAAGAAACTATGCAGTTTATCTCCATATTACTGCAGTACACAGTGTTGATTCTTTGAAGAGTCATAGCAAAGATCATTCTTAAGAGCACTGAAAAAAAACCTGAGGTGTTGATTTCTTATTACTTTGTAGACTCTTAGAATATTTAGAGTCAAACACTTGACCATCCTTTGAATGGGAGAAACAGTTATAGCATGTGATTATTGTACATGTTTACTCACTTGCTGTTTTTCTAGCCTTTTCTGTGTGTGTGTTTGTGTGTGCATACATATGTACATATGTGTGTGTATGTACTTCACATCTAGAGTCACATTACCTTTGAAACATTTTGGCCACCTTAAATTAATTTTATGAAGCATTTTAAGTGTATCAGGCTATATAGCTGACGTATTTTTAGAAGTGATTCTTGAAAAAATATAGGGTTAAAAAAATCAGTGAATGACAGCAGTAATTCTAAAGAAGCATACTTATAGCATTTGTATTTCTCAGTAAATAGTAGCCAAATGTAAGTTGATTTGTCTATCACATGGTATATATAGCTGGATCAGGAGATGAGAAAAATTAGAGACAACCAGCACATGATTTGATTTTGGACAGAACTGAGGTGCTACAGTGTAATTTAGAAATACTCATTTGGTTGGTTGGGGGGAGATTTGCTAGTCAGGTGGTATTTAGTAATATAGATCCCAGAGTGACTCACAAAAGTGCCTCCTGTCCCCAGCCAATTATTTTTATGCTTTTATGAATGATACATCCAAGTTTCCATCAAGATCAATATTTACTTTAGTCACCATTTGAGACTCAAAGTAATCTTCAGAATGTGCCAAATTAGTTAAATATCCTACTCACATATACTCTTACATCATCATCATTATCAGATAATTTTCTGTTCTCTCTAGAGTGGTTGAATTTCCATCTCTCTTCCAGAGTTACACAGATTTATATAACCTAATGAATTATTGAATGTATGCATGTCTACACAAATACAAATATTTTAAGATCTTCGTGATTGCTGTGCAATTTAAATCTAAGTGCTATTTTCAAAATGTTCTAGGTTTTATTTTTAAAAAAACACAAGCTGTCTTTTGAGGTATTTATATACATTTTAAACTAAAATTCACAAACTGGCAGGCTGTTGGCTTTGGCCTGCATAGCACTCTAATTTTTAAAATACTTAAAAAAATTATTCAACATCTTTAAAAATTGGCATATTTCTGGCAGGTTAGTCAGGCTCGTTCAGACTCCTATTTCCAGATGACTTCACTCAGCTAAGATAAATGGTACCTTCACCCATTTAGCCATAGACAAGCTCTGCCAAGTTCACTTATTTCATCACCTTGCTGGCCCCTGTGGGTATTATGACTCACTCTCCATCCCTGTGATCACTAATTTAAAAATGGTAAATTTTGAGTATTTGATTTTTATTAATGGTTGCTGGTTTTGAAAATAGCAGTGCTGATATTGGCTACCATGACAAAGTGTGTAATTATAAAACCAAAGGTGATCTGTAAACACAATCTCATGGAGCCTGTGTTTGGGTTTCTGATGAGGACTGCTCGCTCGGGCCTGGAGAGCTTTGCTTCTATTGTAATTTGTCTGCAGTCTCCACAGTGTTAGCCTGGAAACTCATATTTTTCTCACTTCAAATGACACAGGCCCCTTCTTCTGTAGCCTCCTCTCTCAGACTTAGTGTTCCTAAATGAGAAGCTCCTCAGTTCATAGGTAGTCTCCGAACATGATTCCCTGCACCTTTTGGTAGTGGAAAATCTGTCTACATGTTTTGGAGAAGGAAGCTTACCTACTGCAAAGGATGGGGTTACGGAGTTTATAGTAATGAGGACTTTGTCATAATGCATTTGGTAGATTGTGCATGAGGTTACCATAGCACTTGACTTTATTTCTGTCTTATGTACATATGCAGGGGAAAATGTCACAGACAAAGAGTACTTAGCAGTTAAGATTGCAAAACTTAAAGTTTGTAATAGAAAAAAAAAACACAATTGATGACTGTATAAAATGACATCCAGAGCAATGCATTAAAATCATACCACAATGACCCATGAGCTCTCACATGCGTGCCAAAAATCAGGCTCTGACATTTTTAACAGGCAATTTAAAAAGGAGAAATATGTCTACAGATTTAATCCAGAGTCCTATTCTGTCAGATACAAACAATGATTGCTCAAAAGATTCTTACTTGTTGTTCCAAGAATGAAGGGAATTTATCCTAGTGGTCTATGTAAGCAAAATGTGTTGCAATGAAAAGTGAGGAGATGAAATCAAGGAAAGATGAGGAGGACAGACCCTCCCACAGGCAGCCGTCCAGAACAAGGGCACGCACGAGAGCAGGCGTGCCCAGTCCTGGACCTCAGGCTGAACGCCCCAGTGGAACTGGAGGGAGCTGGCAGCAGGCAGGAGTTCCCACACATCCCTGCCAGAACCACATCCTCTGCAGGGTGTCAGTCGCCTCCCCACCCCTGCTGGGCGCCCCCTTTGGGCTTTGCCCTGGCCACAGGGCAGAGCACACAGGTCTCCCCAGAACACTTCCCGGCATACAAGTTTTCTGTAGGTTGGTAGAAGGGAGCCATAGAAAGGGATCCCTGCAAAATATCAGTGAGATATATTTAAGTACTAGTTCAGTGAAACTATTTTTTTATTCTGACCTTTAACACGAGCTAGTGGCATTAACATTAAGATTAAATCAGTGTAAGTAATCCTTCAGGTGGCTGAAAGAGTGCCAGTCTTGCCTGGATGCTGATTTAAAGGAGTAAAAGAGGAAATGCCTAGGACCATCAGATGAAATGGGGTGTTGGAGGCTGGGGAGCAGCTTGTCTGTGGAATCAATACTCTGAACCAACAACCGTCTATTGATTGGAGGTGAAATCAGTGATCCCCTGTGAAAGCTGGAGGCAAACAGACTGGTACTGAATTACAGACCATGTCATCTCTGTGCGGTGGTAGAAAGGACAGGGTGAGCATTCCCCTTAAGTAACTGTTTAGAATCCACTTAAATGCACAGATGAATTTATAAGTTATAAAATTCTATGCCTTACAGCAGGGCCAGGCATAATTTCCATCTGGAAAAAAAAAATGTTGAGGTTCTGATAGCTCTGTCTGCCCTAATTAAGCTGCCATAGAGAGCCTGCCAGAAGAGCCAATCCATGTTGCACCTAAGAGATAAATGTGTGCAAGGTGTACACCGTGATGGCAAGCCACCAATAAAAGTAATAGGAAAATTAATACTTAATGCTAGAAAGTATCAATTAGAAATAAGGATTATCTGTGTTCTAGTTCATCTGTGTTCTTTATGAAATAATTACCTAAAATTTTGAATTTAGATAAATTCTTGAATTTAGGTAATTATTTAGGTAACTATTATTTATTTATGAATAATTACCTAAAAATAATGGTCTAATAAATGGTATATTAAACTACAGAGACATAAAAAAAAAGCAAGGCACCACAGGAATGAGATCTAGAAGTATTGAAGTCCATTTAAAATCTTGTAAAAATTATTTTAATGCAAATAGAAAGTTGCTACTCAGTTTCTATCAGCAAAAAAAAAAAAATATATATATATATATATAGTACTATTAAAAAGTGCTTATTAAACATCCAGGATTTAGCATTTAACTTTTTTGTAAAGATTTATTTATTTATACATACAAGAACTGGTGTACAGGCCAGAGATGCAGGGGGGGTGAGAGGATTCATCAGAGACAGCGGGGAGCAGAACAGGCAGACTGATGAAATACACTGCTGAGGGGAGCAGTGGGTGAGACAGGAGAGGTCTGTCGCGCCATGTGGATTGCTCCCGGGCTGGCCAGGGATGGAACTCATGTTGCAGAGGCTGCAGGTTGCTTCACAGTGCAGTGCTTAATCCCTTACGCCACCAGGGAGGCCCTAGCATCTTAACTTACTGATTATTTTGAAAGGCATGCAATCTTACTGGTGTTTATCTTTTTACTTAAACTGTGAGTTTTTGAGACAGTTTATTCCATTCAGAGTTCATATTCTTAATGATGGAGAATCCTTTTCAGCTCCATCCAACAAATCTTTATCAAGCTTCTAGATTCAAGGTACTGGGCTAAGTGTGCAGTAAGATAAGCAAATTGTCTTCTTGGCAAACAAAAATAAATCCCTAGAGCGTGAGGGCATGAGGGCTCAGCAGAGCCCTGCGGTTAGGCTGCCCGGTGTTTCATCTGACCTCTTCCACATGACTCTTCTTGTCTTCTTGTTTTCATTGTCCTCATCAAAGTAGTGTACTGAATTAAGATTATAATCGGTATTACTAATAATAATTAAATAGGCTATTAATGATTAGTGGTTCCAGAATTTATTGGTAATTATTAATGCTAATAAATAATGAAAATATGATTAGACTTTGTGTGAGACTAGCATGAGGATGAAATTAGATAATCCATGTCAAGCCCTTAGTAAATGAGTATTCAACTGTTTATTATGGCAAATATTGTCAACACTAATATTTTGCAGCGAACCCCATATATTTTAGTGTGTAGTGTGTGTTATACAGACTTATTTGCAGTGTAGCATTATTAAAATAATGAACCACCACATGCTCAGTCAAGGGGTCTTTGTGTCCTGTGGAGGAACAGCTGACAGTCCTCCAAACCCAAATCGTGATAGCATCTCGGTTTATGTGCCAGAACTTTGGTTCTGTCTCAGAACACATACATGTTTGCAAACTACTGGCAGAACATTTTCCCAGAGGTTCAGTCATCTGAACCTGCCTCTCAGGAATTGTAAAGAACAGCAGGTGCCAGCACAGGATATATTTGGGAAATAGAGCCATCATGCCAAATAGAATACCAGTATTTGCCTGACTAACACCTCACATCATGGGACGTCAGACGTAATTCAATTACAATCTTGTGGAAAACGCTATTTGAAAACATGGGAGTCTTAGATTTACAAATTTAAATAGCTCCTAGTTAGTCATTTTGCCAACAAGTTGGAACTCATGTCCATTGTCTAAAGGGGACTTTCTTCTAGATTGTGATTAAGTAGACACTGCCATTGCTTGCTTCAGTCACTTAGCACTTTCTAATTTTGCTTAGCTAATCATTGCTCTCCCTGTTTCTACCCTGAAGAATGTGATTTTTCTTAAGATTTGCTAATGTATGTGTTTTAGTTATAAATAGAAACTCCCAGTCATTTCACTTTAATATGACTTGGATTTGTCGCTTAAGTCACTAGGTGTGATTTTAAAAATGTTTACAATATTTCTGAAAGCACCCTACCCTTGTTATCACTAAGGAGTTTGCATGCAGAAATTACACTGGATATGGATGGGTAAGTATATAGATGGTGAAAACCAGCAAAGAACTTATATTTATTTTGCTTTTTCAATTTGAAGTTAGAGAAAACTTTTTTTAAATAGTATATAAGAAAAAAGAAGAGTCTCTGAAGTTATTAGAAATGCATCTTAAATATTCATTATAACACCATTCTTCATTATAACACCTTCATTATTATAATACTTCATCATTACACTTCCTTCAGAAGTAGGTTAATAGAATAATTTTGAAAAAGTAGTTTGAACAAAAGATCAGTTAAAATATAAACAAATAATTAAAGTTACTGTAAACTAGAATGAATTAGGTGATTTTTCAATATTGCACATTAGATAAAGGAAAATACTTCTGTGTTTGATTATATATGTATGTTTGACTATATAAACCATAGCTACATATTTATAAAAACATAGCAAATGTACATGATGATTTGGGGGTCGGTTTTAGCCTCAATTAAAAACATATTTTTTTAACTCATTAGCTGGTCAGAGTGGACAGGATTTCTATTATTTTAGGATGGGTCAAATTTTGCCATATTATATAGAAAGACTATATCAGACTTTGCAGTTAGAGTTGTTTATTGACTAGCTGTGTTGTAAATTTTAGTTGCAGATGAAAAAGCAACCTGCTGACTGGATAAGGCCCTATTTTATTTCATTTTTTTATGCATATAAGAGCTGGGGTACATAGAGGTGCGCGGGATGAGAGGATTCCTCAGAGACAGAGTGGGGAGCAGAAAAGGCAGATTGACTGCAATACACTGCTGAGGGGAGCAATGGGCTAGACAGGAGAGGTCTGCTGCACCATGTGGGTTAGCTCCCTGGTGGGCTGGGGATCGAACTTGTCCTACAGTGACTTGATAGTGCTGAGACTTAACCCTTTGTGCCACCAGAGAGGCCCAATAATACCGCAGAGTTGTTGACTATTGAGAGGTGCTGTTGAGAATTCATGTATTTCTTATCTTCTGCTTCTATGTTTAGTGATGAAATGAAACAATCTTTCCTTTATGTGACTTTATTTAAGTCTGACTCTGTCATCTTCTCCAGTCTTCAGAGATTACATTCCTTATATTCTGGTTTTGGCAAACAAGTGCTCTCTGTACATGCCTTTCCATGGTGGAAATACGACTCTCTCACCTCAGTTTTGAGCCATTTAAAATAAATCAGTTGGTCAAAGTAATATCTTTTGTAGAAAATGAATGTAATTACTCGACTGCATGCTCTATAATTTGGTTTTCAGATTTAAGAGCCACTTCTGTGTTTGGATATAACAGGAGGTCAATGTCTTTTATGTGAAGTGCAACAAGCATCTTACAGTCTGTAATGTTCTTCATGCTGCACATTTAAATACGATCTGAGTGGAGTTTATCCAGAGTTGATCTAGGTACATTTTGACCCCTATTTTCCAGTGAAGATTTAATACTCACATTGTTTCTTAATGCGGATTTCCTCAGGGACACTAAAGGAAATTACTCCCAACAGAAACATCCCATCAGAGGAAACATTTCTACATTGCTTAAAAGTAACAAGAGAAAATAGAAAGGATTTGTAACTGTTCATAAGTATGTATGAAATATTTCATATATCTTAACACAGGCATATGCATATATTATTTTCAGTGTTAGAAGCTCTAGTACAAATGTTTTCTTCAGCTTTCTTTGATTTTTATGCATATTAAATGGATAGACAATTTTTTCAAATAAACTTACCTTAATGAGTCTATTGATTTCTGGATAAAACATTGAGTTCAGCCCATATGCAAATAGCCATCTTTCTCATAGGTACAGTGAAAAGCCTTCAGGGATTTCAAAATATAGTTGGCAAAGATACCAGAATGAAGAAAGTTTTATTCCACAAAGTTGATAAGACTTGAAAATGACACAAGGAATGTCAGAAAGCAGTGGAGTACATGCAGGGTGATTCATAATGCCTGGTGCATTTGAACTGATACTGAACATTTGAAAGAAGTAGGAACAATCAGTTTGATGGACAGAGCTTGAGAAGTCAGTTTCCATCATTGTTCATTCATAAAGTTAACACTCTTTGTAATCAGAAAACCTGTGAGGTAGTTGATATTTTCTGGACTCTGGGCAATTTGTCAGATCATAACTCAACAGCATGCTTCCTTCATTTATCTCTCTGATCATGGCATAAACGTTGCTGAGAGATTGCTTTGTGCAATGATTCTGTAAGGGAGAAAAGAGGCGCTAGCATGCAAATAACCATGGCAACATATGTGCAAGCAGATGTGTGTACAAAGTGTTCTGGAAGTACAGATGAAGGAGAGTTTACACAGAACCCCTCACACAGGAGGTTATATCTGAGTTGCCTTTCAGGATGAAAACAAGTTTCTTAAGCAGCCAAGTGGGGGGGCAGCTACTTTAGTCTCACCTTACCCCCAGCCCACTCCACTGCCAGGGTGTGTATCACAGCTAACAGTAATAAAAAAATGAAAGCAATCAATTTATGGTTTGTGTTAAATTCAACAAATGACAGAATCAGCCGATAAACCCGATAATGAGTCAAAGTAACTTTCCATTATGGCAGCACATTTACTCTCAGTAACTGGTGAAATTCAGTTTTAAATCCTTCTGCATGAGTGAAATGAAAAATCCACAACTTCTAAAATGATTTGTTCTCTGGAAAAGTATAGTACTGCTTTTTTATTTCCATCACTAGCCTTATTTATTTAAAAAAAAGTTGTACAATAAAATGTGATACATTAGAATTTTTTTATATAGATTGCTGACATTTGTTCTTAATGAAACATGGAGATGTTTTGAATGTCTTTGTTGATGGCATTTGAAAAAGAGTTCTCACCTTGGAAGACAGTTTGGTGGTTTGGAAGACAGTTCAGTGGTTTCTTAAAAAACTAAACATACTCTTAGCATTTAAGTATTGTCCTTGCTGTTTACTCAGACAAGTTGAAAACTTACGTACACACAGAAACCTGCACCCAGATGATTATAACAGTTTTGTTCATGATTGGCCATACTCCAAAGTAACCATGATGTCCTTCAGTAGGTGCATGAAAACTTAATTGTGGAACATTGATGCCGTGAATAACTTCACTTCATTGAGGCAGTGATGTATTCATGTGTTAAAAAAAAAAAGAGCTATCAAATTCTGAAAAGAAATGGAGAAGCTTAAATGCTTATTAGTAAGTGAAAGAAGCCTTTTTGAAAGACTATTTACTATATCCAAGTCCAACTGTACGGCCTTGTGAGAAAAAGTAAATCCATGGAGAGAGTAAAAATGTGAGTTGTGAACAGGGTTTTGAGGGAGCAAGGAATGACTAAGGAAGACAGAAGATTTTTATGACAGTGAAAATACTCCATCTGATGTCGATAACATATACGCATCCATTTGTCCAAGTACATATAGAATATCTAACACCAAGAGTGAGCTCTGTTGTCACCGGGGGGCTTCTTGTGACATGATGTGTTAATTTAGGGTAATCAGCTCCTATAAATGAACAAGTCTGGTGGGGGATGTTGATAATGATGGAGGCTGTGCATGTGTCTGGGCAAGCCAATACATGAGAAACCTCTATACCCTCCATTCAACTTTGGGAACCTAAAACTACTGAAAAATTATTAAAAATTTTCAGAAAAAAATTTCATTAGGTTGTACAATCTACCTTTATGAAAGAATGAACATAGTCAAAAATTTGTATCTTATGTTATTGTTTCATCTGATCTAAATAAATATTTTGTAGTATCTCTATTGCCCATGCAATGGTAAAATTAAGAAGCCTGAGGCTTAACATGCTTTTTAAATTAGTGTTAAGTATCATGTTATTTTAGAGTTTTATTGCTTCATTTTTATTTCACAGTTCTTTCATGTAAATTCCTTTTATTCATCACTGAGTCATACAAGCTGTTATCAAATTATCTGTATATATTAACTCTTAAGAGTTCACTATTGAAAAACAACACTAAACAATAAGACTAATTTCTACTATGACTGTTTTCCTTGCCTTTGGTTATTTTAAATATGTATTCTCTTCTACCTTACTTAATTTTGTAGATTTACATATATGGCATATTAAATTAATATATTGCTTTTTGGACATTATTGATTTTATAGATATATTTTCCTTCTCTAGAAAATACTTCACTATTCCCAAACTTAAGATAAGAACTCCCTCACTTACACTTTTGATTTCATTATTATTTCATAATTCCCACTTGTCAGTTCTATGAAAACCGAGTTGATCGCTCTACAGACAAGTGATTCTGGTCTACACTAATTTAAACATGGCTCTGAATTTTCTTGTACCTGCTAATATCAGTTCTGTAAGGTTTTCATGCCAGTTTGGAAGTAACAGTCTGTTATTTGTTTATATTTAAGGTCATAATTTACATTTTTTTTCTTAAAACCCTTACCTGCCACTCTAATTTTTTTATGGGTGCATCTCTTAATCTGTGTGCCTAGCAGGAAAATCATCCTTCCTCACACCTTAAGGCTTTAAGGTTGAAATAGATGTTTTTGAAAAAATTATGTTGTCAGAATATTTTGTTCCTTCCAAGTTCTTCTACTTCTCTCAGTGCCTGATTCATTTATTATTTAGCTCTAGTCTCTTTCAACTGTTTTATCTCAGCACTGCTGTTCCATGAGAAGGCATTCTTTCATGTTTGAATAGCTCGCTCTCACCTGAGCTCTTTTAATCCTTTTGCCTTTTGCCTCACATTTGTCTTTTCCTTACGAAGCTCCTTTACCTAAATAATAGATGCACAGTTTGTGATCCCAGAGAATTTAGTGAGGCATTTTAAGAACAAAGAATGAGCAAGGGCAGATCTGACATATGGCTACAACGTTTTGTCTTTCCTGAAAATATTTGAGATTTCCCTAATGGTTTTATTGCTGTTGTCATCCCTATATTAAATTAAGAGTACCTTGGATCATTTCAAATTATTAATCATAGTGAGATACCCTTGTTTAAAACTCCCATTATTAGATTTCAGTAGGGTGAAAACAGGAATTAGATACACTGAGATAGTAATACTTTATATATATTTTTTTAATTTTATACATTTTTACATCATTTTTCATTTTTGCACAATGTATGCATTTTCATCTTGGTTATAGACCCCATACAATTCCCACCCCCCCTTATTTTGATCCTACTCATATAAAAATTTTTAAGCCAGATTTTTAAGCCATAGAAAGAAGTGAGTACACCAAAGGGACTGTGTGTGTGTGTGTGTGTGTGTGTGTGTGTGTGTGTGTGTGAGAGAGAGAGAGAGAGAGAGAGAGAGAGAGAGAGAGAGAGACCCCGACCTACTGACCCTTAACTGCTGGACTATTCCACTAAATTTTCTCTGCCTAATACTCCGTTTCCCATCAGTGAGATACAGTAGAGTGGCCAATTTGGGAGCTTTTCCGGCAACACAATAGCAGTGATGGAGATTGCCATGCTGACAGGGCATGGAAGCAATAAGCAGGGTAATTAAGGAGAACCCTCATAAATGGAGAATCTGAAGAGAGAAATGTGCCTCTAGACTGCTCTTCGGGAATCATGGTATATTAACTTACGAGTTATTTGTGAGAACATTATGTTTACATAGGAACAAAGATGCACTCCCTCACCAGAACATTCTTTCAAGTTAACTTCCAGGGAGCATTGCATTCTGTTACTCTATCAAAATGACTATTTTTATAACTTGCAAACCAATATGTGATACAGAAGATATATAATAATAATGCCATATATTATACAAGATAATGTGCATTCATTTATTCCTTCAATAAAACCTCTAGAGAGTACCAGGTACTCACTAAGAATTGCTGATTCATTTTTGCAATGAGATATAGAGCCTCTACTTTCAAGGAGCTTATTTTAATGAAAAAGACAAACATGTAAACAGGTTGTTACAATATGGTCATCACACATTTTCTCAGATCTACTATTCAGTAAATACATCATGGCCCTGTGTATGGACTTTGTCCTCTATTGCACTGATAAATTTTTCCTATGCTAATGCCATTTTGTATGAATATCAGTTTCTTCCTGATTTACCTATTTCTAAGGCAAACTCCATTATAAGACCTGTCAATTTTTCTTGGTGGATTTCGAGTCTTTAATATTTCTTCAACTTAAATGTAGAGTTATATAGCATTCCATTTATTTTTTTATTTTTTCAATTTTTTTTTTTTTAGATTTATTTATGTATTTATTTATACAAGCACTGGGTACAGTCAGCAGCACGGGAGGGTGAGAGAATTCCCCAGAGCCAGAGTGGGGAGCAGAACAGGCAGAGTGACGAAGTACACTGCTGAGGGGAGCAGCGGGCGGCAGGAGAGGTCTGCACGCCACGTGGGACCCTTGCTGGGGGCCGGGGATTGAACAGGCGCTGCAGAGGCTGCGCGCAGCTTCGCACCCCAGTGCTCAACCACTGCGCCACTGGGGAGGCCCTATAGCATTCCACCTAAATCCCTGTTGCAATCTTAATTGGAATTGCATTGAGTATTTAGGTTAGTTTGAGGGTAATTGACATATTTATGCAATTGTGTTTTTAATCGACAAATATAGCATATTACACTTTTTAAGGGTTCTTTTAATATAATATGATGTAATGAGGTTTTAAAATTTTACCTGTTAAAGGTCTTACACTTTGACTTATTCATAGGTAACTTTTTCCTCCCAATTACATTGTAAATAGTATTTTCTCTAATTGCTTTAATATTTAGTTGTTTAATGCATAAAATGCAGCTAAGTGGGTTTTTGTATTTGTTTTTGTCTTTTTGCAGTAAGCTTACAACCAACCACCTTGTTGAATGCTTTTTAAAATGAGGTTAAGTTTCCTTTAGTCATTCAGATTTCTTGGAGGACCTATTCCTAAGGTCTAGGAGGACCTTACCTTTGTTCTTTCCTTACAAAAGTTACCGTATTTGTCTTATGAATACATATTTCATATAGAGTATACTTGGTAATGAGAGAAGTTGATCTATTATGACATCATTAAATTTTATTGTGGAAAGAGCTACATGCATGCCTCAAAAAACCAGGGCCCTGGAGCTGACCATATTATATTACACAATGGGGATACATTTGGCTCCATATACTGAATATTATAATAATAGAAAATATGAAATTATATTGTCAATCTGTGGTATCAGTATGTGCAATTTACAGATTGCAACATTACAAATTTGATTTTTGGGGGCATCTTATTTTCCTTTTTAAAAAATCTGTTTTTTCAATTGAAGTAACACTGGCTTACATTATTGTTGGTATTTTGGAATTGTAGAACTACCCCCATTCCCACCTCCCATATCTGCTTAAAATGAACATCATATTCCCATTGATTTTAGGAAGACTGATCAGATTCCAGTTCCAATTCATTCATGTTTGTGTGCTTGTTGAAATCCTACATTTTATTTTCGGTCAGAAATAGTGCTGTTATATTTGATATGTGTGAAAGAGTCACACATTTTCCTTCAAATCAGATGATTAAAGAAACTATAATATCTTTGTTTTAATTGCATTCAGTCTGACTTTCAAGAAACCCTATGGTTATTAGATATAAAAGAATTAAGTCTAATCTACTTTGAAGCTTAGTTTTCTTAAAACATTTTAATGAACTTTTCTGTACTTGCTTCAGGGTGCTTGAAGCACACTTGCCTTAGATACTTTTGAGATGACATCAGCAAGACAAAGAAAAGTTGGCATTCTCATCCTACTCTGAGGGTTTTGGGATTTGTGTCAGTTGCCAGCTTGGCTTCTGTTGACATTACATTGGTTGAACTCATGAGCTGGTCTTCCCTGCGCCATAAGGAGATGCTGACTGTGTCTGTGATCAGCTTGCCTAGGCCTCTAGACTGGAGAGGTTTCCACCCCCAGATCTGTTGTTCTCTCTATAACAGGAACAGGACCATTTCATTCTCAGTACCAGTGTATCACATTTTTTGAATAATGACTTTTATATTTCTGAGAATATCTTCCACCAGATGGGCATGAAGGAGAACAGATCAACCTCAAATTTCACCTCTTGACCATTTTGCACTGCCAAGGTTGCTTTCAAAGATTGTATAGAGAAGCCATAAGGTAATCTCCTGCCAGAGGCCCAGACAGCAGCTCACAGGCAATAGTGTCAGGTTCTGCTTGAATTATAATTACTGTCCACGTCTGTCTAAGTTGAAGTCAAGAGAAGTGAAGTTAGGCTGTGGCTTATTTAAACCTTAGCACACCATCTGACGAGGTGAGCCTCATTGCTTCTGCAATTTTTCTTGGGTCACGTGGGCAAGACTTCAGGCTCCTTTTGTTTCATCCATTATAAAAGGATGAACCCCATTTGTAGTTTAGTTTACCAAACTTTACCCTTGACAAATAGAGAAATTTAGAAAATCCTTCTCAGTGTAATGTGGCTAATGATAAGAGTTCTATTTGACTCTCTACTGCATCTTCTCCCGCTAAAGCAGATAAATGTTTCAAGTCAATTAACTTTGTGATAATAAACTGAAAAAAAAAAAGTCAGAGACAAAATCCATACTTATTTTAAAAGAAGTACTTATACTAACCAAGATTTATATGGGAAGGAGTATTTGGAATTGCAATATTTTTTCTATATAAATTTTATGTCACCTGGTAAAGCAAATTAGGGAAACAATGAAATATTCCCTATATAGATCTTTGTGAATCAGGGGTGGCCAGAATGCATGGTTATTTAAAAAACAAAAAAAGGCAGGTGGATATGAAAGTATTTATCTGATTAAACTTTTTATATACATCAAATGAACTTGTTTCTCAAGTAAATTTACTTTTAAACAAAATTAGACAACTTGTTATAGAAATGGTTTTCCTTTGGGATTCTGTGTCACTACTGCAAAGTATACAGACTACAAAATTTGATGCAAAGAGCAAATGACACTTTGATTCCAAAAAGAAATAGTGAAGAAGACTAAACTTCACAAGGAAGACTGTGATAAATATACTTTAGATCTGAAAATGAGCTTTGCATCCAAATAAAAATACAAAGATATTCCTAGAGACATTATGCATGCAGATATGGAAAGAACAGTTCGGAACATTAAAAAAAATCACCATAAGGGAAGACACTAATAAGTACGCTATATCAAGTTTAGAAACTTCACTTTATCTGAAGACATCATTAATGGCATAAAACAATCCTATACTGTGGAGAAGATATTTACATATTAACTGCAAGTCAGTTACTAGTCAACTAACTAAAATACAACAGTTCCCAACCTGAAGAAATGATAGTGCTGTTATGATGACACTTCACTAAGGAGGATATCCAAATGCCAATGTTAATAAACAAGGAAATATTAATTAGCATTAGTCATTAATTTATTAGACCTGCCATAACAAAAGACAATAAACTATCTGATTTAAAGAATAGAATTTATGGCCTCTCAGTTCCAGAGGTGAGGCATCCAAATTAAGTTTGTATGTCAAAAGTGAGGTTGATTCTTCCTAGGCCTGTAAAGGGAGTGTATTGTTTTATGATTCACCTGTGGCTCCTGCTAGTTTATTGGTAATATTTGCCGAATTCCTTGGCTGGTGGCACCATAACTCCAGTCTTCACATGGCATTCTCCTTTGTCTCTGTGTACATATTTTCCCTTTTTATAAAAGCACCAATTACTTTGAATTAAGGGCTCACCCTACTCATAATGATTTCATTTTAACTTCAATTATAATTACCATGAACCTGTTGCCAAATGAAGTTATACTGTGAGATGCTACAGGTTAAAATTTCAACATGGTATGGGGGGGGGCACACAATTCAAGTCTTAGCAGTCATTAAGGAAATTCAACTCAAACCACAAACACTGGAAAAGCTTCAATTGTTGAAGATACAAAGAAACAGGGCTGGTATCTGGTTTATTAAAATGTAAGTAGATAGTCTCTTTGGCAATTGTATTTAAGCTCAATGTATGTGTAAAGAAATGTGACTCAGGATAAATGATCAGTGTCTATGTGTTTTCACTAATACACATGTTCAGTAATGTATATTACAGCATTAGCTGTAATAGCTCCAAAGCCATCAGCAAGAGAACGGATGAAAATGTGTAACATCAAAGGCTAATAACCATAAAAATGAATCAGGTTCTGTTATGAGATCATTCAAATGCAATATTTAGTAAAATAAGTCAGATGTAAAGAGTGTATCTTGATGATTCTAATTGCATAGAATTCAAAAACAGGCAAAATAAATGTAGAGTCTTAGAGGTGAGGTTAACACTGCAACTGGGCAGGGAACTGAAACAAAGGAGTAAAAAAGCCATTGTGTGCTGGGGACTGGGTGTTGGTGTGTGTTCTTAATCTGCATGGTAGACACAGGTGACCTCATTTTGTGGCAGTTCCTCAGTTCTGTAGTTGTGATTTGTTTACCTTTCATTGTGTTACACTTTATTAACAGGTATATTTTAATAGTAAATTATTTTTGTCAATCTCATAATAGCTCTTTGCAATTTTGACTTTATTAAAGAAAACCTGGTGAGGACTTTTTGATGATATGGGTAACATTTGTAGCATAAATGGATGAAAAGCCTAAGATTTTTTTTTCTTAATTTTCACATTTCGTAAACATTAATTGCTTTTAAAGAACATCTTATTTATAAAGTTAACTTATTTTATCTGGTAAACTACTTTTCTGGCATAGCACCTGTGAAATATATAAGGACAAATGGTAGAGATTATTTTTGTACATATGTACCTGTTTCGTCAATTTCTGCTTATATAATTTCTAATTTTAGCCGGATTCATAATCTTTCCCTGACTTTTGTCTTCTACAAAGACCATTTGAGAGTCAATGTATGTTGCCTCACAGTAGGTCTGTAAATTTGCTTGGATTTCTGTTTCATGAAAATGCAAACGGAAGGTCTTACATTAACTTACTCACCCAGTAATAATAGAATCGAGCCAATTTGAAAATCATATCTGGACTCAGCTCAAACTGACCTTCCTGCACCATGTGAAGTCCCAGTTCACAATTCTCACTTTCTATCTTGAATTATAGTCTTAAATTCAATACCTTTCCTTCTAAACTCTAGTTATTTACTGCAGAAAGCATATCGTAACATCTCAGGAAGCAGATCCAGGTATTTGTGAAGAGTACCACGTATGATGCCAGCCTCATTCTCCTGTGCACATGCATCCAGACACACACACACACACACACACACACACACACACACACACACACACACACACACACACACACACACACAACTCCCCCTGTTGGAGAAAAATTTAATCACAGACAGCTCCAGAGACTAAATACCATCCAGATCTTGTAATCTGCAGACAGAACTATCTTAATAGTTGTAGACCTTATTTTAGTTTCCTTTTTCTTTTTTTTTTTTTTTTTTGTTACTGAGGTAACATTGATTTACAACCCTATGTGTGATTTAGGGGTATAGTTTCATACCTGTTTAGATACATGTCACCACCCCCACGACTCAGCACCGTAGTCTGCACCACACTCCCCTTGGTCCCAGCTTCCCCATGCTCAACTCTCCCCCTCAGGCAACCTCAGTTCCAAAATGCGATTTCTGGGGTTTGTTTACATTTATTTGCAGTTATCAACATTTTATGAGTTTAGAGTTGTCCTTTGTTTTCTGACAGTGTTGAGTAATTATTTGCCACATGGCAATAGTAAAAAGATCTACTATAGTAATTAGTATTGAAACCACCACACAGTAAATGAGAAGATTCAAATTTTTAATAATTTTAGTATATGCTTTGCTGTTGTTCTTGTCAGTGTGTTGTTTTTTTGTTTTTCAAACAGCAGTGCTTACTTGAATGACAGACTTTGTTTGCAGATCCAAACATATGATCAAAAAATGTTGCACAATGAAGTATGAATGTTGGTAAGGGATAAGTAGTCCTAAATTAAGAATGAATTGCTGGGTTCAAGCAGAATGAGCTCTTTCCTTTAATGAAATTTTTTTAAAAAGTGCTCTATTTTCTGCAGTTTTTCTCTTTTAAGGGTAAGAGCCAAAGTAAAATGAATTGCACACATTAACTATAAATATTTGGAAATATCCTTAACAGTAGAAATATCCTTAACATACATATCCTTAACATAAAGTGCTGACCTGCTTTATCTGTTGACAAACATGGAGCATTCTAGTGAATCATTACTAATTATTTAAATTGGTTAAAAAAATAAAATCCTGATTTCAAGGGTAAAACAGTCACTTCAGTTCACGCTTTTAAATTCAATCGAGACTTACCACTCAGTCTGCTTTTGAAAGTGAGTTTTGTCGAGTGTTTCCCCCTGAGTACAGTCTTGAAACAAAGCAGAAAAATACATATTGTTTTTAAACAGTCTGTTTTTGCCAGAATTTCAAATGACTCTGAAAAGGGTAGAAACTTTATACAAATATGACCTACGTGTGCCATGAGAGTTCATAGGATTTTTTTCTTTTTCTTTTAAAGAAGAAAAATCTGGAGTGCCTGTCTAGTCATTTAAATTCATAGTGACTGAACATTTTGGTATATTGCTGACCTAGGAGCTGGATCGACAGAACAAATATTTACCACCTCTTCCTCCAGCAAGCTGAAGTGTTACACATGTGGGTCTCAAAACAAAGCTCAGCATTGGAAGAAATAAATTTAATAGTAATTTTCTGAAATCTCTTGTTACAGGTTTAGGAGAATTAGTATGAATTGTGGAATGCCCATCTTGTAAATGTATGCCACACTATCCTCTCCAAGCCTATGCCAACACACATCCTAGGCATGACCAGCCTAGGCAGGATCATCCAAACATATGATCAAAAAATGTAAAATGAATTGATTAATGTTCTGATTAATGTTCTTGCTTTGCATTCTCTTCCTGTCTTGATAGATCTGTCCTTCTCCCAGTTTTTGCAGTTTCTTTTGCTTTGTTGGGTACCCTTTTATTTCTGCCTAACTCATTTTTTTTTTTTAAGATTTATTTATTTATACAAGCACTAGGTACAGTCGGAAGCTCGGGAGGGTAAGAAAATTCACCAGAGCCAGAGCGGGAAACAGAACAGACAGATTGACTTAATACACTGCTGAGGGGAGCAGCGGGCGCGGCGGGAGAGGTCTGTCACGCCATGTGGGACCCTTGCCAGTGGCCGGGGATCGAACCGGCTCTGCAGAGGCTGCAGGCAGCCTCACAGCCCAGCGCTCAGCTGCTGCACCACCAGGGGAGGCCCTGCCTAACTCATCTTTGATCTTTCTCCCAGAAAGTAAAAGAAAGCGAGACAAAGGAAGGTCTGGAGGAGAGAAGTTTTGTGTCTTCAAAATTCTTTTACTATCATAGAGAAATAACACAAGACAAAAATGAAATTAGAGGATATCATTAGATAAGCAAATATAAATTTCTACATCTTGAAGAGTGCATTATAATTATTTCTTGGTTTATTTTATTAATTTATTCTTAGTAATAATGTCACATGTAACACTATCTCTTCAGTTATTCTTGAAATTCCAGAATGGTCTTTAAGACACTTCACAATGTAATAACTACTGTTTTATGGTCATTGGTCTGTCAGGAGCCAATTACAAACAACTGATTGCTCCTTCTGGTATCTGCTTAGATAGAACTAGAGAGGCAATGCTTGTGTCTCTCCAGAGTCGGTAATAGCCACCAAATCCACATTTTTTATATGGAAAAGTTCTCTCAGAATCTTCTCTTGCTAAGATGCATTCAGCTGTCCTTATGCTACTTCTTAATACATTGGTATCAGTGTGCTATTCACGTTTTGTTCTCAGCCTGGACAATCTTTTTCTTATATTGTCTTCTTGACCAATGTGTCAAGAAAGTTAGAAGTGGAAAGACCCAGGAGGTAAAACTTAACTGTGCAAAGTTTTCTCTCTAAGGTCAGTGAAGATTAAAGTAGAAGTACTTTTACCATCTAGTATGAAAAATAAGATGTAAATTTCTTTGTTCACTGGTGCTTTTAAACAGAACACTCTAAAGAGCTCTAAAGCATAGTAGTTTTTGCTTAAAAATTAACTTAGAAAAATAGCTTATACTCTTACAAAAATATCTTTTAGAAAAAGCCCATTTTGTGACATGTTCTAAAACTTCCTAGTTTAGAAGACTCATTTTATGGACTTTTCAAGATTAAAGTAGACAGTGTGAACTCTGAGGTTACCAGTCGATGATCACGGTAATCATTGTTTGTCTTTCTAAACATGTGATAAGAATCACAGCTGAAATCAATTGAAGGAAAAACAAAAAGAAAAAAATGCTTTTTCTTAGTAGCTGGAAAGAATGCTTCTGTGTTCCCAGCTCACAAAACCAAAGAAAAACAAATATTGAGCATTGAGATCTTAAGCACTGACATGGGTTTAGTCCTGCAGATCTTTCACTTGTAATTATGCTAATAGCTTCTGGATCCCATGTTTTACATGAAACCGGTCTGCATTGTGAGCCGTGACTAAGGGGAGTATAGAATCAGACACTTAGGATCCAATATGATGAACATCCTTCTACTTTCCATTCACAAATTATGACAGATTCCAGTTGACTTTGAACATACCACTCTTGAGACCTTATTATGGTGGGAATTGCAACCTGGCACTGGTTATGCTCAGGAAGACATGGCACAGGGATGGATATTGCAAGGGATGTACAGTACAAGGAAGAGGGCAAGATAATTAAGCAGCTACCCTGGGCTTGTGCAAGCCCTAGTACAAGAGTACAAGGATGCCAGCATGACGTGTGGCAGTTCCTGTGATTTAATTCACTCCTGGATCCCTTCTCTGAGGTTGGGTTGCCAGTGGTGACTGGCTGTGGCAGATGTAGAGATGGGGAATCATCCATCCCCAGGTAAAGAGCCATGAACAGGTAAGGGGGCCATGTTGCAACAGCTTCTGGAATGTGCTCTTGCGTTCTTTGCAGAATGGTAGCAGCAGTGAAAATTCTCACTCTTAGTGAGGCTCAGATGGTTCATCAGGTAGAATCATCAGAAGTATCTGTGAGTGTGTACTAGTGCTGGACTACCAGGTTGCCCCACAGGTATGCATGTGTGATTCCATGAGGGTGATGTATTTTTGTACTAGAATCTCGTTTGGCATTTTCTGCTCTATCTAGGCAGGACCATATATGGATTCTGCTATCTCTCTGAAAGGTCAGAGTTTTTCTTCTACTTAATTCTTCAGGTACATCATAGCATCTAGACACATACCAATGTGGTGGGGGAGACCTGAAGCCAGTATTCCACAGGAAATCCCACTCATGTTGCAGCCCTCCCACCCCATGAACCCATGCAAGTAAAATACAGTGCAGAGTAGCAGAATGTTTAGGAGGCAGTATTGAAAATTTAACTGAGTGTTCAGGTGTGTGTGTGTGTGTGTGGGTGTAAAGGGGCTATCGGGGAGAGCACTTAGGAAAAATAATTGGGATATTCAAGTTACAGTCTGAATAATTTGGTTACATTTCTGAGTACTTTTCTTCTATGCTGTCTGGTTAATTTCTGTGTAACAGAACTTGAGGACGAAATTGATAATAAAACCTATAATGAGGAAACAGTCCAAAGTTAGGGAATATGAGTCAACAGCTGAGTGAGGAAGAGAAGGATCACAGCCCATAAGATTTTAAACATGTTTGCCCAAGGTGAAGACAATGGAGGCAACTATTGAAATCTGAGGTAAAGTGTCAGGAATCTGCAGTTGAGGAAAATCAGCTGACAGAGTGTAGAATTGAACAGACCCAGATGACTGTGAAGAGTACTATCTCCCCATGGTCTTTAATAAAACTCAGTGTGCACCTTGGCTGTGGGTGGAGCGGCCATGTTGAAAACATTGCCAATGGGGTGGCCATGAAACACAACCAGAACATGACACCCTCTGTGTTCCCACAGATAATAGAAATTGGCTTCATATTTATCACTATGATGTAGCACATGATACCTTACAATTCTAAACAAAAAAAAAAAAACAAAAATAATATAGATGCTTAAAGCAGAGTTTAATAAATAACATTGAATGTATCAAAAGGTACATTCACTTCACTTAGATAAATATATCACATAAATCTTGAGGAAACAGACTCAGTGTTTTATGAGCGTGGTAGATATAAAAGGCACATAAATATTTGTTGAAGAGCTAGATCTTCAGTGGCTGGGTGCAGATGAGGGAGTGCTTAAAGAAAATGTTTACATAATGAGATTTTATTCTACTGGTGTTTGTAATGAAGAATGGGCATCATTTATGTAACAAACATTATAGACTATTAGGAGGCAAAAATGTACCAACAAATAGAACAACTTGCTGGTGATCCATTATAAAATATAGCATCTCTTTAGTAACTAGGATGAATATATCAGTTTGATGTTCATTGTTACAGTCTATCCTTAATCATTAAAACCATACTCCAACATTATTCTAAAGTCAAAATATTTTCTCCCGTGTAAGCACTGGTTTATTGTAAATACTCTGCTTTATGTTTGTGATGAATGAAGAAGACAGTGCTTATCCCAGGGATTTTAATTTGCTTCATTTTTTTAACCCTTGATTGAAGAAACTTTTTGGTTTATATTTAATTCCCTTAGAACTGCTTTCAAGTTGCAAAATATTTTACCCAAATTGAGGGTTCTGAGATTTTGGAAATTTATTGCATTTCGAGATATAGTGCATCTTGGAATGTCTTATGCTTTATGTAATCTGGAGTAAGAAAAACCATCTAAAGTGATTACATATGATACATGTTTTGAAAAGAAAATTTGTAAGTAACTCAGTGATTCCCAAGAGAAATAGGTTATACAGATTTGTTTGTTTTTTGCTGAGCTCTGGAACCCCTCTAGGGCTACATGTCACTGAAAGGCTGTGGATGAGCATTACTGCATGGACATGGGGCATCCAGGTGGACCATGTGCAGGCTGGGGGCTCCACAAGCCAGCATGGAGGTTTCTCTCATCCTGCCTACCTTGAGAGGGTTTTCGGGAGGGGTGGAGCAAGGATGGAAGAAGCTGCAACTGTTCCAGCATCGGCGATGTCAAGGAACTTCTGGTAAGGAGATGCCTCCATAGACCCAGTCACATAAGAGCGCTCCTGGCTTCCTTGCTTTTTGCTTACTTTCACTTCTTACCCTACCATATATGTGACAAGCACACCAGTAAAACACACATATGTATACATAAAACAATTATGGTGTGTGAGAGAGGGAGGATAGAAGGCAACATGGATGGAAGAAGGGGAGAGAGGAAGGAGGAAGGGTAGATTGGAGGAAGAAACGGAGGAGAGAAGCAATGAAGGGAGAAAGATTTTTTATAATTTTTTTTTAAGATTTATTTATGCATACAAGACCTGGGTAGAGGCCAGAGGTGCAGGGGTTGAGAGGATTCACCAGAGACAGAGTGGGGAACAGAACAGGCAGACAACAGAAATACACTGCTGAGGAGAGCAGTGGACGAGTCAGGAGAGGTCTGCTGCACCATGTGGGTAGCTCCCTGGCTGGGGATTGAACTTGTGCTGCAGAGGCTGTGGACAGCTTCATAGGCTGTGTCTTAACCCTTTGTGCCACCTGGGAGGCCCCCTGAAGGGAGGAAGATTTAAAGTGAACTCTGTAAATCGCCCATCACATGGGCTGACTTTGCCCTGCAGAGCTTGCTAATGCCCACAACAGTGACAACAATAACTTCCAGCCCTACTCTCTAGCATACCGGGGCATTCCACCATAATAGTTGAACTATGTGTTTGTTTTTTAAATATTTATTTATTTATTTATACAAGCACTGGGGTACAGTCAGAAGCGGGGGATGATGAGAGAATTCACCAGAGCCAGAGTGGGGAGCAGAACAGGCAGACTGACGAAACACACTGCTGAGGGGAGCAGCAGGCGCGGCAGGAGAGGTCTGCAAGCCATATGGGACCCTCGCTGGCAGCCAGGGATGGAACTGGCGCTGCAGAGGCTGCAGGTAGCTTCGCAACCTAGCGCTCAACCTCTGCGCCACCAGAGAGGCCCTGAACTATGTGTTTATCCAAGCTAAGTTGTTTTCCTGCCCCTTAAAACTTTTGTATGTTTGTCAGACTTGTAATTAAATGATAAAATTAATGAAATACCTAAACATCAACTTATGCTTTTAATCTGAATATTCACAGTCACATAGGACAGAGTTGCTATCTTCAAGGAGCGAGTGGAATGCTCTTACTGCATTGTTTGAAATTCAAAATGATAGTATTTTGTGCTTTTTTCTGGTGGTTCGGCACTGACGTTGTAATCATCTTTAGAGGTAAAACTTGTCATTCTGCCTGAGAATGTTTCCTGTTGCCTGGCTTGCCTTAATTTTTTTTTTTTTTTTGGCACATCCTGATTTTTAAATTGTTTGTGTAGCACATTCATCTCTTGATCAGGTGAAGGGGATCGCAGTGTGGGGATTGTCACATGTCAGGCAAGAGTCCCCCCCTGCAGCCCTGGCTCGTCTCAGTTTCTCTTGGATCCCCCTCGAGGTGTGCAGCTCCATTGATGGCCCGAGCGTCTTTCCTTCTCTTAATCTAACAGACTCTTGTTTCTCCTGTGGACAGGTATGTGCTTTTTGGCTTCTGTTTTTTTTTTTTTAATTTTTCCATTCCTGTGTAGTGGAAATTTACCACTCTCCAGAATGTACTAACAGTGGGGGAGGGGGTCTGTCTCTCCATCTGTACATAAACTTCTCTATTTTGGAAAGTAGGCAGCCTGTGCTAAATATTCCCCACCACTGGTCTCCAGCTATAAAGGGTTCATTTTCCTACCATGTTTATTAGTAAACATTAAGGAAGAAAAAAGAGGTATGTGCTCTTCTGCCATAAAAATGATCACCCCAGTAGAAGGATTGAGGATCATCACTGTGTTCACTAGTGTCTTTGCAAGAATGTGGATTGACTGACTGATGCTTCAGGAATTTAGGGGTAACTTACTGTTACTTTCTTAACCCACTGTCAGTCTCAGAGGAAGTGAAAATTCCCCTAAGTTCTTGCAAATGATTGTTTTATTATTTTTTCAATTCTATTGTTTTTTAAATTCCATAGATTTTAAAAATAAATATTGACTTTTTTTTAAATAGAGTCGTGTTTTTATTTATTTATTTGTTTGTTTGTTTTGTTTATACATGCACTGGGTACAGTCAGAAGCGCGGGAGGGTGAGAGAAATCACCAGAGCGGGGAGCAGAGCAGGCAGAAGGACCGAAGTACACTGCTGAGGGGAGCAGCGGGCGGCAGGAGAGGTCTGCGCGCCATGTGGGACCCTCCTCCGGTGGCCGGGGAGCAGCTGGGGATTGAACCGGCGCCGTAGAGGCCGCGGGCAGCTTCGCAACCCAGCGCTCTACCACTGCGCCACCGGGGAGGCCCAACATTGACATTTTTTAATTGTTCAGAATTGCATATGGTTGGGATAAGTTGAGTCATAGACTGCTAGATTCCCAGTGGTCACAAAAGACCCTCGGATATTTTGTGGTTGTCTTATTTATCCCATAGATATGAAGAATACGTAATATTTGTATTTTTTTCATAGTGAAGATCATATGCCATTATTGCAGACTAAAAGCTATGATTCTCATAAATTGAAAAGCTATTTTTGTATTTCTGAGAAACTAATATCTACTATGTATATTGCCAACATTTCTGATTTATACTCCATTTTATATTTGAAAGGCAAAATGAATTCATATTTGTGACAGTTAGAGGTAAATCATGTTATCAGTATATAAATAGGTACTTCGTCTATGCATTAATGTGCTTGTGGCTTAAGATATACTATGACATTGTATCTTTACTGTCTTTTGAGGAAACGCTTTTCTGAGCTGTGATGTTTACAGAAGGTCGGGGCTGTCAACCTCACACTACACTAATGTTCCAATTTTTTAATTACATCTTGCTTTTTTCTTGAAAGTTAGTAGATTGTGGCCCCTCTATGCACCTGTACGTAGGGTTTGAAAGAAGCTCTGCTGCATGACTGGCCTAAGACCTTGGCCCATATCACAAGGCAGCTGGGCATACCTAGGTAGCCATTGACTGTTGTGTGGCCATGGTCTCAGATGGTCTGGGATTAGCTCAAAGATTCTATTAAGCACATCCTGCTGTGGCCAACATGTCCCCTCATGTTCCCCATAAAAATTGAGCACCTTTTGTCTCCCCTGGATCCTGTTCCTCCTGCTCTTGTCACATTATCAATCATGCTTGCTTAATATTGCTAATAAATTGCAAGATGGCTTCTCACTGAACAGCAGTGTCTTGCCTTGCAAACCTGCTCCATGGCCCATCCCCCAGCGTGTCCCCAGGGGCATGCTGGCACATTCCCGACTCAACAGTAGATAAACCACAGTAAGCCCTGATGGTCTTTAACAGAGGAAAATCAACAGTGGGTTGATTCTCACATAAAGAAATGAGTAGGTCAGTCCTCTGTGCATTACTTAATGATTTCGAGGAAAAAAAAGTCACTCGATCTGTCTAATGTAGAGTAAAATGATTATAGTGATTTTTATGACAATTCTGAGGTTAATTAGTGCTGTCCTTAAAAAGGTAGAATGTTCTTTCTTTGCCAATTATTATGAGTATTCTGAAGGATAAACACATAATTGGAGAAGATTGCTCTATCCTTTCTTAAGAACATTAAAGGACACAAAATTGCCTGAGCCTAGATGGTTGCCATCACCTGACTGTGGACACATTTCCAGTGTGTACTGTGTTACATTTGTTTCCATTCTTAGTTCTTTTTTTTTTTTTTTAAAGGCTTATTTATTTATTTTTTTTATGCAAGCACTGAGTACAGTCAGAAACATGGGAGGGTGAGAGAGTTCACCAGAGCCAGAGCAGGGAACAGAACAGGCAGGCTGACGAAACACACTGCTGAGAGGAGCAGCAGGCGCGGCAGGAGAGGTCAGTCGCGCCATGTGGGACCCTCGCAGGAGGCCGGGTATCAAACCAGTGCTGCAGAGGCTGCAGGCAGCTTCTCAGCCCAGCGCTCAACCACTGTGCCACCAGGGGAGGCCATCCATTCTTAGTTCTCCTGACGGGAACTGACACTAAGGTATTACGATGATACCGCATTGGTAGTTTAGTTTTTCACCTAAGTGAGGGAATGTCTAGGAGTTCATGATGGACATACATGTAACTGCTGGATGTGTTACACATCTTCCCTGTAGTCCAGCAATTTGAAGTAAAAGTGAAATTCATCTGCAGAACAGAAATGTCAGTTCTTATAAGACAGTTGATCTGCTTGATGTTAATTGCTAGGACACTATTATTTAGATTGTGTTAGGGAATGTTTAAAGTTTGGACACCTGCTTAAAGAGCACTTTTGGATTCTAAAGTCCTGGTCTAATGAGAGTCAGACTACTAAAGTCCAGACTGCCTGACATTATGATTTCAGCATAGTCTAGAAAAGGAACCACAGGGAAAAGCAGGAGGGGAGAAACAGTCACTTTGAGAAAGTTAATTCCCTATAACTTTGCATGTCTTCGTGGGGTTGCCTGGGACTTGGGAAGGGGAAGAGAGCTCTGGAAAAATTTCAGGGGGTCTCCCAGGGTGTGTCTTCAGCCGCTAAGTCCAATAGAGTGGATTTCAACTTTCCGGTTTATTGAAGGCAGTGTGTATGTTTCTGTGATTGTTTGTCTTGGGGTGTAACTGTGCCCCTCCTGGTAACTACTTCTCAGATGAAAACACTTTAATGTTAGAGGAGTCTCAAATTTAAATTTAAAATGTATCAGTTTATATAAATGATATATAAAAGGTGTCAGGAGTACATTAATACATTCTGGAACAGAGACTTTGAGAACTACTAAAGATAATCTATGTTGCTAGCTAACCTGAAAACACTGCGTACTCAACAATTCTTAAAACTCTGAAGATGAAAACCTAAAATGTCCCTGCATAGTCCATGTGTACTTAAGATGAATATATATTCCAGTGCAGGGTCCAGTGTTCTATAAATGTCACATTGGTCCAGTTGGTTATTATTGGTGCTTAAATCATCACCTTGCTATCCTTTGTGTTATTACTGTCCTAGAATTCTTTTCTCTACACGCTATAGATCCAATGTTATCTTTATTCTTAAAAGTAACTTCTAAAGAGATTTCTTATGTCCTTTACTTGTATCTGTGTATTTACTCATTCTTGAATTTTTCACTAATTACCATAAAACTTGATTTCTAACTTGATTTCCTCCAGCATAATAAGATTTTCAGTTGTTCTTATAGTACAAGTATCTTTCCCTTTTCAAATGCCTTTTTTTAAATGCATTTATTCAATTTCTGATGTCTTCATTTTGGAAGCACTGTTTTTGCTAGAATAGCATTCTTGATTGACATATTTTACTTCTGTCAGTACTTCAGCAGTTTAATTATATTGTCTTCTTGCCTCCATCCTACTTTTTTATTATTGTTTCACTGTATCCAGTGTGTGTGTGTGTGTGTGTGTGTGTGTGTGTGTTTTGGGAGAGCATATGCAACAAAGGTAGCTGTTTTCTTACTGACCTTTAATATTATAAGTTAGTTCCATTTTTGAATTCGATATAAAGAGGCACTTGTAATTTGTCATTTGTGTGTCTGAATTCAAACTTTCACAATTAGCAGCATTTTATCCTTTCTCTTTGCTGTATAGTATTCTGCTGTATGGAAACACCCATTGAATTTATTTATTCTTTGAATAGGTAGGTGTACTGAGATTTGCTTTTTGTGTATAATGTTGTTATGAGCGTTCTTTTATTGACCACTTCTTTTAGTGCTCAGGGTCTGTTGATTTTATTCTTAAAGGAGAATTTTTGAATTATAGCTTTAGTTGATGACACCAAACAGTTTTTCTAATAAATTGTATGCCATCTCCGGCAGTGTGCACAATCTGCACTTATTCCACAGACTCGACAGTATTGTATTGCTTGCCTCTTGCCTTTTTCATAATTGGCCTATTGGTGTCTTTTAAGGAATATCTTACCAAGATTTGATTTGCATTAATCTGATGTCTGAAAGTTCTGGACATTTTCTTTAGCCATGTGCATAAGTGTTTTTATCAAGTAATTTTTTAATTGCTTATTTTTCTATTAGACTATGGCCTCTTTATTATGATTGTAAAGTTTTTACATATTCTGTAAGCCCTTGGTCACTCTCATAGGTCTGATTCCCTGGGAAACAGACATTGGGGTAGAGAGATACATGCAGGAAGTCAATGGTAGACAGATCTCAGGATCAAACTCTTTGGAGACTGAAGGAAGCAGCATTGGGGAGAGGCAGATGCTGAGCAATGGTGGAGTCACAGCAATAACCTAACTGAACTTCTAGAATTCTGAAGCTGAATGGCTCTGCAAAATATTAACAGATTGGGACATGAGAGCCAAGACTTCACACTTGTATCAAGTTATTAAATGTGTGCTTCCTTCAGGCACATCTGTTCATAGACAGAGACTTCGGTTGAAGGCAGGGGAGACTAAGGTGCACAGTAGGAGCTATAAATACTCCCAGCAGTGGTTGAAATGGATACTGGTGAACAGTCTACGATAGAATTATTCCATGTAGATACATGTATTGCGAAAATTTACTCTCACTCTGTGCTGTGTTTCAACCCATTTACTTGAAAAAATAGTTCTTAATAGTTTGTGTTTGATAAATAGTTCTTAATTTTGACATATATTTCTGTTGTAGAAATAATGTTAATATTCATACATTCACTTAGGCTATTTGAAGCTGAGAGATTGTTTGAATGAGATGCCTTTAACAGAAACCATCTAAATGCATTGCTGGTATGTTTCTAGTTCTTTCATAAATAGATGTATCTGAAAGAAGAGCAAGATTTAGTCATGTTAATTCATGCCACAGGCATGACATTTTAGAAATGTATATTCATTGCTTACTTAGCAAGTAGGAGCTTTACACTCTGTAAAATTTATTCTTTAATATTACAGTATTTTTGTCACACTACACATTTTATTTGTGGGGAGTTATTCATGATTGGAGTAGCACTGCATTATAACATTATGGTGTTTCAGATGTGCATTATTGGAAAGCAACATGTACGTACATTAAGCTCACCAGTAAAACTGTTAATGTGGTGATTTTTCCTCTTACGATAGTATTATGTTTTGGAATTTTACTTATATTTACATACTCTAAGTGAGGTTGAGCCTGAGCTATTTAATTCTTTTTGGAGCAGTTATAAATGGAGATGTTTTCTTAATTTCTCCTGATTCTTGTTTGTTGTTTGCATACAAAAAGTTTAGGATTTTTGTTCTGTTGACTTTTTTTAATCTGACACTTTGTTGCATTCATTTATCATTTTGAATAACATCTAGATTGAGTCTTTAGAATCTTGTATCTGAATACAATATCATATCATCTGAAAATAGTGATTGTTTCACTTCTTTTTCTATTTGGATACCCCTTTTTCCCCCCACATTTGTCTGATAACTCTGCTCAAAGCTAATTCTAAGTTAAATAAGTGGTGACATGGCGTTCTCATCTTGTGTTGGATCTCATGGAGAAAGCCTTCAGATTTTCACCTTTCAGTTTTATACTGGCTGTTGGTTTGTTATATATGTCCTTTATTATATTTAGGCACATTCCTCTTACTCCACTCTTGCTCTGAGATTTTAGTATAAATGAGTGTTGAATCTTAGCAATTGGTTTTCTGCATTTCTTAATACTATATTTCTGTCTTTATGTAGGTTAATATGGAATATCTGATTGACTGATTTACTTATATGAAAACATCCTTACATCCCTGGGATGAATCTCATTTGATCATGGTGTATAGTCCTTGTGATATACTGTTGGGCTCAATTTGCTAGTATTTTACTAAGAAAAATTTCACCTTGATGTTCATCAGCATTATTGGTCTGTCCTTTAATTGTGCTATATTTGCCTGGTTGTATTATTATTTGGGTAATGTTGGCATTAAACAATGTGTCAAGGAAGATCCCCTTTTTATATTTTTTAGAGCAATTTGAACAAGATTGTCATTATTTCTTCTTTAAAAGTTTTATTAAATTTCTAAAGCCATCTGGTTTGGGGCTTTTGCTTACAGATGATTTTTTTTATTACTGATTCAGTTTCAATGTCTATGATAGGTTTGTTCAGTTCATCTGTTCTTCCTGGCTTAGTCTTGGCAAATGATGTTGATCTAGAAATTTATCCATTTCTTCAAAATTATTGAAAGTATCGGTATATAGCTGTTCCTAGTAATCGCATAATCATTTGTATTTCTGTGCTGTGTGTACTGACATCTCCTTTGATTTGTGTTTCTGTTTGTTTTGTTTTTTTTTTCTGCTTTATTTTGCGTGTTAGTCTAGCTAGTGGAGTATATGTTTTGTTTACTTTAAAGAATAAGCTCTTGATTTTATTGCTGTTCTGTAGTCTTTTTGATCTCTATTTCATTTCCATTCAGCAAAGGTAAGTTTTCAGCTGTTCTTTTTGTAGTTGTTGGGGTAGTTGGGGGTGGGGGTCAGTACCAGGAGGGGTGGGTGGTAGGTAAAGAGGACCAGCAATAGGCATCAAAGAATCACCTCCAATAGACTCAGGGATTTGAAATTCCCACTATGGTGTGTTTCTGTGTGGGGAAGTAGCAAGTGTGTAGACATGTCAGCCTGGCATGGGCTGGCAGGTGTTCAGCTACCTCAGCCTGTGCTTCAGCAGTCGTCTCTTCTTTTTTTTTTTTTTTTTTTTTTTTTTTTGTGGGACCCTCACTGATGGCCGGAGATCGAACTGGCACTGCAGAGGCTGTGGGCAGCCTCTCAACCCAGCGCTCAACCACTGTGCCACCAGGGTAGGCCCAGCAGTCATCTCTTTTATGAGGAAGTCTAGGTGTTCTGACTTCCTGTCCTGTGTTATGAGCCTCACATTCAAGTCACTAGTCTCTGTGCCTCTCCCTCTGTAGCCCTCCCACAGTGCACCCTCTGTGCTGTGTGCATGCTTTTGTGCCCCATTTTCTGGTGCAGATACTGGGGCACCCCTTTTGGCATGGGCATGTACCTCATCAATAAGCTGTAGGGGGCTCTGCACTGCAGCTACCTCTCCCTCCCATTACTACTTTAGACAAAGTAGTAAGTAGATACTTTAGACAAAGTATTAAGTTCAGTTGAGTTTTTCCTACTTCTTTCAGTCAGACTCATGTTCCTGTTGTGTGTGATGATAATCACTTTTTCCCTCAGGGAGTTTTGGCTTTGTTTTACATTAGCTGTGTTGTGCTTGTCTGGAGGAGGCCAGCCTGTCCTCTTTAGTGGCTGGTTCTCTTGATGGACTCCTCAGATTTTGGACCCCTAAAATTTTGACCCATAATATTCCCATAATATTTGCGGAAGGTGCACCTTAGTTCGTAAAGCGCTGCACATTGACTGACAGTGTCTCTAGAATGTGTGTGACCAGTACGTGGTTGCTTTGTATAGATACGGCTGTCGTCTTTTAGGGAACTCTTAGTAATTCATGTTGACAGTCATCATGTTGTACACTGAAGTATATTTTACTGAATATGAGATATATACAATTACTAATGCACATTTAAATGATTAGAGCATCTTCATTTGAATAAAATTAATAGAAATTTGAATAAGTGAGTGCCTGAGAAAGAATGGCTGCCCCCTCACTGTGTGATGGAAGATGAGGGGGCGGGCTCATAATGTTGGGGAAAATAGCAGTAAAGCAATCCTGCAGAAACTTCCTCAGAATGTTCTGAGGAAAATTCTATCTCACCATCCTGGTGTAGTGTGTCTGAAATTGGAAGATTCCATTTATTTATTTATTCATTCATTCATTCATACATACATACATACATACAAGCACTGGGTACAGTCAGAAGCGCAGGAGGGTAGAGGGTGAGAGAATTCAACAGTCAGAGAGGGGAGCAGAGCAGGCAGACTGACGAAGTACACTGCTGAGGGGAGCAGCGGGCGGCAGGAGAGGTCTGCGCACCATGTGGGACCCTCGCCCTGCGGCCAGGGATCAAACCAGTGCTGCAGAGGCTGTGGGCAGCTTCGCAGCCCAGCACTCAACTGCTGCACCACCGGGGAGGCTCTGAAATTGGAAGATTCTAACTGGATAAAAAATACTCTGCTACCAACCAGGCATCTGAGAGGTAATAGTTGTGTCCTCAGTGTATTATTCACTCCTCAGATTTTCACTGTTCTTTTCTCATTTGGATCCTGTATGTTTAAAATCAACTGGTAGTGCCTCCCTGGTGGCGCAAGGGGTTTAGCACTGTACTATGAAGCAATCCGTAGCCTCTACAGTGCGAGTTCGATCCCCGGCTGGCCAGGGAGCAACCCACATGGCGAGGCAGACTTCTCCTGACTCGCCCACTGCTCCCCTCAGCAACCATCCTCTTCCTTTTATGAGGAAGTCTAGGTGCTCTGACTTCCTGTCCTATGTTATGTGCCTCAAATTCAAGTCACTAGTCTCTGTGCCCTCCCCTCTGTAGCCCTCCCACAGTGCACCCTCTGTGCTTTGTGCCTGTGTACTTTGGTCAATCTGCCTGTTCTGTTCCCCACTCTGTCTCTGGTGAATCCTCTGACCCCCCACTTCTCTGGCCTGTACCCCAACTCTTGTAACAAGCATAAATAAATAAATCTTCAAAAAAATTAAAAAATCAACTGGTTACTGGATTGTATTGATAGAAAAATATGTAATAGTAAGAAGCACCTGCATTATTAGCCAAAGCTGTGGCATACTTTTGTGTAAGGACAGTGTTTATGATTATTCATTGGCATTAATTGTCCACAATTACAGTGACACTGCAAATATAAGCAGATTTTGAAAAGTAAGAGGAGGTACTTGAGTGCATCAGATAAAACCAGATGTAGAATTAGAAGTGACTTATTTTGACATGATTGTTGCAATATGGGAAACACTTCAATCTCAATCTGTAGCACCTCAAATTCAAACAAAAAATAGCTTCTTTAATAGAAAGGAATAAGCAGAGTTAGCAGGTAAGTTTAAGAGAACGTTGGGCAGTGGATTAAGGTGGATATATCCACAGTGGTATACTATTCAACTATTAAAAATGATGAACTCTGGGCCTCCCTGGTGGCCTAGGGGTTGAGTCTCAGCACTACCAGTGTTGGGGCCTGAGTTCAATCCCCAGCCATGGAGCTGACCCACATATGACACAGCTGACCTCCTATCTTGCCCGCTGCTCCCTATTAGCAGTGCGTCTCATTGGATCACCAGCTCTGTTCCCCACTCTGTCTCTGGTGAATCCTCTCACCCCACACACCACTGGCTTACACCCCAGTTCTTCTACACCAAAAAATTATGAATAAATAAAATAAAAATAAACTCTTGCCATTTGAAACAACAGAGATGGCACTGCAGGGAATTATACTAAGTGAAGTAAGTCAGAAGGAGAAAAGATTGCACTCATATGTGGGACATAAAGAAACACAACAACGGAACAGACAGAAGTAAATCCAAACAAATCCTAGAAACCTGACTGTTCAATTGAGGCGGCTCAAGGGGGCGGGTGGAGAGTGAGCAGTAAAGGGGAGTGATCCCAGTGGTCTGCCTTGGAGGGTTATTTGTGCTTTGATGGTGGGTGTGATGTGGTGGCATGCATCTGAAGAAGTGCACCTGTACTCCTAAATCACATATGGTATTAGCAACCAAAGTTACCTCAATGATAAATAATACAATATAAAAGAACAAAGATACCTAGTTGAGAGACAGTGTGTGTTAGCTGAGCAAGTGGGAGGAGTGTGCAGACAGAATGGTCAGGAGGTCTGGCTGGAAGTGGTCATTGGTGAAGTTACCTCTGTCTTGGGATGAGCCATTAAGGAAGAATGCTCTGCATTTCAGTGCTTGCATTGCCTTGGAAGCAAGCTAAATGTTAGGGTTCTGTGGGGAAAAGACCAAGTCTGACTTGGCCTGTGGGGAAAACAGAAATCTGATGAAAGCTTGGTCAAGACAAGACAGAAAGTAAGGAACGGGCAGTGGCAAAGACTTGGTCAAGTGAATACAAGTTTTAATACATATGCACGAAACAAAGACAGTACTGACTACTGCGTACTGAGACCAGGCTGCAAATATTTACTCTATCTGAGCTACACTCTGCTCCCTTGTGTAGTGCTTTAATATTTATGGCTTCATCCTGGTAGTCACATGTTCACACATATAGTCCCACATAGACCTCTACCACAGTTCCTTGTTGCCACCCCTATTTCTCTCCCATCCACACCCTCTTCCCTCAATTCTTGTGGGCTCAATTCTGCAGTCAGGTTTCTAATGTTTGTTTGTTTTGCTTTTGTCTATTCTTTTGTTTCTCGGCTTTGAAAGTGATACTCACCCCATGGTGAATTGGCTTAAGATTTATAATCTTGATAAAACAGTCATTTTTAACTAGCTTGGCATGTTTAGAAACATAGGAAGAGTTGCTGGCCATTAAAGTCTCAAGGTCTCCCTCAAGATGCTTTCAGGGAAATCTTTAAACTTTCTACTTAAATGTCTTCTGATCTAAGACTGTTCATTTAATTACACTTCACTCATGTTATAAATTAGACATTAAACCCTTGCTATTACATGCTGTATCTCCAATTTTAATCAATAATACTTCCCTAGCATTGTATCTGGCACATGGAAGGCACATTAAAAAATAATAAAATGTACTATTAATAGTTTAAAGGAGTATTAACCTCCCCAGCTAGGTACTTGATGCTATTCTGTGATTTAAAGATAAAGCAGTGTATCATTCAACAAATAAACCTATATCATTGACTTCATAGATTTTTCACTGCAATTAGTAGAGACAATTGGTACATATATGAAGGGAGGATGTCAAGTGGCAGTAATTAATGGATATAAATTTTAAGGCCATGGAAAAGTCATCACTCTTTAATTTCTGTACTTATTTAAAGATCCATTTTTTAATTAATTAATTATATAAGCACTGGGTACAGTCAGAAGTGTGGGAGGGTGAGAGAATTCACCAGAGCCAGAGCGGGGAACAGAACAGGCAGACTAATGAAATACATGGCTGAGGGGAGCAGCAGGCACGGCAGGAGAGGTCTGAGTGCCATGTGGGACCCTTGCCAGTGGCTAGGGATTGAACCAGTGCTGCAGAAGCTGCGGGCAGCTTTGCAGCCCAGCACTCAACCGCTGAGCCAACAGGGGAGGCCCTAAAGATCCATTTCTTGTAATAATATTTTCATTCTTTTAATCTCACAACCTCTCCTCATATTCTGAAAGCAAAAGAGAGAAAAAAAAGCAGTGAAGACTGACTTAGAAGGGCATGGTCTTCGAAGGAGAGGGCTCGCTTGGTTGCAAGCAAGTTCAGTGAGTACGGAGCTCAAGGCAAGACTGCCCGTGGGAGGAGAGCAAGTGAGGGAGATAATTGGGAACCAGGGCACCCCATCTCTTTAGGTCATCATATATGCTTTAAATCTCTACTGTCTGAGATACGTATCAGTGTGATTTGGTTCTTGATTCACGCCACATATAATATCAATGTTCAGGTTCCTCTTAGAGATAGCTTGGAAGAATATTGCTGCTACCCTTGTAATAAGAAAACAAAAGCTGGAAACATTATTAATAAATAAGTTTCCCAAATATTTGCATAACTGAGGCAGACACTACTGGATGGATATAAACTGTGGACGATTCAGCTATAAAGAACACAAGCAAATTGCTGAGGGCTGAGTATAGACTAACGTGTGAGTGTGAAGCCCTGGAGGCCACAGATCCAAGGGAGTTTGAACTCTCTGGCAGGCTTTTGTGCCATGATCCCATGAGATGCAGGAAGAACAAGGAGAACTCTGAGGAAACGTCCTCTGTGATTCTGGCTCAGGGGGGTACCTGCATTCACTATTAAAATTCCCTCCTTTCTCCCCAAGGAAAACAAAAAATCCTTACTTTGCAAGGGAAAGCAATGAAAGTGGTTGCTTTCGGACAGTGGTGGCTACTCATTGTGTCTGGAAGAGAGAAATAATGAAAAGAATTTACCTCAAGAGGGGAACAGAGATGAGGAGGGTGTCCATCACAGCTGGTGTGTAACAGACAGGGGCATAGATAAGTCACACTCTGAAAACTCTGGCTGAAAGGGCCCAAAGGAGACTTGATCAGAACTCCCATGGATGAACATCTTAACACGTTCCAGCTTTAGCAGCACATTTTAAGAATCACATTCAAGCTTACCCGAGAAAAGTGTGGGGGATGGATTTTCTCTGGTGAGCAATTCAAAGAGAGAACCTAGGTCACATATTGGAGTAGATATTAAGAGGAGTCATCTGTAAAACAAAGCATCACTAAAGAAATTTCATACATTTCTGAGTGTAACCATAATGGCCAACTTCAGTTCCATCCCAGCTCCTGACTAGAATAACAGACATTCACACTCACAGCTTAACAGAAGGAAAGATGTGCTCACTTAAACTCATAAATAGATTGATCATAGTATCTACTGACCTGTACAATGTCTCCATCTTCCAAAGGAAAAAAAAAAATGTGACTTTAGACAAAGAGAAATCAGTCTGAAGAGAAAGCTGTCCTCATCACCAGACCACATGGGCTGCAGGAGCTGTTGGCATCAAGACACTGTACGTGGGCAGAGTGTTGCTGTAAATTACAGTGAAAAAGCAGCAAATACACAAAAATTAGATACCATGACAATGGAAAGAAATTAATGTGTTGGCAATCAAAACACAGTAAGAGTGAGAAAGTATCTTTTGTGGACTCAGCAGGAGAGTAAGTGAACTTGAACTTGAAGATAAGTCAAATTCAAATTTTTGTGAAGAACAAGCAAGAAAGCACACAAACCAGAGAACTGAGTGCTCAAAAATTGTAGGAAGGTATTAGATATCTCTATATTGGCTTAATGGGAATCCCAGAAAAAGAACAGAAAGTTGAGAAGCAATATTTAATGATAAAAGGGCTAAATACAAAAGAGCTACACAGAATAACTGCATTCCAGTGGTAAATGTGTTTGTCTCAAGGCTATAGTTTACAATCCAGATACTACCATATGCATACTTGGATTCACCAAAGAAGCAAATAAATTGTAGATACTGGGAGCCAGGTTTCCTGCAGTCAGAAAAGTATTTACTATCAAGGGAATGGCTGTAGTGAAATCTCGGGTGTTAGATAATAGGCGGAAATATAATTCTTGTAATGGACTTATAGAGAAACATAGCCATGTACCTGTGTTAGTATACAAATGTGTATTTTCTCTGTGACTTTCTACAAATATCCCAGGGTAATGAATTCATCTAGCTCTTAGCTGCTGAAGAAACCAGGACCTTGAAGACCAAGTTTGGTTCAAAGTCTATGGCAAAGGGACTCCCCTGTGGTGCAGTGGTTGAGCACAGGGCTGCGAAGCTGCCTGCAGCTTCTTCAGTGCTGGTTCAATCCCCGGCCGCTGGGCGAGAGTCCCACATGGCTCGAAGACCTTTCCTGCCGCCCGCTGCTCCCCTCAGCAGTGTACTTTGTCAGTCTGCCTGCTCTGTTTCCTGCTCTGGCTCTGGTGAATTCTCCCACCCTCCTGCGCTTCTGACTGTACCCAGTGCTTGTATAAATAAATAAATAAATAAATATTAAAAAAAAGAAAGTCTAGGGCAAAGAAAGTGAAAATAAGTGGGGTGCATTTTATAGTGCCACAAAGTAAGAAAGGACAAAAAAAAATGAGTATGTCAAAAGGGCATAGAAGACAGTCTGAGATGGTCTCCAGTGCCAAAAATGGAGCAATTTGAGAAAAATAATTTATTTGATTATATAACTAAAGAAATATTCATACTAATATTAAATAAACATAATCATGAAAGCAATAGAGAAACAGAAAATCACCCTTAGAACACCAGAGTAAAAATTGCCAATGAATGATAAAACTAGTTGCTGAAATTAGTGGTGAAACAGTATTTACGGTTTCAAAAATTTCCCCCAAATATTGATGAATAATTAAAATAGTACTTTCTGCTTACTTTCAAAATTTCTTAGATTTCCCTCCCCTTCTCAAGGTATATTTTAATTCCATCCTTTAATGTGAATAGGACATAGTTAATCACTCTAAAAAGGGAAAATGTCACTTTATAGAGGAGAGTTGGTGACTGTCATCTTAAGTAATCACATCCTAATAACAAGTCATGTTGATCTCCCATACCCAATGCCACGAGGCACTGGAAAGGGGATATCACTTATGTGATAGTCCTTCCCCAAAATTTATAACCTCAATCTAATTAAGAGAAAACAGACCAACCCAATCTAGATATTCTGCACATGGAGGAATTCTTTATAAAGTGTCTGTGGTTAAAAAAAAAAAAAAAAAAAAACAAAAACAAACAAACAAACCAAAAAAAACCCTAACATCTTTGAGGAGACTAAGGGAAAATGATGATCAAATGCAGAGGGGTATCTTGGATTGGATCCTGTAGAGAAAAATAATGTTAATGGGAAAACTGGAGGAATCTAAATAAAGTTGCTAATTTAGATAATGCTGAATCATGGTTAATTTGTTAATTTTGCTAATGTGCAGCATTATGTAAGATGTTATGCATGAACTCAGTTCTATCTTTGCAACTCTTCTGTAAATCTAAAAATATTTCAAAAGTTGCTGAAATTAAGAAAAGCCAATTGCTGTCTTTACTACCTGATATTTAAAATTTAATTGGTTCACTCTGTGGCCTATGAAGGAGTTTTAATTTTTTAAAACAATGAGTATGACTCCTGTTTTAAGTAAACAATTATAGTTATTACTCTAATTAAGATAATGGACTACTGAATATTTTTTGCTGAGAAGAGATATTCCTCAGTCACCATCCAGTGTGATATTTTGTATAGCTCTTTTTATCATACTGCTCATTTAAAAACTGCATTTGGGCCTCCCCTGGCGGTGCAGCGGTTGAGTGCTGGGCTGTGAAGTTGCCCACAGCCTCTGCAGTGATGGTTCGCTCCCCAGTCGCTGGCAAGGGTCCCACATGGCGTGACAGACCTCTCCTTCTGTGCCCGCTGCTCCCTCAGCAGTGTATTTCGTCAGTCTGCCTGTTCTGTTCCCCACTCTGGCTCTGGTGAATTCTCTCACCCTCCTGCGCTTCTGACTTACCCAGTGCTTGTATAAATAAATAAATAAATCTTTAAAAAAATAAATAAAAACTGCATTTACCCCTTGTTGTTTAACAACATATTCAAATATCTGGGGCAATTTTTGAAACATACTAGACTTTCTCTTGATACTAATGAAGTCTATGGAGGTATAAATATAATGAAACCAGACCATTTTAAATATGCCATGAATTTTGGCCAGTGTATTCATCAGTTAAACCACCTGGTCAATCAAGATGCAGAACATTTCCATCACGCCATTTCCCCAGAAAGTCTTTGTATTAAAAACAAAAGCTGACAGTCTCCCTCCCAAACCAAGAAGCTGCCAGTATGCTTTCAGTCCCTGTTGATTAGGTGGTTCCTATTATAGATTTTATATAAATGAAGTAAAACATGGGGGACTCCTTTCGCTCAGCGTAACCTGTTGTTGGGCACCTAAATTATCCATGCCTTTTTGTAGAATTTTGAGTTGTGTCCAGTTGGGGCCATTATAAATAAGGCTGATAGAATATTCTGTTTGGATGTGATCATATGTTTTCATTTCTCATGAATACATTAGTAGGAGTTAAACTATTCAATTATATGGTAAATATGTTAAACTTTATAAGAAACTGCCAAGTTCTGTTTTCCAAAATAGTATTACAGTTTTGCACTGCCACTAGTAATTTATGGGAGTTCAGCTCTACACCCTTGCCAACATTTAATATTGTCAAACTTATAACAGTAATCTTTCTAGGGAGAGTAAAGTGGTATCTGATTATAGTTTTAATTTGCCTTTCTGATATGACTAGCTATCTTGAGCGCTTCATGTGTTTATTTACATTTTACAATTTGTGTTTCGTTAAGTGTCCATTTAAATCTTTGCCTAATGGGTTATTTCTATTTTTATTGAATTAATAGCATTCTTAGTATTTTCTAAATATAAATATTTGGTTATATTTATATGGATTAGAAGCATTCTCTGCCAGTCTGTGGCTTGCTCTTCATTTCCTTAACATAGTTTTTGAAAAAGTGCATTTTGAATTTTGAGACTAAAGTCTATCATTTTTTCATGATTCTTGCTGTTTAATCCTAAAACATATTTGCCTAATGTTGAAACAACTTTACTATGTTTTCTCCCACATACTGCAATAACAATATTTTGTGAAAATTAAAGTTATTTTTCCTCTGAACTAGTTACCTGATTAGAAGCTCTGCCTTACTTAAAAAGTCACCCTCTGGGGATTGAAGTCCATATATTTTAGACTGCCTGTGAATGGTCCACTCTTTCAATGGTTGCATAAATAACTAAGTTAGGTACGGGAAACTTTGCTTCAAAGAATGACTCAAAATACATCTGTGGACCTCTGGATGCTCTACCTTCAATTTACTCATAAACCAGCTAATCATGCTGAAAAATGCATGTTTATTCAATTTTCCTGTATTTTTCCTTAAAGGATTAAATTATAACCTTCTAAAAAGGGCAGGTGATATAATTAAATGTGTTTATAGCTCTTGGTGTCCACATGTGATTAACTTCTCTGTGCTTTACTCAAATATATAACTAGTTTTGGTGAATTTGAAGCATGTTGTCTATTTTTATCTTATATATTTCCTTCTGGGCAATGTAATGAGGGTAAATAACTGAAGAGTGAGTGAAACTGAAGCCCCTAAACCATAGATCACACTGTTTTCAGTGTGGAGTTTATTTGCACACTCTCATGCATCTGTCTGGGAGAACTTAGTAAGCACAGCTGACTGAATAGTGGAACGTTGCTGGGATGCTGTTTATTTGGCAAATATTTGTTGCAGTCATTGTCTTTCAAGCACATGTCAAAAGTATTTTCATGGGAAAATGTAGTGCCCAGAATAGGATTCTTGTGAGACCACAATATTTCTGGGTAAAGTCATGAAGAAAATCAACTTTGTTGGTATCGGCATGTAAAATTAGTTTTATTTTCTAACATAAATCTAATTAAAAAGCTCACCTAATAAATTATTTTTTATGCTGTGGTGAGACTAGCTTTTTCTTCTTGGTTTATAACTTAGGTTTTCTATGATCCTTTTCAAAATTCTGTGTGGAGATATATATATATATATATATATATATATATATATATATATATGCCTAAGATTACTTAATGTCCCATATATACTCCAAAATCCTTTGAACTAAAGTGTCACCACTGTCATCATGCCCACTGAGGTGAAGGACTGGATCCATGAGTGCATGTTTTATCTTTTGCTCCTAAACAGTGATAATTTTATCCACATGTAAGCTCGCATTTTTGCTAATCTTACTTTTCAGCATGCCTTAAAATCAGAACCACATTTAATGAGTAAAGTGTTGGTGAAAGGCATCCAAATTATAATTACAACAGCTCTGTGGCTCCTGTATCCCTTCCTCATTTCAATAGTGTTGCAAAAATTGTACAATCAAAGCAACAATGCTGTGCTTTAAAATATTCCAATAATTTCCTTTCAGTAAAATAGAGAAAAAAAAACTTTTGTCATTAAATCCCACAGCTATCAGCAACTTCACTTTTTCAACAGATATGTACAGATTCAGTTGATTTTTTTTTTTAAGATTTATTTATTTTTATACAAGAACTGGGGTACAGGCCAGATGCACTGGAGGGTGAGAGGATTCACCAGAGATAGAGTGGGGAACAGAACAGGCAGACTGAGGAAATAAGCTGCTGAGGGGAGCAGCGGGCAAGACAGGAGAGGTCTGCTTCTCCATGTGGGATTCTCGCTGGCTGGAATCAAACCTGTGCTGCAGAGGCTGCAGACAGCTTCACAATGGGGCACTCAACCACCTGCGCCACCAGGGAGTCCCAGTTGATATTTCTGAAATAAACCTTTCAGTTGATATTTTGCATACCCAATTTGATCAGGAACAATTTCAAAAATAGATACAGATATGTAGAAGAAGATAAATAGATAAGTAGACAGCTATTGTGTTATATACATATAAGTATATACTGGATTTCCTGAACAGTTATCAAAATGATTTTATTTATTTTATAAAATTGTAGTTTTTATTGAAGTAAAATTGAGTTGTCACACTGTTTATGATTTAGGTGTACGCCTTGTCACATCTGTTTACCACACCATACCGACCACCCAAACCACCAAGAATTGTCCCACATAGTCCATTGGGCCCCCTTCCCTTTTGCTCCCTCCCACTTTGGGAGCCTCAATTCTACAGTCAGATTTTTAAGGTTTTGATTTAGTTTTGTTTGTTCCTTTATTTCTTTAGAGTCCACCTATCAATGAAATCATCTAGTATTTGTCTTCTCCTGACCTATTTCTCTTACCATAATCCCCTCTGCTCCACCCATTCATTTATTAATGAATGGTATTCATTGTGTACATGGTGTGTATACACACATGCACACACATAGGTATATACATGTACTGCATCTTCTTAATCCACTTATCTGTCTTGGGTCACTTCTGTTGCCTCCATAACTTGGCTGTTGTAAATGGTGCTGCATGACCATAGGGGTACATACATCCTTTAAAAGTACTGTGCTTGCTGTCTTCAGGTAGATACCCAAGAGTGGATTCCTGTATAATATGTTAAATAACCTGGCATCATAGCAAAGTAGTCCTGGTAGAGCCCCACCATTGTGTTGTTTTTTTTTTTTGTCTCTTGTGCAAATGAAGTAACTAAATAACAAGGTAGTTGCTGGTTGGACCCCAGTCCATAGTTCTCTATCACTTGGCTCTTTCGGCCATGTCTGCTTTCTGCCAGTCAACTTTACTGATTCATGTTGTAAATGGGAAAATAAGTGTCTTCAACAGTAAATCATCTGTTAAAATACCTGACAGAAAATATGTCAACCTTAATCATGATCTTTATTCTTTTATTTATTCATATCAACATATTCCTTCTTTTCTATGATTTTTTAAAAAGATTTATTTATTTATTTATTTATTTATTTATTTATTTATTTATTTATTTATTTATTTATTTATTTATACAAGAACTGGGGTACAGGCCAGATTCATGGGAGGGTGAGAAAATTCACCAGATACAGAGCGGGGAACAAAACAGGCAGACTGACGAAATATCCTGCTGAGGGGAGCAGCAGGCGCGACAGGAGAGGTCTGCCACACCATGTGGTACCCTCACTGGCTGGCCGGGATTGAACCAGTGCTGCAGAGGCTTTGGACAGCTTCACAGCACGGTGCTCAACCACCTGCACCACCAGGGGAGGCCCTCTATGATAATCTTGAATTTCCCTTTCAAATGCATTTCTTAACCCTATTCAGCAAATTCTGAAGGGTCTGATGTTTCCATTCATTGTGCTAGTTACTAGTAATGACTATACTTATTAACTGGAATAAGTGGAAATTCAGAATTAATCTGCATATGTTATGAGAGTAAAATATTTTAAAAGGTATCATATTTGTTGAAGTACAGAATTGTAATTCAAAATAATTTAATTATTGAATTCTCATTCGCTCTTTTATATTGGACAACTATACTTGTTGATTTCGAAAATGTGTAAATGCAGATGACCTAAGAAAATAATTACTGAAGACTTCTTTGTCTTCCTGAGAAGTCATTGCTTTCTTGAGTTTTATAATTGAACAACAACAACAAAAATAATCTCAGACAAGTAGTCTCATTTTCGTGTTTGACTCTGCTATTTAAAAGTGTGTACTTAAATAAAACTCTAGGGACCCAGAGGAAACAACAGAGATTATCTAAATCATTGAGAATACACATTCATTTAATTATATTTATATGGCATTCAAATGTATTTACTTTTACTGAAAAAAAAATCCAAATGACAAGACTGTTTTTATTCAATGTTTCCTCAGAGGATTTACTGGGGAGAGCATACTGCATTGGGCATCTCAGGTTATGACTCCCTTATAAACTATACCTACTCATCTTACTAGAGCATAGAACAGTACTAGCATTATTCACAAATTAAATTTTAGAGTCTTCTAGACTGTAGTATAAAGCACAACTTAAAATATTAAGCTGTGTGTAGATATTTTCAATCACTACAGGTATTCCTTTAGTATATACATTACTTTTTTCTTATACTATATAATTTAAAATCTCTCATAGTTTTTACTATAATCTTTTTCTTGAATTTAAAAAAAAATTATGTCAATTAACAGCATTGGTTTGCAATAAGTGGACACCAATAGTCAGGCACAGTCAGCCTGACTATAGTCAGCCCCTGATTGGTCAGGGGCTGTTCTGATATGTATCTTTAGATGTCATAGCCACACTATTGTGGACATATGTTGAACATCAACTTCTCATATTGTATGTAATACATACATACATACATACATAAATATATATATATATACATACATACATACATATATATATCTCCATGGAAGTGTCTTCACTAAAATGCAGTTAACATCCACTCTCTAGTTTGCATATATTGAGTACTATGCCAGGTACTATACTTAGTGCATTTTCTCCATTAATTTTTTGCCTCTTCACAGCAATGACAGCTAACCTTGTTAAGTAAAAGCAGAAGCACCAGGGCCTCCCTGGTGGCGCAGGTGGTTGAACGCAGCACTGTGAAGCTGTCTGTAGCCTCTGCAGCATGGGTTCAGTCTCGCCCGCTGCTCCCCCCAGCAGTGTGTTTCAGTCAGTCTGCCTGTTCTGTTCCCTGCTCTGTCTCTGGTGAATCCTCTCACCCTCCTGCGCTTCTGGCCTATACCCCAGTTCTTGTATAAATAAAATAAATCTTAAAAAAAAAAAAAGAAGTAAGTAAATTTTCCAGAATTACATTGATAATAAACAGGGAATAAAACTAATCCAACACTATTGGACATAAAATCCATATAGTTTAATTCCAAACTACTATACCTCTTAAAAAATCTGAAATGTGTAATTCTCTTTGCAGTAAAATGTAGTTAGTCTAATTTAGAATATTACTAATTGTTCTTGACTCATGGAAGATAATTTTAAAACCATTTAATGATGCCTGACACAACTCACTGAAATAAATTCTATATTATTTCTTGAATCTAAATCCCAAAATGGTTACTGTACCCCATGCTAATATATTGAAAGAAGAAACAGAAAATAACTGTAAAAAAAACTCTAAAGTTTTAAATATGAAGCAATCCTTGAATCAGAAGTAGAAACTTAGAATAGAGCTCTCTTTTCTCTTTGACTTTACTTGTTAGTGTGTATTTTCAAGTATTTTTTTTTTTTTGTTGTTCCTTGTCATGGCAATTATGGAATATTTAATGGAATTAGATATATAAATGCTCTGGGGCTTTTAATACAGAATGACTATGCTGATGGTATATTCTTTATATTAAGTTCTGGGATAATCACTGTGTGGTTTTAAAGTTTGATTTGTTTTTACATTGAATTAGACACTGACTCCCTATACTGCTTTGTACTAACATTGATATTCTAAATTTTGGTTTCATGATATCTATTATTCAGTATGAGAATGGTTACGCATGTTGTTATTAAGCAAAATAAAATGCCATAAATATTTAACAGTTAAAACACATAAGAATTAAAAATTAATATTCAGTAGCAATAAAAATCTAAATTTGTAATCCTATATATTATCAACAGAAACTGGAAAATGGAGGTAGACAGGAGGAAAGTAAAAATGTACTTATTTTGCTTTCTTATATGATTGAAGGCAGAGAACTTCTTTTTATATTCAAAGTACAAAAATATAAGTTCAGATAATTTTATGTATATTAATAACATTTACTTATTTCAAATGTTATGTTCCAAAGTGATTAACAGGTGGAAAACAGGCGCTAACCAAAGTGATAACACAATGATGCTATCCCATATAAAAAAGAAAAAAACAACTGAAAAGGAATTAAAATCTAAAAGTCTCGAAGATAAATAAAGTATACTAAATATTGTGTACTTGATAGTAATTACATATCAACATTAAAAACTGAAGTTAAAAATTCTCAGATATTTCTTTAACCCTTTGTTCCTGAATAGGAAGAATTTATTTTCAAATAAGTGAACACTTTCTCAAGTTAATCAGTACATTTTTAATAATCCCAGTGAGAATAATTTAAAAAAATTAAATGACTACAAATTTCATCCAATTTTTCTTCTTTTTTTTAGATTTATTTATTTATGCATACAAGAACTGGGGTACAGGGCAGAGGTGTGGAGGGGGGAGAGGATTCACCAGAGACAGAGCGGGGAACAGAACAGGCAGATCCACTGAAATACACTGCTGAGGGGAGCAGCGGGAGAGTCAGGAGAGGTCTGCTGCGCCATGTAGGTAGCTCCCTGGCTGGGGATTGAACTCGTGCTTCACTGACTGCGGACAGCTTCATAGGTTGTGTCTTAACCCTGTGCGCCACCAGGGAGGCCCAGTCATCCTAATTTTTTAAAAGTACATGTAGAAATTTACAGAAAAGAAGGGACATGTACTCTAAGACATTAAACACATTATCATACATCACAGAGTTGGCATCTCAAATCAGTATGGAAAGTTAATCATTTTTTTCATATATTGCAGTTTTCTTATACATGGTTATAAAATTTATTGAACAGTTTGAGAGTAGCTGACCATTTCAGGAAAATAACTTTCTAATCCTAAAGACAGTAGTATTTGTGGCCACTGAGAATGTAGACACTGACCAGAGAAGGTTGAAGAAAACAAGAAAAAGAAAAAGACTGATAGTTTATTTTATTTTTTAAGATTAATTTTTATTTATGCATATAAGAACTGGGGTATAGGTGTGGGGGGTGAGAGGATTCACCAGAGACAGAGTGGGGAGCAGAACAGGTGGATCTACTGAAATACAATACTGAGGGGAGCAGCGGGCAAGATAGGAAAGGTCTGCTGTGCCAAGTGGGTAGCTCCCTGGCCAATGATCAAACTTGTGCTGCAGTAGTTGCAGATTACTTTACAGTGCTGGCACTTAACCCCTTGTGCCACCAGGGAGGCCTCAAGACTGATAGTTCAAATCTATCCTTTGATAAAGCCTGTCCAGGCTGTCAGAAGACAACTAATTGAGTTAGAAAAGAGGTCAGGTCTCTCAGTGGGAAGACAGGACACAAAATTTTTGCCTTTTAGAGAACAGCGGAGGAAGATGTGGCAGTCTTAAATGACCATATGATTTCCCTGTAAGGAACAGGCATAAAACAACAATTTAAGAAATATTCATGTGTTCAAGATTGCCTAAGAAAACTGCTACATGCCTAGGAAATTGAAGAGAATTCACAGAGGATCTGACATTTTTAAATGTCAGGATTCAGTACTTGCTGAAAAGAGAGACTACTCTGACTAGTTAAAACAAAACAAAACAAAACAAAAGAAACTTGATGACTGTCTGTGTACGTTGCATGCTAAAGCATCAGAAGAGCCGAGAAACAAGTTAAACTGTGCATTTAGGAACTGCCCCGAAATGCACTTCCCCAAGGAGGAGCTGCATCACCCGTGATCAGAAATCTGCCTGACCAATAGGGAAGTTTCAAGTGCTGGAATTAGAATTAAGCCACCACTGTGCTGTCAACAAGCTGACTGGCATTACAATAATTTCATGCATGCCATTATCCACACCAGCAGTCCACAGCAGATGATGAAATGTCTTGTACCTGTGACAGCTGTGAAATCAATGATTATACCCTGCAAAGGCTGCTAAAGTTTCCCCAGAAAAATAGTGCCTCTCAGATTTTATTTGCTACTGAAATCTCTGTCTCCCTTCTGACTTTAAAATTTGTAGTATGTTTAACTGATAGATTCCTAACCCCTCTAACCACACGGCAGGCTGGAAAAGAGTCTAGAAAATATCATTTCTAGTTTGCCTGTCTGTGTGATAGAAGCTTTTCCAATAGAAGCGATTTGAGATGAATGTGGAGCTTATTTCACCAAAGACACTACCATAGTGTTTGTACTGGACCCATAGTGTTTGCCCTGGACCTAAAAGAAGGAATCAGAATGTGCCAGGAGGGGAAATCAGAAGATCTCAGCAGAGGAAGCAATGTTGTCAATGGTAAACAAAGAAAATAAAAACAATTTGGAGTTTATTTTAGAGAAGCATGTATAGATTCCTCGGCTAAAAAATGTTCTGTCTCTGGGTAGGATTGAGAATGGAAACATTATGAGTATCATTTCATAGTCACTGGATTTGCTTTAGAAAAAATAGGGAGCTGATAAAGTCTCTAGAAGTAAAAAAAGTGATGAATCCTACTTTAAAAAAAAAAAAAAACCCTCGATTATGATATTAAAGAGCAAAGAAATGGTCGTAGATTTTATTGGTTCATCCTGCAAGGATCTTGATGAACTCATGTATATTTTAGTTTCCCAGCATGCACTCCAAACTAGTGTGGAAAGAATGCTCAGGCTATGATTATGCCTAGCCTGAATGAGAGATACAATTTAAAAAACAACCATCCAAAAGCCTAAAGATGGAACATAGGGGTGTGTGTGTGTACGTATGTACATAAATATGTTTATTCAGCTCTCTATAGTAAATGAACTCAGGAAAAAGAATCACAGTCCAATTAGAAAATTTTCTTAGGAAAATGAGTTAAATATATTCCCTTCATCTCATGGGAAATGTTCAGGTCTTATAAACCAATGTTGAACTTGACTCTATACAGATGGCATGCCTCATTTTTTCAAATTACTTGACAAAGTAAGTATATTTTCCTACAGCATTTTGGAGGACTCACGTTTCATGTAACACTTTGTATATACTGTGTGAAAGTCACTGAGTTTCTTAATTATATCCACTTTCCTTGGGAAATAATGTTTTAAAATATTGGGCTAAGTCATCATTTAGTTTATCTTTGGATATTGCATTTAATTTAATGTGCTTCCCTTGAGTATTTACAAAACTAGGCAGTTGTTAATTTAACTTAGCAGCTAGAAGCAAAAGATAGCATGGACAGTTAAATTTATAGATTTAAAAAAAAATCTTTTATCCACTTCCCTTATACCTCCACACACAATAAACATCTTTCTCTAAGAAATGGTGACAATTTATAAAATTTGCAGTACATGCTTTCATTTCTTATGCTTACCAACTCGAATTTTTTTTTTTAAAGATTTGTTTATTTATTTATATCAAGCACTGGGTACAGTCAGAAGCGCGGGAGGGTGAGAGAATTCACCAGAGCCAGAGCAGGGAACAGAACAGGCAGACTGACAAAATGTACTGCTGAGGGGATCAGTGGGCGGCAGGAGAGGTCTGCGCTACATGTGGGACACTTGCCGGTGCCGGGGATCGAACTGGCGCTGCAGAGGCTGTGGGCAGCTTCACAGCCCAGTGCTCAACTGCTGTTCCACCGGGGAGGCCCAGAATTTATTATTTTTTTTTTTTTGAGTGCTGTAATGGACTAAAGGCAACAAAAATGGACACAAGAAACAAGTCTTGAAGATAACAGAGATGGGGTTTGATTCTAATTATAAGTTATTAAGAATGTTTATTTAAGTAAATGGAAATAGATACAGGCTTGATAGCTTAGGTTGAAACAAAAAATCGACAGTGTACAATGTTAAATAGCTAAGGAAGACTTCATTCATTCAAGGTTCTGGGCGTGTGGAGGGGGCCTGAACTCTGGCTGAGCTTGCTGACTTAACCAGAGGACTGGTGAGGTTTTTAAGACATGTTAGGCGTGATCAGAGGGCATCTCTTCATAAGTCAGAAGAAAAGAAACAACCTCCTCTTTTGATGACAGAAGGTAGTTTTACAGCTTGCAGCAAGTCGTTCCGCCCAGGTTAGTCATCTCTCCCACGGAAACTGGCACATAGGGATTTTTATCTTCCCTGACAATTACATCTCAAATGGATGACTCTCAGGTTGTTGAGAAAGACATTCCTGAGTCGTAAAACTTTCAAGAAAACTTTAAAAAGATTTACAATCTCAGAGGGACAGTGAAAGGATTTATAACAAAATACTTTCAAAAATAAATGAGCTAAGAAAAGGAAGGTCAGGGATCTAGAGTCAAGAAAAAAAAAAATAATGCCTCAAGTTAGACAACCTAAAGGGGATGTTGTGGTCATCTCTGGCAAAAGTATAACTAGAGGTGCTGGATATGGAATTTCCGGACATTTCACAATATTAACTTTGAAACATTTGTATCTCCAGATGTTTAGACCTATGGAACTTAACTTCCCAGAAAATGGGCAAAACTAGTATTTTTTATGTCTGTTATTTTCCAAACACTCTGTTCATTAAAAAGATGAGCAAGAGACACACTTTTTTTTTTTTAAAGATTTATTTATTTATTTATACAAGCACTGTGTACAGTCAGAAGCGCGGGAGGGTGAGAGGATTCACCAGAGCCAGAGCGGGGAACAGAACAGGCAGACTGACAAAATACACTGCTGAGGGGAGCAGCGGGCACAGCAGGAGAGGTCTGTGTGCCATGTAGGACCCTCGCCAGTGGCCGGGGATTGAACTGGTGCTGCAGAGGCTGCGGGCAGCTTCGCAGCCTAGCGCTCAACCACTGTGCTAGCTGGGGAGGCCCAAGAGACACACTTTTTAAATTTTTGTGTGTGTGGAAGAACTGGGGTACAGGCCAGAGGTGTGGGGGTTGCAAGGATTCACCAGAGACAGAGTGGGGAGCAGAACAGGCAGATGCACTGAAATACACTGCTGAGGGGAGCAGCAGCCCGGCAGGAGAGGTCTGCTGTGCTATATGTGCATTAGGTCCCTGGCCAGGAATCAAACTCAGAGACACATTTTAATACCACTTCTTTTAAATTGCTCTCTGAAAAAGTAAAAAAATATAAGAGCCATCCTCATCCTGAAATTTCCACCGCAAATGAAAAATAACTACACTGTAATACTTAACAGTTTTATATTAATTTAGGGAAGCATGTGTGCACATTAGAAAACATATATAAATGTATTTTTTTCTCTCTTGTTTACTGTAGTTTTCCAATTTCTCCATGTCTAATTAGTCACCAGTTAAAAATGAGGCCACACGTTGTGATTCTTTTCATCTCTATTGGTACTCTCCTACCTAAATAGAGATTCTTTAACTTGCTGGGTTTTTTTTTTTTTTATTCTCTCTTAAGTTGCATTAACTTGACTGTGTCAAATTTTGTTTCCCAAAATGTGTTCATTTTAAATAGCTATGTAAATTTCAGTTTTTTACTTTATATGAATATCGCTTAAGAAGTAAAATAGTATATTTTACAACCTTAAAAAGACAAGGCCACGTACTGTTGGCCTACATTTTCAAACTGTACCGTTTGTCTTTCTTGCAAGAAATGGCCTACCTTGCATTATTTTAAGGATTTGGCTGTACTACCAAGCAAAGTAGATTTAAAATTGTTACCTCCATGAAAAAGGATATATCTATCTTTCTACTCACCTAGATACATACAGAGATACATACATTTTTTTCCATATAAAAACAATAAAAGATTGGGGCCTGCCTGGTGGTGCAGTGGGTTAATTCTCAGCCCCATGAAGCTATCGGCATCCTCTGCAGCATGAGTTTGATTCCCAGCCAGGGAACTAGCCCACACAATGCAATAGACCTCTCCTGTTTTGCCTGCTGCTCCCCTCAGCTGTGTATTTCAGTCCGCCTGTTGCGCTCCCCACTCTGTCTCTGGTGAATCCTCTCACCCTCTGCACCTCTGGCCTACACCCCAGCTCTTGTATGCATAAATAAATAAAATCTTAATAATAAAATAAATAAATAAATAAATAAAAGATTAACAGCCCGTCATCCACAACTATGCCTGTCACTCTATTGCTCCTTTTGGCCTTACTGCTTTCATAAACTTTTTACAAATACACTAATATTTGCATTTCCATGCAACCAACTATGAAACTTCCTCACTCTAACTGTAGCTTCCTTTTACAGAAACTATTACTTCACCTGTAAAGAAAAAATAAAAATCGGTGAATTCATTCTTCCTAAATTGTAATTCAGGAGAACAAGGCAACACAGTAAAACTGATTTCGGATTTCAGATCCAAGAACCTTAGCTTCCATCTTTTGTTTGCTCAGTCAGTAATCATGGACCAACCACTTGATGACTCTGGATCTATTTTGTCATTTGTAAAATGTACCTAGTAATAACTTCTTGAAAGGATTGTTGTAAGGATTGAAGAGCATAATAATTATGTCCCTGGTGATGCTGGCTGATAGTGTGCCTTGGACTTAATAAGCACTTTACAAGATTGATTTTGTTACTGTGTTACTCTGTCAAAAATTAAGATGGGCTCTTTCTCTTTGCAAATCAGACTTGTGTCAAATAAGCTTAAGAAAACTGCTGAAGTTTAAGTAATAGTAGCTTTACTTAATTTAAATCACCTATTCTTCAACCTCTCTCCTACTTAAATATCGTAACTGGACATATTATCTTACCTTATCTTCTTATCTCGTGGCTCCTGCTGTGGAAAGAAATCCTTGATGGTTATAAATATATCAGGATTATTTCTGTGTTCCAGAGCGTGTCCTTGGAAAGCAATTTTCCAAAGTACATTCTTACTAATTTGTGTGTTTTTAATTTCTGGATATAATCCTCTAAGTTCCTGTGCTTTTCTCCCACTGGCTGCATATTTTTAAAACAATAAATGTATACCTTCTTTTAATAGTTTAGTAGGAGGAATTGATAATAGCCACGTTTAAAAGATCCTCTCAAGTTTTACTCCCCTCAGTTTAGTTTTCAGTTATATTGACAAATGCCAGCAGAAACAAATCTTGTTTCTTTCTGTGTCCCTGGGTATGTCTTAAATATATTGCATCTGTTGTAAGGGACAACCAAGATAAATGCTAGACTGTTATTATGCATGACAAGCAGTAGAACACCATGCCCCCAATTCATTCAGTATCTGCGTGTTTTTTATGTCTTCTGCAAACACAATGAGCAAGGGAGTTAGAGCCACTTATCCCAGTCATAAATTCTCTACCCTTTTTAAAATGGAACTCAGGACGTGCCACATGCAGCCGCATCACCCATGTCTCTGGTAAATCAGCCACCAAGGAGATCACATTGGCAAGATTTTCATTTCAGTAAATAACAGTTCTCCTGGGGATAAACTCTGAAAACATTCAAAACATGCCAGGTGAATATTAGACCATTTAGGGGCAACTGTAAGCGGAGATGCCCTTACACCTCATTTTACTTCAATATAGACAAAATAGAGAACTTTTTCTGAAAAATAGGCAGTTGGATCTAGAAAGTTCTGGGTATCAGGCATCTTGGACTTGATTCTCAGTCATCTTTCTCCTTACTTTGAAGGTGATTTCAGCAAGTTATGTAAGATTTTATGCTCTTTATATTCCCTCCAGAAAGCTAGGATTGGGAACTGGTCATCTTCCAATAAGTGGCCAGGAAATATGTGGTGAAGAAAATAGATTTTTAGGCTGCTCTGTAAAAAGTCACTGATATTATCATGAGTGGCAGGCGGTAGTACATGTTGACCTGTTGGGCTATCATATAAAGGCCTGAGTGATGCAGCACTTTGAACACACTAGTTGATTGGTGTCTGCAAATACGTTAGGACAGGTACTATGTCTAAAACTGGCAGAGTCATATTAAAAGTCCTATTGTTATTTCCATCGTTATTCATATCTTGACCATACTTATCCAGTCTTTCAAAAATTATAATAAGAGATACTAAGAGAATTATGGTTTTTTTTTAAAAAATGAACTAAGGGTGTTAAAAAAATGCATGATGTGTTAGTTTCATCGTGATGTTGCACCACAATGGAACATTAAGGTGTAAGCAAGAGAGAAGAAAGTGTAAAGGAAATTGGAAACTGCACTGTACAGCTGTGATGTCAGCTCTGAGAAATTTCTCTTGCTGTTGCTTATGCAGTTGCTGCACTTTGAGGGATGCCAGTGCCATGCAGCTGATCATTAAAACTGAGATGTAGCTAGTATTTGTACATTAAGGCCATTACATTCTTTAATCCTCATTATCTATGAGCTCCATCTCATTATTACTCCAGTTTTGCCAAGAGGAGTTAGAGGTTCAGAAAAGTTAAATTCACTATTAGGTATTTAATTATTTCTGGTACAGATGTTAATGATACTGTTCTCTTGATTTAACCCTCTTCCAGCTTGTTTGTATAAGGGAACACAGCTGATTTTTTTTTTAATGTATTGATTTTACATTCTGGCACTTTACTGAACTGATTTATTGTTTCAATTAGCTTTTTGAGTGGCATCTTTAAGGTGTCTATGTATATTATCATATCTACAAATAATGATCGCTTTACTTCCTCTTGCCCAACTAGAATTCCTTTTATATCTTTCTCTTGCTGGACTTCCAACACTATATTGAAAAGTAGTGGTGAAGGTTGACATCCTTGTCTTACATCATATCTTAGTGGAAAAGTTTCCTGTTTTTCCCCGTTGATAGTGAGGCTAGCCATAAGTGTGCGATATACAGCCTTCATTATGCTAAGATTTGTTGTTGGTTTTTATCATAAATGAATGTCATTGTAAAATGAATTGACTAAAAATACAAGCTATTATTTAAAAATATATAATTATGCATGTACTTTCATATGTTATTTATTTTATATATATATATATATATTACATGTACTGAGTGATAGTTTTTGTAAATGGATGAGAAACCAGTTTAAAAAATATCAAAAATGTATATTTAAGAATACTGAAACATTTTTAAAATATTGAAAAAGTAGAAAAGTATTGGTAAAGTTGTGAAAAGATCCCTGAGGTATTATTGAAATAACACATTTAATCAGGTTTTCAATTTCCTAAATGCTAATCCAAACACGTCAGTTCTGTTAGAAGAAAACATGAAAGTTCACACAGAGCAGTAACTTCTATCTCATTTCATATTTGAAGAGTATTTTGTTGTTTTATTCTTTATAGTGGAGGCACTGGGTATATAACAAAAATGGCATCTATTATAGATTTTCTGGAAGATAGTAAGATGTAGTTTTATTTTTGTCTAGATGTAAGAGTCTAAGATAAAATCGGGGGATTACGTTACTGAGCAGTTAATTTAGGAAGACAAAATGACTTAATTTTCTTTCCTTAAATCATCCAATCCCACATTTACTAAAAGGTGCTGTAGGAAAACTGATACAGCAGAATGGTAAGAGGGGTTATTGGTTTAAAAAAAAAAAATCCCAAGATAAATAAGCCGGAAATTCTAGGTCAAATTAAATCGCTTTATTTTCTTCAGGGGGATCAGATCTTTGCTTGTGATGGTAGATGCTTATGCGTTCAGGAGGTAATTATAGTTTGCAGCATCTCTCAAGATCATTTGACCAAACAGTATTCTTCATGGAGCTTCTTTCAAAAATCCACCTTTGAAAATAAAGATCTAATTTGATACTGTGATCGAATTTAGGCTATCTAGAATTATCAGCACATTCATTATGATTTCTCCCTAAGTACTAAATTACAACAAAGTCTTGGTGGTCCAAAGTCTGTGTTCTGCAATGTTAATTAAATAGTGTTCCAGATCAAATGAACATCATGCTTTGAAAAATAGGAATAAAATGTTTGCTTTTATAATCTCATTTGTTTTTTTTCCTCAAGATCCAGCGTGCTGGCATTGCCAAACCATTGCAGTCAGGCATTTTTATCAACCACTGGGTTGAGGCAAAGAACTGAGAAATATGATATGGAAGAGATCATGTTGTCTAGAAAATTGCAAGTGTAGAATTGGCTCTTCTATAATATATGTTTGAAAATTCGGTAGCTAAACAATGTTTATTACAAACAAACCTAAAATGGGTAGCTTAGAAATTCTTTTTTTCCTGTTATTGATTACAGGATGACTTCACTGCAGGGCTGCTCTGTGTGTGTGTGTGTGTGTGTCTGTCTCTGTCTGTCTGTGCTTACTTGGGTCCTATTCTAGGACCCAGACTGAAAACAAAACCTGCCTGGATTGCCTGTGTTTTTAGGGCCACGGTGGCATGCATTGCTATCCTCATATGCCACAGTCAGTCAGTAACATGGCAGTACCTGGCATCAGCAGACAGGGACGGTCACTATTTCTATGATGAGATACAGTGTGTGTATGGGATAGGGGGTGCAATTTAAACCTCTTATTGGAAAGCACACATTTTTTACAAATAATAGTAATTTCTACACAGCAATATTTATCAGAAGAAAAAAACACTTTGCTGCTGCTGTTTGTGTCACATTCAAGAAGGATTTCATAAATCCTATTTATACCTATTAGCCTTTTTCTGTGATGCATTCTAGTTAATTATACTGTTTCAATTAGTTACAAATTAATTTTTAGGTTCAATCTATCAATTCCATTCTGAGTGTTTTGAGATATATAGTAACACTTGTTATCTTGTAGTTTTCATACAATTTTGAAATGTTAATTTTTTTCCAAGAGATTTATTTATTTATGCATACAAGAACTGGGGTATAAGCCAGAGGTGCAGGGGGTGAGAGGATTCACCAGAGAGATGGGGAGCAGAACAGGAGAATCTACTGAAATACACTGCTGAGGGGAGCAGCAGGCGAGACAGGAGAGGTCTGCTGAGCCATGTGGGTGGTTCCCTGAGTGACCAGGGATTGAACTTGTGCTGCATTGGCTGGCGATAGTATGATAGTGCTGTCTTTAAGCCCTGCACCACCAGGGAGGCCCTGTTAATTTCTAAGTACACATTTTACACTTTGAAGTTTTATGTTAGTATGTGTTTTACGCAGTCATACTACACTGTCACTTATCTTTTTACTGTACATTTGTGTATCTGAAAGTGAAATTTTGTATTTACTTTTTGTCTTCTCTTACTTTTGAATTGGTGCACATTCTTTTCTCCTAATTTTAGAATACTCTGGTTGTTATCACTAAGTATCTCGATAGCTCTCTGATCCACACTTGCAATAATGTTACAGAATAATTTCAAGGACGTGATGGTCCATTCATCTTGCGCCTTTGGAATACTTTTCCAGTTAGGAAGGTTGAGCACAGAATGAAAGTGTTCCAGTAGGGCCTGGGATATTATGGACAGTATTTTGAAACAATTAATGATTAATATTTTCTTGGACCTTATGATGACCACAATGATGTATTGCCATGATGCCTGTGCACCTGGTCCCTGCTACACCCCAGGTGTGCCACTGCCTTCACCTTGCGGGCACATCCAACAGGCAGCTCCTAGTCAGTGGTTGGCAAGGGTATTAAGCAGACCCAAGATGTAAGAGATGACTCTTCCAGTGGCTCATTTGCAAAAAAAAGAATTGTTGCCCTAACCAAAAATTTCTAAAAACTTGGTTATTCCTGTCTGAACCTTTCTATCCAGGCCTCTTGTTTCATTCTGTAAGTGTCAGACCAGCATCCTGGCTTGAAGGCTCTCCCTGTTTCTGCTCCCATCCCCAGCAAATTTCTTGCACATTTAACCTTGTCTCAGAATCTACATTTAATAAGTCAGAACTGTGTATGATGGAGACCGGACAAAATTCATTTCTTTTTAAGACTGCAGCTGTTTTTGTCTCTAAGCAGTTGAAAAGGGCCTTGTGCATGATTATGAGGATATTTCTTAATAGACATTTGTTTTTTGGAACATTAATTTAAACTCAATCTAATAGCCATGATGTGAACATTTTGTTCAGGAAGACTGGTAAGCAGTTCAATTTCCACTCTACCAATTCCTGAGTTGCTTTCCGCATGACATACTATCTTATCTATGCATGGGCACGGTATTCAGCCTTTGTACTTCAGCAGTTATTGTCAGTTGGCTTTGATGTTGGTTCCAAAGTTGGAATTAAGAAAATAGGCAATATGTAGCTGCAAATAAATTAGCATAGTAAAAATTATAAAACAATTTAAAATAGTTTAAAATTAATTAGTTTAAACATGTATTTCAGGCTATCAAAGTTACTCTAACACATAAAAGTGTTTTCTTGTGAAGATTGATCCTTCTTCCATATGCCGGACAGTTTCTATTTTGTTAAAGTACTTGTTAATATCACATGTGATTTATAGATCAATGGACAATAATTTTAGACATTTTATAATGAGTAATTTTATAATGAGTATATTCAAAATGAGATAAGCCTAGGTAAACTAAAAAATATTCACTGTCGGCCATAGTTATGCAGCATGAATGGTTCTCATCGTTGGAATAATTTTAATGTTCAGTCACTGTACAAATAAGAGAATCAAGTTTCAAATAATGTTCTCCCTAATGTACTTACTTTCTTTTGCTTTCTGGTATGGAAATTTGTAAGAATGCCCCTGTCTGGCTTCCTAATCAATGTGCCTAAGTGACTTTGTAACAAATTCCTCTGTGAAGCCATCATTCACCTTGACTTTGTTGCTGTTGAACTAATGACTTGGTGGATAGATTTGTCAGGACCTTCAGCCAAGATTAATGTGATCTGTCTTTCCTGCACAAGTTAAAGGAAGAACAAAGAAACAAAATAGGGAAAACAAAACGCAGAAAGATTTGAGGAATGGGTCATCAGTACTTATTATTGGGGATTTCAACTATCTACATGAGAGCTGACCTCAGTACTCAAGATTTACATTGTAAATCCTATGATAAATTTCATTAATCAAGTATTTTCACTGATAAATTTCACTGATCGAGTATCTTCACTGATAAATCCTATGATAAATTTCACTGACGGAGTTTTGTGACATTATAGTAATTTATTTAATCCACACAAAATGTGTTTATGGGGAATTATAGTTTATTTGAATTAATCATTTTTTATTTGGCAAAGACAATAACTATAACAAGGTAGAGAGGAATAAAAAGTCTCTCTTAATTAATGGTACTATCAGATTGGTCTCTCCAAAAATAATCATGAAGATCGTTTCAAGGATGTTCAGAACTGGCTTCTTCCAGGATGTGTCACCTTACTCTGTGGAAACTAAGGTCAGTTGAGGCCCAGTGGGGTCTCAGGAGAAACTGTTAATTGTAACCTTCAAGAATGCAGATAACCTAGATTTAGGACATTTCAAGAGAAAACGCTATTTTTGGAAGAAGCCTATTTTTAGGCAGGGTAAACATCTGGTAGTAAGGCTTTGACCTATGAGGTCATCCCCTCCTCATCATATGGGACCTCCTCTCTTTCTGGACACCTTGACCCCAGGCCCCTGTCTCATTCCTTAGCACAGGTTATAAATCCCAATTTGGCTCATTTACTTTAGAATTTAAAAACTTGTAAATTCTCAATATGAGACTATATATGAGAATATAAAATTCTCGAAGTAAATTTGAATTTTTTCCTCATCTAATTTATCTGATGTTACATTGTTTCCTGGGACAAATGGAGAAGAATCAAAAGTGGTGAGTGAATTTTGTCCCATGCCTCAATAGCACCAACAGTTTGAATGAAAATAATATTCTAATACTAAAAAATAAAGAAAATAAGGACTCAAGGAGAGAAAGAAATTTAGATTGAAGATAAATCACAATTAAAAATGGTAGTAAAATATAATCAGCTGTGACATGCTGATATAAAAGTAGTACATTTTATATCCTGGGAAAAATTTAAATTGGAATTATTTTTATTTTCTAAGTATTAGGTATCAGTTATAAAAGCCCATAAATCACAGACTATGCTGTTCATGTTCACATTGAGAATAATTATTTTAGATAATTAGGGAAGTTTGACCAAAAGTAATTTTGAATAAAGGAAATAGGAAAAAAATCCTTTGTAATTGTTTCTATTAGATAATTTTTAAAGATTTATTTATTTATACAAGAACCAGGGTACAGGCCAGATGTGCAGGAGGGTGAGAGGATTCACCAGAGACAGAGCGGGGAACAGAACAGGCAGAGGGACGAAATACACTGCTGAGGGGACCAGCGGGCGAGACAGGAGAGGTGTCCTGCTGCCATGTGGGATTCTTGCCTTCCAGCAAGGTTGAACCCTTGGTGCAGAGGCTGCGGACAGTTTCACAGTGCTGCACTCAACCGCCTGTGCCACCAGGGAGGCCCTTAGATAATTTTTATTGGTAAACTAAATAAATGGATGTGAATCAGGAAAATAGAGGAAGACTTTTAAAAATGAATCTTTGTTTAATTTTGCTGGATTGGAAGATATGTTAACCATATAATTACTGAAACTTGAATAGATGTACTAAATTATTAAAGGTGCTTTCATTTTGTTTTCTCACTAAATACCCTAACAGTACAAGAGAAAATAACATTTTCAAGGTTATTATAATAGTGATAGGGCAGTTAGGTGGAGAATGAAGAACTTAGTCCAGGAGATGACTAGCTAGTAAAAAAATTAAAAAAAAATCTTGAAGCAAATACTGAGATGTCTCTAAACAAATGCTTCTAAAGGAGATTTTTTTCCCCCTATAGTGCAAGACCTAGTGATTCCATCAGATTTTACTATACTTGTTACTCTTAGACTCAGCCATGCCTAGTGGCTGACTTTAAGTGAATTGGACAGACAGTGAGTGCATTATGTGTGAGTGTGTATCTGTGTGTGTGTGTGTGTGTGTGTGTGTGTGTAGAGATTTATGGTCATTTGAAAAGATGTGCAGATACTGCTTGCATTGAGGTCACCCCAAAGTAATCCGCCTTTTTTGTAAAATCAAAGCAGGTGTTTGCATCTCACTGAGATTTGTATATTTTTATGTGAGTGTATTTCTGATTCTCTCTTTGCTTTGCATTTCCCTGAAGATAGCCATGTTAGGCATCTTTTCATCTACCTGTTGACCATCTATATGTCGTATTTAGAAAAGTGTCTATTCAGAGCCTCTGACAACTTTTAATTGGATTGTTTGATGTTTTGCTATTTAGTTGTGTGAATTATTTCTGTTTTATCCTTTATCATATGTATGGTTTGCAAATATGTCCTCCCCTGCAGTAGGTGGCCTTTTCATTCATTTTGTTGATGGCTTCCTTTACTGTGCAGATGCTTTTTGCCCTGATGCAGAGCCACTTGTTCATTTTGGTTTTGTTGCCTTTGCATAAGTATCTAAGAAGATCGTTATTCTCGTTCTTCAGGTTGCAAAGATGTTATATAAATACCAAAAATCACAAAGAAAACACGAAACTGAATATCTCCATATATTTATGCAAGGGAGTGTGATTGGTCTGGGAGTTGAACAAAATATTTTTTTTTGTATTATTTGAACTTCTTTCTGTCATCAAGTTAATATATTATCTATGTTTTTAAATATAGCAAATCTGTAACAAATTCAAACGGGCAGTGTCTCACCATCGCCGGTGCTTATGAATCTCTAGATTGCTGTGGAAACTCTGACTGGGAATCACTGAGTTAAGTCAGGTAAACACCTTCCATCAATGGCATGCACCCTGATCCCTGGAGCAAGGCAAGAGTAAGAAGAAGTGGTCTGAAACTGCTTAGGTTTAGTTTCATATTGAATCTGTTAAGAAACAGGTTATTATATATATGTGTATATATGTGATGTGTAAGACTCATGTAATATAGCATAGTAAATAATATTAGAAATCTTTGTGATCTAGCTTTGCAAGGAATTTACCTGACTGCTAGCGTTATTGCTAAAATTATTCCATAAAATAATAATTCCATTATTATTATTTTATGAAATTGAGAATTTCATAAATTTGTCTTTGGCTTTCTTTCTTTGGAAAGCTTCCCCCACTTCTGTAAAGTTAGGTTTTTACAATTCCTAGAGCATCAGTGTCTGTGCACATTTTCACTCCTGACAGTTCCCCCAGATGAACTCAACTTCTTCTTGCCTTCTTGCTTTCACCTGTCCCAATCAATGTTGCCATTTAATTGGTTCGGTCAGTTCTTATCTATTATGTTAAATCTTTTGTAAGTAATTAGAAGTAATTGCTAATTAGATGTGAAACTGACACATCTTCTAGTGATAATTGCATTTAAAAAATTGAACATTACAAATAGAACAGCCTACAACTAATGGGCAGTCTGTCCAAGTATAGTCAGTATTTTTTCTTATTTCTTTTCCCTTTTTTCTCATAATAGCAACACCATTTTAAAAACAATTGCTCAGCACCTTTCCAGTGAGCTTCTGAAAGACTCCCTCACTCTTACTTAGATTCTGAACTAAGCCTGCTACCTGCAGGGGACACCTCTGATCTCAAGCTTAAATAATGTTACAATGACTGAGCCAGACAAGAATGAGATTAAATTGAGCTGTGTATTATTATTTTTTGGTGCTCTGAATATCCAGGTGTTTGAAAATTTGATTATTTTTTTCCTCTTAGCAGCTTTTTTATTTTTATTTTTAATTGTTTTTTTAATTGAAATAATACTGGTTTACAACAATGTCACTCAAAGGTATAGATTCACACCTCTTCAAAATGTATGTTACTACACCCACCTCCAAGCACACATAATTCTCCACCCTAGTCACTTCTCTCTTTCCCCCATTATCCTTCACCCCCACAATAGCCTTAATTCAGTCAGATTTCTAAGGTTTGTTTTGATTCAGTTTTGTCTGTTCCTTTGGGTTTTTTCTTTATGTTGCTCATGTATGTGAAATCACCTGCTACTTGTCTTTCTCTGGACGTGTTTCACTTAGCATGATCCTCTCTAGTTTCATCCATGTTGTTGTAAATGGCAAACACTTACCTTTTATTTTTGATAGCTGAGTACTATTCCATTGAGTTTATATACCACATATTCTACTCTCTGTCTCAATGTCTTTATATCTGAATCAAAGTAACTTTAGTACTTATTTAAAAAGTTCTGTTAGTTAGGTGACATTATATGGGCTTCGCATGTATGCCAAGCATGAAATAGAGCTTTCACTGCTGCCGTGGCTGCTGCTGCTACTCTTCCTGCTCCTCCTTTGTCTTCTTAATTGGTTATTATATTTAGTAAAACTCCCCCAACTTAAAATGCATTACTTAGCATTCTATGAATATTATGTAATTCTTTTTTTAATTTAAATATTTTATTTTATATAATTCTTACATCTTTTTTCATCTTTGCACAATGCATGCATTTTCATTTTGGTTATTTTCCCCATACAATTGCACCCCCCTTATTTTGACTCTAGTCCTTCCTTTCCCTGCCCCCCTCCCCCCACCCCTGTAGTGTGTCTCCGGTTTATAGTTGCTTGTTGATTTTGATTTTTACTTTGTATTGATTAGTCTTTTTCCTGAATATTATGTCATTCTGACGTGATAGCCATCCTTTTTATCTAAGAGTGATGTCGGGTCCATTCATTCATTTACAGGACACCCCACCTGCTGGGCTTTTGTAGGGTACAAGTGATGAAGATTTTCCCTGTTCAAAAGTTGCTTATAAGCTTCAAGGCAGGGCAGCTATTTGGGCTATTAAAGAAAGTTTAGTCATGTTCTCATGGAGTTGCTCTGGTGGTATATTAGAAATATTAAGCAGCTTGATTTGAAGAGGTAAAAGACCAGGGAGACTGCCTGGAGTAAACAATGACCTGTGTCTCAAACAATAAGGTTTTGCACTGAGAATATACAAAAGATCCATCCCAGAGGAAAGGCAGCACATTGTGTGTTGATTGTACAGGCAGCCTGTTGATTGTAAAAGTGCAAATATTTTGGAATAACTAAACACTGACTTCACACATTATTTCTTGCTTTAGAAAATATTCATGCTATTTTTTTTTTTTACTATTGGAGGAAAGCACATGGCACAATTCCTTTAAGAGTTAAAACAGTATGTCTGCTCAGTCACAGACTACCCCTTCTCTTTCCAGCCCCAGTCTTAGTATCTTCAGTCAACATTCACAGGAAACACACAGGAACAGCACACAGAGGACGTGATGCTGATGGAACTATGGATGAATTTCCATGACAACAAGTTTCCCTCTTTTATGTTTATGTCTTGCAGCTTTATAGCATTGGGGGTCAGGGTGGGCTGACGCCAGAGAGGGAAAAGACCCTTTTCCCTTAATTGCTTAATAGGCATGAATAGAAATGGGCAACTTATTTACTGAAAAATTAGTGAATTCTGGTGAGCAAAAACCTCTCTAGAAAATAATATCATTTACTTTTGGGATTGGGGCAGAGGGAAATGAATGACTTGTCATGTTGTCAAGACAGACTCAAAACTCGGTCTGCTTCATTCATCTAGTGCCAACTGTATTTACCATTGTAGAAGTAAGTACAATACAAAATTTACTCTTAAAAAATACATGCTTTTAGCAGGTTTCCAATGAAAGACTGGTGTCAAATTTAAATTGCTAAAAACAGCTGAAGCTAGAAATTACTGTCTTTTGGAAGAAAAACTAGCGTCTTTACAAGAACTAATAAAGTAATTCTTACTGGGTGGATTGTAAAAAGAAAAACCACATTTTATCACACATAAAACATATTTTACGGCCAATCTAGAAATATAATGGTGATGTATGATTCTATCCTTCCTCACTCTCCTAAGAAGGAGTGAAAAAGAATCTTCTTCATGTCAGAGGTGACTACACTTATCCCTACGCTAGAATCAGTGTAGCACTAGAAAGGAACAATATTAAACACAGTGAGAAATAGCATAAGCACATTATGATTTATGCACCAGGAAAACATTAACAGCCCTTGTTCTTATAGCTGACATAAAGTCAAACATTCTATATGCTCTCATAATACAAATGAAAATAATTAAAGTTCTTTCACATTAATTTCAACAGTAAGTATAATAAGATGACATTTGTGATTAAATTGCAAGCCCATTTTATATAGTAAATTGCTCAATATGAAACAGCAAAATAAATTGATAAATTGACTAGTAAGCAGTACTAAGTTGCTATCTTTCTCTTCATCACAGTTATTACATCTGTTTTTGTGCTTTTTATAAGGCAATTTTATTTTGAGCTCTAAATTTATAATATTTTGCCACCAGCTTTTCTTATAAATTTTAAGCTATTAAGGTAAAGCTTCAGAATACATCTTACTCCATCCATTGGCAAATATTTTAATAAGAAACCATTAAGTTATTTTAAATTACAGTTTATTGTCTCTTTTGCTGTGCAGAAGCTCTTTAATTTGATGTAGTCCCAGCTGTTGATCTTTGCCTTCACTATCACTGCTTTGGGTGATGTGTCTGTAAAGACGTCTTTGATGTGCATATCATGTAGTGTTTCGCCTATATTTCCTTCTATGTATTTTATGGTTTCAGGTATTATGTCTAGTTCTAGCAGCACGATTTACAACAGCTAAGCTTTGGAAACAACCCAAATGCCCAAAAATAGATGACTGGATCAAGAAAATGTGGTACATATACACCATGGAATATTACTCAGCATTCAAAAAAGATAAACACATGCAATTTGCAGCAACATGGGTGGAGCTGGAAGGGATCATGCAGGAATCTAGAAAACCTAAATAAGGGACCAGGAAAAAGAATAACTATAAGAAAGAAAAAAATCAAAATTAACAAACAACTATGAACCAGAGACACATGTGGGGGGCGGGAGGCAGGGAAAGGAGGGGTTGGTGTCAAAATCAGGGGGTTACAATTGTATGGGGAATATAAAAATAAAAAAATAAATTAAAAAAAGAGCAAAAAAATAAATAAATTACATTTTAGATGTTAATTTACAAATTTTAATTGGGGTGATTACAAAAAAGCTTAAAAAAGTAAGGACTTCCTTGGTTTTAAGATTCTTATTATATCAGATATTCTTGTTTTGCAAAGGTAAAAATAGGTTCAATATGGAAATTTGTGATTTCTTTTTCTGAACCCATTCAGAGAGATAAAAGGGTGAGTCTTGACACATTTTAGTGAGTCTTAAAAATAATAAGCTTAATTTAGTCACTACATGAATTACAAATTATCCTGAGATATCGAGAGTTCATAATATTGGATTGCCAATATTGTCTATTTCTCTACCACTTCCTCTCATTGCTTCAGAGAACACAAGGTCCAATGTTATGCAGTTGGGTTAATCAAGCCTTTACAAATCAGTCCCTATAACTCTGATTCAGACTTTTTTCGTACTATGTACGCCTGCTCATATCTATTCCACAGCTAAAACAGATTTAATTCTAGGATTCTTCCTCTTGAGTCTCTTAGTAAAATTGCATAAGTACTTCATCTCTCCTATCCACTTAGATTCCTTTGCAAATCACATTTTGACTGTGATTCTGACTAATAAACTTAGAATTTTGTGAATGCACATGAAAGAAATATGAATCAAAATTTAGAAGAAGTAATTAAAAATACAAACTCTGAGACTGATACAAGACAGCCATTACTTAAGTTGCTACTAGAGATTCTAAATGGAAATTCTGGAAACATTTAAACTATATCATTACCTCCACTTTCTAATTGCACTAAACTTATATTCTATAGTTTCAGAAATTTAGGTGGTCTTAAAATCACTATTTGAGATTTTGATGCTTTTTGTAAGGGATATTTTTATTTCAATTTCTGATTTTTATTGGCTGTTCTTAGATATAATGACACATTTTGAATATTGTGTTTTGAATCCCACAAAATGACTAAGCTGATTAGCTATAGTTGCTTTTCTAGCTCCCATAGACTTTTCTGCAGGAGACTTTCATTAAATCTCTGAAGAAAGAGGGTGTAACTTTTTCTTTTTCGACCTGAATGATTTTTCCTTTTTGCCTTTTGTGCTATTTAATACCTCTAGTACAATGTTGGGTAGAATAATCCTTTTCCTTCCAGTTTTATGTGAATACACTTATAACCACTAAGTGTAAAGGCATCTTTGGTTTCACAGTAGATGCCTTGTATAAAATTCTGTTTAAATTATGATTTAAATAAAGTCATTCTGTGTAAAGTTGCTTTTGTCTCTTCACCTCTGCTTGCTCTTCCTTTTAAATGCACCCAAATCCTAGTCTCCCATTAATTCAGTGTAGAAGGCATCATCTCAACTTCAAATTCTCAAGTGTGTTCCCACATAACTTTGTAGTATAGAAAGCATTTATAAAATTCCTTAATCTTTATCTTTAGTTGTAAGCACTTTGTAACAAGAGAATGAGACTATCCTAGTGAATTTAGGCCTTACATGTAGAAGTGGATGAATATTTTACTAAAATATTTATCAAAATTTCGTGAGCCACTATGAGTACAAGCTATCATGCTTACTCTAGAAAATGTTTATCATTTATTAAGCTGATACATGTAATTTGCTTTAAAATGTTCTAGTAACCCCTGTGAAACCTGTGTGTTTTGCAGTTTAAGCTATAAGTACCTACAGCAAACATTCTTATTAAGACCCCACATTCCAAGGGATGTCAGCTATTGTTTTAACCAGGAAGCCCAGTTTCCACACTGGTAGGTGGTATTCTGCATTCAGATTTATGTGTGTTTAAGAAACAATAGTTGAATGTTCATTAACATACATTTAAAAATAGACTTAGCCATAAAATTCAATGCACTGAAGTTAGGGTGTTTTGCAAAAATTGTTTTTGAGATATGTCCCAATCTACAACTGGCTTTATGATTCTACCAAAGTACAAAGCCGTAACCTTAGCTTTAGAAATTGTAGCCAAATATTGGGCCCACATTCTGTTATGGAATTAGATTTCCCTTTGTCTGGTGCTTCAGCAAGGTAACAGTATTCTGCTTCTGGAAGCTATTGTATTTGATGTCAGAGAACAATAGTAAGTCTGAAGTCTGCAAATTATGTGACATCAAGAATATTTTATATTTCAGGGAATAATTTCTTCTCCTTGTTGATTTACAATAGCTTTACAAACAATTACTCAAAATATTTTTGTGCTCATGAAAATTAATTTTTCATAACCTTATGATTACAACAAAATGGTTAATAAAGCTTTTCTAGATGTTTCATTAAGCTTGTTTTATCTGAAAAAGATAAAATCCATGATAGGGAATGTATAAACATTTTCTTTAAATACATGAAACATTTTTAATCAAGAAAGATTCTTAGTCACGGTGATAAAATCTGTTCAAATATTAAGGAAACTGTCCAAATAGGCTTTATTTTATAAGAAAATCTAGAAAAAATATGATTGTTGCCATGCATGATTAAATATAATACCTTTTTTTTCCCTTTTAGAACTCTTTAGGAGAAAGTTCTCTGATGCCTATACTTTATCCTGGTCTCTTCAGCAATGTAGCCAGGCCTTTCTATTGAAGTTTTTTCTGTTGATGCCTTCCAGGATGCTGAAATCTCCCTTTTCGTTACCTCAGCTCTACTACAATATCAACATTGCTGTGTATAATCTTGGAGAATTTCACTTCTTTTATCAATTTCCCAAAATCACAGTTGGCCTTCATTTCCACTGCTTAATCTACTTCCAATTAACTATCTCTGCTAACAGCGATTCTGCTGTCCCCCGACCACATCGCAGCACATTTTTTTCTAATTCTCATGTGTTGTCTGAAATTCCCGTACTTCTTTTGTCTTCATATATGTCTTACATTCAGGATTGAGTTATAAACCCTTAATCTTTTTTGTTATTTGTGCAATTGCCCAGCGGCATGTCTCAAACCTAAACACAGTTTGCAGTAACCTATTGTGGATTATGATAAGACAGTAGCTGCTGAATCTTAAAAATAGGAATCTAAAGATATTCTGTGGCACACATGGTGTGTATATACAGATGTCAAGTGTGAAACCGAACCTAAAACTTGCAGTGTTGTTAACCAGGGTTATATCAAAAAATAATTGTAGTATCATTAGTTGACATTTCAAGTTAGCATCTGTGGATGCGCCATTTTATCAAAGATTATTTGTAGTTTAGATTTTTTTTCCTAAATTGACATTCCTCTCATATTATTTTGTAACCAGTTTTGCCAAATTATGAAAAATAGTTGGTGAGGTGATGCTATGATTTATTTATAACTGAGTTCTTAATAAGAAATCCTATCCAAAACAAGATGGCCATGGAGTAATTACAGATATCTGTTGTCCAAAGAATAAATTTTTGTAAATAACTGGACATTTCAGAAAGAAATCCCACCTGATATAATATGAAATTTAAAACAAGTTCTAAATATAATAGGGGATAAAATAAATGCAGAAGCAAATGCCCCCTCATACTTTTTCACCATAACCCTAAATTATTTTTTTAAGATTTATTTTTGTGCATACAAGAACTGGGGTACAGGCCAGAGGTGTGGGGGATGAGAGGATTCACCAGAGACAGAGTGGGCAGCAGAACAGGTGGATCCACTGCAATACACTGCTGAGGGGGGGAGCAGCAGGCAAGACAGGAGAGGTCTGCTGCACCATGAGGGTAGCTCCCTGGCCAGGAATCAAACTTGTGCTGCAGTGGCTGTGGATAGCTTGATAGCACTGTATTTAAATTCTGCTCCACCTGGGAGACCCCAATCCTACATTACTTAACATAAAAATGTGATTTAGTATTTATTAGTGTTTGGGATAGAGCGTCAATGGGAACCTTGTCCTTTGTTTTTATTCCTGGTCAAGGACAGCCTGTGCGGAGTATTAAGGGCCACTTTCATTTTAGTGAAAGTGAGTACCCAGTAGCAAGTGAGGCAGGGGGAGGTGTGTGGCTGCCTTAGAGAAGAGGGTCAGAGAAGATGTCCCTGAGGAAGCTGTGCGGAACTATATACAAATGGGGAAGTGGGGGCGATTCATACAGGAATCTGGAAAAAGAGCCTCCAGGCAGGGGACATTTCTGGCGAGGGACTGAGTCTGAGGAGTCCCTGTGTGAAGACAGGCAGGAAGGCGAGTGGCTAGAGTGGTATGCACAAAGACCCCCTCACTTAGAAAGGAATAAGCAGCATTTCCTCCATGAGGGAGGGAGTCAGTGGACAGGTTTGGGCAGGGAATGGTACCTACCTGGTTTGTGATAACTTTCCTCTTCTGCCCTCAGCTACATTTCCTTCTCTCTGTCCTTTCTTCTCACTGCAGTCAGGGGACGGCTGAGCTCCCTCGACAGCTCATGGTAGATTCCTACCTGTTGCCTGACCTTGGGCGTGAGTAATGGACTGGTGACAAGAGAGAACTTCTGGCAGTTCCCAGCATGGTCAGATATATCAACTGATTTATTGATAGCTCTTTGGAATTAGAAAATAACCTAAATCGAGATGTTGGGATAATATACAGGTTTCTTTGTTTAGTAGAGGACATACAGTTCTGAGCATTAGATTTTCGAGCTCCCCGAACAGTGAGGCAAATATCCATGGCGACAGAGGACTTAGGAAAATGAAACAGGCAGGTTTCATTTCTTGCTCTCCTCGTGGAGAGACTCCCCGGGTTGAGCTAGCAGAAGATGCACCGTAGCCCTAATGCCCCAGGAACATTTCTCTTCATTGCACCCGCCCGATAGAAAGCTATTCAGTTTTCATCATTTTGTTAATCATCATATGTTATGTAAGGTAAACATACCTCTTCTGGAGCCTGGAATTCCTGTTGCATATTGCCTTATTGATAGCCACTTTATCTTCGGGGGATTTCAATATATCATCTCCATTTTCCTGACAGGTACTTTCTCGGAGTTCACTGTGTGTGCACTTAAGTAAGATGAAATGTTCTGCTTTCTGTTACAGCCTATCCTTGGGTGGTTTGTTTTATGACTGCAGTGAAATGATGTTGTTCCCGAAGTGATTACAGAGTCAAATGGGGCCCAATGTTAGGGATATTTTTATGACCCTGAGGACTAAAGGTGCTGAAACGCTAGGAATAAATATTGTAGCAAATGATATCATCCATTTGGATTTTTGTTTTAAAAATCTGCCATCACAGTTTCTTCTATTTTAAAACATGCCCACCCAGGCTGCATTCTTGGGACTGGCTCTCATCACCAGCATCCCTAAGTCCAGAGCAGGAGCAGTGAGTATCCCACGCTTGGGTTATTGCTGCACCCACAGCAGTGCACCAGCTCTCTGCTCTGTTCCTCAGGATGCTGTTCTCCAGATGTGGGAGGAAAGTGAGCGCACCTGCTCTGTTGACTAGCTCTCCAGCTCACATGCACCTTGGAATTAAGTCTGTAAGAGGGAAGAGGATGGAAATGGGAAGAATAGAGAGGAGGCACGGGAGTGTGGTAGATGAAGATGTAGATGAAGATGTGTCGAAGCCAGATGGACACAGCGAACGTGTCAGAGACATGTCACTTTTGGATATAGATCTCACAGAATTTCCTCTAGGCTGAAAAATGAGCCAAGAATGAAAATTATGAAGTATCAATCCAAAGCTTTTTATGTGAGGACCAGGGACAGTGATCCACCATTAGTTGGAAGTGGGACAATTTGGGGTGGGTTAAACTTGAAGCCAACATTCCAGAGCAGATAGATACTGAGTAGCTGGTGGTATCTAGTTGTCATCAAGAAGTTCTGTACTGGGGTCATACTTTTTTTTTTTTGGTAGTCATCATAAAAGTGGTAATTAAACTTTGGATGAGGGGCCTCCCTGGTGACACTGGGGGTTAAGGAGCAGCACTATGAAGCTAACTGCAGCTACTGCAGCACGAGTTTGATACCCCGCCAGGCAGGTGACCCACATGGCGCAGCAGACCTCCCCTGACTCGCCCACTGTTCCCCTCAGCAATGTATTTCAGTAGATTTGCCCCTTCTGTTTCCCACTCTCTCTCTCTGGTGAATCATCTTACCCTTCCTCCCACACCCTGCACCTCTGGTCTGTACCCCAGTTCTTGTATGCATAAATAAATAAATCTTGCAAAAATAAAGATTGGATGGGAAAAATAAAGGGATAAATTTAAATAAAATAGAGTACTAAGAAATAAGTCTTGGACATTCCAATGTTGAGAGGTTTGTTAGATTCACAATAAGTTATACTAGAACTAGAGAACAGCATCAGTCATTTTCTGTAAAATAATAAAGGAATAAGAATTGCAATTTATAACCTGAGGGACTTGAAATGGAATTGTGCTTTTCGTATTTTAGAATATGGTATAGATTTAAGCACAAGATATATTTCTACCTCCAGAGACAAGAACTATGCAGTTCTAAAATTATTTTAATAATTTGTAATTTTTAAAAATATTTTATTAACTTTATTAGATAAACAGGCACTTTTTTAATTTTGGAAATTAAGTTTTCTATTCTCAAATATGTGGAGTTCGGAAAGTTTGTTAATTTCCAAAATTCTCACTTTAATTAATGAATCTTTGAAATGATACATAAAATTGGGTATGTTTTATATTTTCAATTATGTTACTTTTAGGGAAAAAAACGGCGCTGCAGAGGCTGCCCAGCGCTCAACCACTGCGCCACCAGGGGAGGCCCCAATTATGTTACTTTTAATTCTTTTCATGTGTTAGTTTTCCATTCTTTTTATTGAACACTTTGGAAATTTCCTTCAATTACTGAATTAAAGTGTCAGGAAAAACAGTGATAACCTTCGGACATATACTCAAACTGCAGGATATCTTCTGTAACTCTTAAGAAAATGTTCTTTATGCCATGAAATAATGTGTTTGGTTGATTTGGGTCATGGGTATGCATGTGCTTGTGTGTGTGCAGATGTGTGTGCACATGTGTGTCTGTGTGGTGCATGTATTTGTTCAATAACACATTCTTAGTTTTCATTGCTTTTTATTTCAGTCTTCATAAAACAGACATAAACATACCTGTATGTCATGTATCCATTAGGAAATTAGGTCTCTTGATCGCCCTTGAAGCTTCTTCACAATGCACCAGGTTTTCTGTTCATGTCTTTTGGGATAGGATGACACAGGGACATCTCTGGCAAACTTACACATAATGCCGACAAGTTTTTCATTTTCTGACTACACCAAAAAATGTTGTCCATTTGGTAGATAAGGAAAGATCTGGAACATTTATGCAGAATTCTTTAACAAAATTTCCTTTGCTATCCTGGGTTTAGGAAATTTTTAACCAAGGTATGAAGAATTGAGCATAATCAGGGTTTGTAGATTTTATATATAGGACCCATAATTGGGTCCTTTTTATAACATTATTAAAATTTTCAAGAACATGGAAGTGTTGTATGAACACTTTAAGAGAAGGAGCAGAAGGGAAGTGAAAAGAGAAAAATCTAAGTGTGGAACAAGCTCTGGTGGACACACAACTAAGTTTTATTAAATTTCTCACATAATAGTTTTAGCTATTGAGTCTTTATGAGAGAATACACATTTCTTTCAAAAGTCATATTTTTTTTTAATGCAGACCATGGGAAAGTCAAATTTCATTTTCTTTTTGTTCTAATGTGACTTACAAGTAAATGCGCTTGTCATTGTCACAAAGTGTCACCCCATCTCAAAATTCAAAATTGTTCTTTGTGAAAGTATGTCCGTACATAGCTACACACGTGAGTTAACGTTATAATGTGAAAAGCTGGCTTTCCACCCAGAAATGGCATGGAATGAGAAAGTCGTGACCCATTCACAGCCATCATGGATGGTGATTGTGAGACTTTGTCTCCAGCCTTTGGCCAGGTTGACAGAAGCACAGGGAGCACTGATAGGCACACCCACTATTACCAGAAAGAGAATTGAAAGGAGGACCTGAAGATGAGGAGGTTTGAATGTTATTTTGAAATACTGTGAAGGAAATGAGAAGAAAATATTGTGCTAAAGACAATTGGTAGTTAGGTTTTCATTTTCTGTAGCTCTATGAAGATGGTGGAGATGTATGTATGTTGACAACAGAGGTGAGAAGTCGGAAAAAGGTAGAGATCATTTAGGCAGAAGGAAGATGGGTCCAAAGAGTGAGGTTGTAAGGGTGGTCACCTTTACTGGGAGATGACACTTTCTCTAGCTAAGACAAGTAGAGAAAAAAAAAAAACAAGACTTGAGGGGGAAAAAGGCATGCAACCATAGAAAATAGAGTGAGGAGGGCCTCCCCTGGTGGCACAGCGGTTGAGCACTGGGCTATGAAGCTGCCCGCAGCCTCTGCAGCACCGGTTTGATCCCTGGCTGCCTGCAAGGGTCCCACATGGTGTGCAGACCTCTCCTGCCGCGCCTGCTGCTCCTCTCAGCAGTGTATTTCGTCAGTCTGCCTGTTCTGTTACCCGCTCTGGCTCTGGTGAATTCTCTCACCCTCTTGGGCTTCTGACTGTACCCAGTGCTTGTATAAATAAATAAATAAATCTTTAGAAAACAAAAAAGAAAGAAAATAGAGTGGGGAGAGAGGAAAAGCATAGACCAGTGTGCACTATTGAGAAATCACTAGACATGTGAAATCAGAGGTGGTGAGTCTTCACTTTGAATCATACTTACCTTATACAGTGTCTCTGCTATTGTAGAACAAATTCAAATATGTTCACCCTCTGCCTAATTGGCAACTATAATAAGTGGTGGGCTATAGCATTAAGTTGTTGAACTTAACAGAATTAACTTAGCATTTTCATAACCTGATTTTTTTTTTTTAAGAAATGTTCTCCATTGACACAGGACTTTAATTTGCAGTGAACCCAAGGATTTTTAAATGTCTTGATTTACTGTTTTTAGTACCAACACATGGTTTAGTAATACCCCTCCCTTCATAATTGTACCTCTTTCTGGTAGCAATCCCAAGTGACTGTTCTTTTGCTGCAGTTTTTCACAGACAGCCAAGAGCACCTGGAGATGTCAAAGGAGACCTTGGCTCCTCTTCCCCCACCTCCCTCCATACCTAATGCTCATCCAGAGATATTTTATATTCTTATTTATTTTGAGAATTTGTAGTTGCTTTTGGTCTCTTTCTGAAACAAGGTTAATCTTCCTCTTGCTCTAGCTTTACATTTTGAGGGTGATGTTTTTACATCTAGTCTTTATTTTGAGTGGGTATGACCTGACTGCTTGCAGAGCCAGGGTTCATCAATCCAATCCGGTCACTTCATCTGCTACAATTTTATATTTTCAATTCATTTCCTAACCGCAGATGTGTTTATTTTATATATGATCCCAGGAATGACTTTTTAATTTTGTCTTTTCCTTTTTTATTCACATTGCCTCTGTTCTGTAGGCCATGGGGATTGTAGGTATATGAAACCATCCCATTTAGGCCCTTCTGTTAGTCACCATTTTACTGAATATCATAGCCCAGTTCTAAATCTCAGGTATAAATCAAGGTGCAGAATGTTTTCAGACAGAGAGCATTGGATTACTTTTATATTTTTGAGACTTTAGAAATCTTTTTTTCTTTTTAAGCAGACTTGATATTTTAGAGCAGCTTTAGGTTCACAACAATAATGAGCAGAAGGCACATGATTTCCCATCTGCCCACTGCTCCCAAACATGCATAGCTTTCCCATTTTCAGCACCCATGCTGTGTGGTCCACTTGTTACAACTGATAGGCCTACAGTGACCCACGTTCTCACCAAAGTCTACACATTTAGGGTCACTCTTAATGTTGCTCCTTCTATGGATTTGGGAAAAATGTGGAATGGCATGTATCAGCCTTTATAACATCGTAAAGAATAGTTTCACTGTCCTAAAATCCTCTGTGCCCTGCCCATTTATTCCTCCTTCCCTCTGACCCTTGGAAACCACTTATCTTTCACCATCACTATAGTTTTGCCTTTTCCAAATGTCAGAGAGTTGCAATCATAGAGGATAAAGCTTTTTCAGGTTAGCTTCTTTCACTTAGAAAAGTTGCAACTGTTTACATACAGAGGTAGTCTTTGCAATGGGAGTCTGTTGCTGGGCTCTCTGTTGTGTACCATTGACTTATCTTGTCTGTCCTTTTGCTGATATCACATTGCTTGATGACTGTGGCTTTGTAAGTCTTGCAGTACACGGGTAGTATCCTTCCAACTTTGTTCCTGTACCTCAATACAGTAGTGGCTATTCTAGCTCTTTTTCCTCTCCATATAAACTTTAGAATTAATTTTTCAGTATTCACAAATAACTCGCTAGGGTTATATTATTCCCATGTTGAATCTAATAGATCAGGTTGGGAAGAACTGATGTCTTTATGGTATTGAGTTGGCCAATGCTTGAACGGTGAGGGGAATCTTTGTGACTTGATTTGAGTTTAGTATAGTTTTCAGGTTTATAACAAAATGATAAAAGCAAGTATCAAATCTTAAATATCTTAGTTTGTGGCAATCACTTCTAGCTTCCCTGATAATAATGTTATTGGAAATGAACTTCTCTTATTTTTTCCCCATATATATTTCTCGGACCAGTGCAAAATCACCTATACCCTGTGAGCATTAGCTTTGCTGGTGTTACTTTGACTATATTTCTCTTTATCTACAACTAGACATACATTTCACATTTAAGTATTATACTCAACTATACCTTTTCCTCACACTCTTCTGGAGAAGTGGGTAGAAAGAGCCAATCTGATGAAGGCAAGTGGTACTAGAACTTTGGTGATAGATGCAATGTGGACTATCCATTTTTCATGTGATACTCCTGAACTTTTTATAGTGATGTAAACCAATGATAAATCAATTTAAAAAATATATTTTCCTTGCATAGCTTAAAAAGCCCAATGAGAGAACAGCTGATGGAGATGACTCCGGGTGTGATCAAGTACTTTCTGATGGTAAATTGCTTTTACACAAAATGAGAATTTACTACATGGAACTGCTAGGATAATTTTTGGCAATTTGCCATTTGCAGCACTCTGAATGTTTCCATTAGAGATTTAAAGTATTAAATGCTCTGAAAGTACATTTCTCAGGGGAATCACCAAGATTTCAGGAAAAATAATAGTGTATCAGTAGCAGCTTGGCATTTTATAGGGTAGAATATAAGTCACTGACATTGTAATTCTTAATAGACTTGAAAAGTAGTTGAAAATTTTCAAAAAGTGCTATTTTCCTAGTTCTAAAATAAAAAAAAAGAAAATGGTTTCTGGAACTAACAAATAACCTTTCCTGAAAAAGTTTAGAAAAAAATTCCCTATATAATTGAATTTTACCCAATTAATGCATCAAGACATATTCTCAAGACACTACATAGGGAAATAACTAGTACTGCACAAAATTTGCTTGTAGCTTACAATGTAAAATGGTGAGACAAAATGCAGAATAATTAAGGAACAATTAGATTAAGCACATCGTCATCTAATTAGCAAACAGAAGTAGTTATTAAATTTCTATTTTGAGTTTGATCCATTTCAGATATACACGCTTTGGAGAGCTATAATACTGGGTATATAACTCCCATGTCCCTTCAAGATTTTTTCAGTCTTAGCCTTCTCCTTCCCCTGTTTAAAACATACATATATTGTCTCAAGATTTGTGCTCATCACAATTCACTGCATGTTTGTCAATTTCCTGTCTCATAATGTTATCCTTCAACTATTTTTCTTTTGTGTATTTGATAGAGGACTTCTGCTTTTCCTTAGGATGTAGACAACTGAAAAGGAAAATAGCAGAACTTTTAACAAAGAAAATACCAGATAAGTTATAAATCCATAATTGTTTTGGAGCCCATCAGAGAACTGAATTTTCAAGGTCAGTTTAAAGTAATTAAATGTCAAAAAAAGACAGGGGAAGCAGGATACCAGGGTTTCTCAACTGTCACAGAGAATGAGAGCCATACATTCTGCTGGCTGCAACCAAACTGGAAACAAAATCCCTAAAAAATCTACCACAAATATGATAACACCCAGATATATCTTGTATACTTACATTGGCAGATACGTAACAAGAGTATTCATATCAGCATTCTTTGAAATAGTAAAATACTATTTTTTCTTGAAAAGCAATGGTGTATATTTCCTAGAGAGGTCAAATAAATTGATATAATTCAGTTGTAAAGAACCATTGGAGGGCCTCCCTGGTGGCGCAGCGGTTGAGCGCTGGGTTGCGAAGCTACCCACAGCCTCTGCAGCGCCAGTTTGATCCCCGGCTGCTACCCGGCCACCAGCGAGGGTCCCACATGGTGTGCTGACCTCTCCTGCCGCCCGCTGCTCTCCTTAGCAGTGTACTTCGGTCCTTCTGCCTGCTCTGCTCCCCGCTCTGGCTCTGGTGGGTTCTCTCACCCTCCCGCACTTCTGACTGTACCCAGTGCTTGTATAAATAAATAAATAAATATTTAAAAAAAAAGAACTGTTGGAAAAGTGACTCCTGGTACATTTATGACAAATAATGAGTCTCAGCAACATATTAAGTATAAAAGAAAATTATAAAAATGCATATAACAATGCCATTTGATAAGTTAAAAAAGTGCCAAATTAATATGTTGTTAATGATTAATATTGCAATGAGAATGAAGATATTTTTAAATTGATTATCCTTCAACAAAGGGATGTTAGCAATGTTTATAAAAGGGAATGCAGACTATATGACATCAAGATTTTTGTAAACATGCTGCTTCTTAGCTGTGGGATCAATAGATTTAATTTTAATTAATTATGAGTTATTACTCTAATTTAATGAGTTATTACTAATAACTAATGCATGATAGGCATATTGTGTTCATAAGTATATGTCACAATTATATGTGACTTAAATGTTATTAAAGATAGAAAAACACGACAAAAAGTTAAAATATATGGAAACAACTGTCATGCATGTTCTCAAGTTAAACCCATGTGTGTGCAAAGGTCAGCAAAAGCCCTGAGAGACAGAAAGTTCCAGATGAAGGTACATGGTGTTTCACATCGGGTTGGTAGAGAATGCTTCTTGGATAAGGTGACAATTGGAGCTGTTACCTAAACAAAACCCAAAGCTAGTTAGTTAAATGCAGATAACTATGAAAATAACATTCTAGGTCAAAGGAAAGTCTGTGTAAAAGGAGTTACTTGAAAAGTATTAATATTCACTTTCAATTAGCCCTTAGGGTATTCATGATTTTCTTCCTGGACAGATCCTGGCAAGGAATGATAGAGATTTTTTTTTTCCAAAGATGAAGAAGAAAAAGTACGAAAAATTATATTATGATTGTGCATTTGTCATCTTGGGGATATTCAACTGTCCAATATCTTATTTTAGGTAGAATTTAAGCAGCAGATTCTTTATTCTGTCACCATGCCAAAGGATATTACTCTGACACACTTATCAAAGTGGGATAAAAAAATTCCAGGGCTCTTCATGATGATAAAACACACCCCTAGCAAGTAGAAAGAGAAAAATCTTAGAAAAATAAAGGAACTTCCTAACCTATTGAACTTTTTGGGCTGGTTTAAGTCTGGGTACACTGGGCTGTCCCATCTAAACTGAGAGGTTAGTTCATTTCGCAAAAGCAGTGCACATCTATTTGACTTTTGGGTTTTGTAGCAAATACGTGCCCCATTTGGCTGAGTATATGGATGCAATTGCTTGGATGGCTGAAAGGGTGGCAGCTTTGAAATGAGTTAAGAGCCAAAAAGTCTCTGTAGCTGATCCAGACTGCAGTACAAGTCATTGTCACACATGGCCCATGTGCCCCATGCAAAACAATTTATTCAACTTGAATATGCTGATGTCAAATTGAAAGCAGGGATGGCCCCTAAGGAGCCCCGACTGAATTATAATGGAATATTGTGGGATTTGTGAGCAAAGAGTTTCATCTTTGCCAAAGACAGGAGATGTAGTGGTTAATAGGCTTCAATACAATGTAGCTTCACAAATAAGAAAAATTGATCATGGGATAGTGACTTAAGGAGGATCAAATCAAAATACAAAAAAAGACTCCCTTTCAGGGCCTCCCCTGGTTGTGCAGCGGTTGAGCGCTGGGCTGCAAAACTGCCCACAGCCTCTGCAGTGGCGGTTCGATCCCCGGCCACCAGTGAGGGTCCCACATGGTGCGCTGACCTCCTCTGCCGCCCGCTGCTCCCCTCGTCAGTCCTCCTGTTCTGCTCCCTGCTCTGGCTCGGGTGAATTCTCTCACCCTCCCACGCTTCTGACTGTACCCAGTGCTTGTATAAATAAATAAATAAATCTTAAAAAAAAAAAAAAACAAAAACCTGCCTTTCAGTGTTGAATGTGGTATGATTAAATTTCTACATCATTTCATTTTGGAGTATGATAGTTGTTGAGTATAGAAAAAAATCATGCTGAGAGAAATACAAAAAGGAAGACGTACATGGATATATCAAGTAACATACTACGTTTCATATATAAATTGATTAAATCATCCCAGTCCTGTTTATGAAAGACCAACTCAGTTAACTTCTTGCTTTTCCAAATTTTCTGTTTCTGAAATGATTCTTCAGATTATGGAGTGGAAATTGTTCATGGGGTAGGAAACTGAGGTCCTAAGCAAATATGACTCTTTTGATATCAAACTGAATCAAATAATTGAAGATACAGTAGGGAAAAAATAGTGATGATGGTAATGATGAGGCTGTAGAGGTGATAGTGTTGAGATTTGCACCTGGGCCACCAGGGAGGCCCGACTCCAATCTTTTGAAACAAGTTCGAACTTTCCGGTGTGGTCAGTTTCAAAAGATGGTGTTGTATGTATACAGAAGTCTGTATGTGCCTGTCATGTAAAGGGTGTTAGGTTGTTGTTCATATCTTCGACCTCAATTCACTTTTTTCTTGATATTCTTGGTAACCTTTTGGTTACACACACATACACACTCACACACACACCCTCCCGTTTCCCAGTATGATAATAGGTATATCTATTTCTCTTAAACATTTTGTACCTTTCTATTTTATGCATTTGAAAGTTAATTTTTTTACATGATGGCCTCCCTGGTGGTGCAAGTGGTTAGGATGCAACATATGAAGCTATCCAGAGCCACTGCAGCACGAGTTTGAATCCCGGGCAGGGAGCTTCCCACATGGCACAGCAGACCTCTCCTGCCTCGCTCGCTGTTCCCCTCAGCAGTGTACTTTGGTCTAACTGCCTGTTCTCTTTCCTGCTCTGTTTCTGGTGACTCCTCCCAACCCCCATGCCTGTGGCCTGTACCCCAGTTCTTATATGCATAAATAAATAAATCTTTAAAAAATTTTTACATGAACTTAGATTTAGGACTAGTATATATTCTTGTGGGAATCCATCTTTCTTTTTAAATAATGAAATGTCCTACTATATTTCTAGTTATAGTTAGGCTTTAAAATCTATGTAGTTATAATTAGGCTGATAAGTAAATGTAGTTCAGTTTTATTGATATTTGTTTTCATACTGTGTGTTTCTCAATCTTTTTATTTTCAAATTTTCTGTGCTTATATTTGTTAAATTAAAATGCTGTTTGTTTTAACCCAGTCTAGTGATACTTGTCTAAATAGGAGAATATACCAACTATTTTACGTGATTACTTACAAATTTTACTTAAAACCTATCAACTTTTCTATCTGTACTATCTTTTCTTTATTCCTGTGTTTCTTGTTTGCCTTCATCTGCTTTCATCAAGTATTATTTTATTACATTTCCTTCTGTTAATTTTTTAATGAGGTATCTTTAATTACCTTGTTAGATTCTAACAAATTATACGTTTCCAAAATTGGATAATTTGAGGGCCTTCGGACATGAGATCCCACTTAGTCCTTTACTACCATTTGTGCCATCAGTGTCATGTTTTAACTCTAAATATATTTTAAGCATCCGCGCTTTTCACCCATCTAACTGGGTTATATCACTTTTGCTCAGAAAGCCAGACTCTGAACCAGTTTGATTTCTCAACTACTCCTCCTGCTCCATAAATTTGGTCTAGCCGTGCAAGAATTTCTGTGCTGTAATTTTATATCTCTTGTGAGATCTGGTCTCTTCCATAGACCAGGTTGGATTTTCTCAGGATGCCTAGAGTAGGCCTCTCTGGGGACGGGGATCTTGGGCTCTGTGGGCCCCCCAAGTCTGTAAGCATTACTTTAAAATGCAGCTTATTTTACATGAAAAGTTAAATTTAAAACTTAAACCTGTGAAAATTTCAAATGGTGAAAAGACCTCTTATCTCTCTGTTAGTCATTTGCCTTATTTTTTTTTATTTATAATAGGAGAACCAGTCATTGCTCCCCTTTGTGATTTGGAAAACTGTAGTTTAGGGGCATATCATCCAGCTGTAGGCTTATCAGTAAATGTGTCCTCCCTGCCTGAGAAACTCAGAGTAGAGAGATGACCGGCTCCTTGTCATGTGAAGTTTATGCCTTCCCTCTTCTGTCTTTTGACACCCCAAGTCTCTCAACACAGGATATATGTATCTCCTATGTGCCCCATTTTGCCTTAGAATTTATAGCCCTATAAATTATCCATACATACTATTAAAATGCAAAGGAAATCATCCAATACCCTCTGGGTTCTTCTATGCTGGCAAATAAGCAAGCAAGCATCAGAGTTCTGTAACAGAAAAAAAGCTAAAAAGAAGTATAATAATATGTATACTGCCTGTATAATTGGCATGACTGAGTAACTCACTCATGGGGCTCCAGACATGATCTTAAATAGCTTAGCAAAGACGAGGGAGGTTGGGGGGGAAAAGGGGAAGGTGAGTTAAGGAATTTTTACCAAGGAAGGCACAGTAAGCAAAGACATGCAGATTTATGTTCTGTCTTCTCCATTGAAAAGATAAAAGACTAGGTAGTCTTGGTACAGTGAGGGAGATGTTCTCACAGAGAAAGTTCAATATAAAGACCTTCATAAGTAATCCACCCAGCCTTCAGAGCCGCGCCTGTGAAATCAACCTTTTGCCACCAACGCATTTTGGGTAATAGATTTGTCATTAAATTTTGGCTTTTAATCCCACTAACCTGCCTGATGTTAATTTGTTCTTCAGTCCAGTCTCAGAAGAAACAAGATAGGGTTGGGGAATTTTCTCTGTGCCCCAGAACTTTCAAACAGAAAAAAAAAAAAAAAACCTTTGTTCAGTTTATTAGGAAGACTATGAAAGAATTTTCTACACGTTTAAAAAAAAATTAAAACAAAAACAAACTTGTAAAGGAAAATGTAAATGTACAATTTAGATAGACACAAATATGAGATATCTAAACTTTCATTTTAAAATGAAAAAAAATAGTAACTACATTTAGATCCTTTACTCTGTCAAATAGGAACATATTGAAGTCATTTGATAGTTAAAAAGGTTTTGCTTATCCCATATATATTATGGTGGGGGGAAGTTGTTGACTGCCAAAAAGCCCTATAACTTTAAGTAAAATCTCTATGAGCCTTAAAACAGATTTTGAGTTTTAACTGAAATTTACTTCTGCATTCTCAGTGCTGTACTAACTCCATTCTGCCCAAGTAAATATACTAAAGCTTTAAAAGTAGATTGGATGAATCAGTCAAGGAGGAAAAATAGTAACCAGAAGCCAAAATCAAGCTGAAAAAACAGGAACCCATAATCTCCACATGAGATGAAAGTGTGTGGAAAGAAGAATTCAGTGGGCCTGGGCTAAAGTAGTAAAAACATGATAGATGTCCTTAAAAGAAACAAAGTACCATTTTTTAAACCAGCACAAGAAAAATACAGCAAAAGTATTGAATTTCATTACTGGATAAGACCTGAGTTTTAAATCAAAGTAAAAATTATCCATCATTATTATATAGAGGTGGTCGGTGGCATTGACTATGTAAGAAGTTGGCTGATGTTTTCAAAGGACTAACATTTTAAAGCTAATATAATATTTATCTTGGACCAGGTTAAAATCATAAAGATATCAAAATTCAAAGAGGGAAGTCAAATGTCTTTTTGGGGTCAGGAAATTTGGGAGTCAGTAATTCACATATTTTATTCATAAGAACTGAAATGTAGTCTTGTATTTTCTTTTTCTTCCCATCTAATAAAGCAATAAAGCAACTTTTGCCAGGCAAGAAGATAAACATTTGGGGTGTTTGGTCTTTCTCTTTATTTTTCTTCTTAAGGGAAACCATGCTTTCATTTTTTTCTCCTGTAATACTCGAAATAGGTCGCTGTATTTTTTTTTTTTTTTACTCCATTTCCTTTCTAAATTCTTCCTCATTGAAACTTTTTTTTTTTTCTATTAGGAAACTGCTTTTATTTTTTTTTTTAAGAATAAATTTTATTTTTATATTCCTCATACAGTTGCAACCCCCCCTTTCTGATCCCAATCCCTCCCCTCCCGCCCCCCCCCCAAAAGTGTCTCTGTTTCATAGTTTTTTGTTGATTCTGATTTTCACTTTCTTATAGTTATTCATTTTCCTGGTCCCTTATTTAAGTTTTCTAGATTCCTGCTATGAGTGAGACCATCCGGTATTTTTTTTTTTTTTTTCTTTCTGGCTTATTTCGCTGAGCATGATCCCTTCCAGCGCCATCCATGTTGCTGCAAATTGCATGTGCTTATCTTTTTGTAAATTGTCTTCAAAGTTCATTTCACTGGAATATATTCCAAGCAATCGCATGCTTTAATGTCTCTGCCTTTGCATTGTAAATTTCAGGTTTAGCATTGTATCATTCTAATCCTGGTTCTTTTTAGAAAAGTTTACTCCCAATACTAACCCTTTGCACTCTGCTGTCCCCTCTCAGGGGACATCGGAATTCTAGCATATCACTCGGATGTCCCCTCTCAGGGGACATTGCAATTTATTAGTGATTACGGGGAATTGAGATTATTTCAATGCAACTTGAGACATGCATGTTTCCCTGAAGTTTTATCTTGAAATGGTACAAGAAATTAAATGAAAATATCGTAAAATGGTTCGGAGTACAAAGGGCTAATACTAAAGTGATTTATCTTCATTCACTTCATTCTACGAGAAAACTATTCTGTTTTGCTTTCCTTGAATATGGAAATATTAAACATCATACTTTCAATTCCTTATAGGTTAGCTTTGTGTCACTTCCTATGTTTTGAGTTACCTAGTATGGTCCGTCCTTGGTATTTAAATTATTATTAAACTAATCAGATATGTGTCAAAAACTGAAAATCACAGAGGGTGAATACCCTCTCCAAGACAGCTGGCTCCTGAGCAATGGTAGATTCAGAATTTGAACCCACCTAATTATGCCAGGGTTTTTGCTTCCTGCATTATACCAAGTTGCCTTTGAAAGGGTAAGAATTATTAAAGATCTGACTGTAGCATTTACACAGTTTTTCTTTGTTGAACCATTTTAGAGTTTTCTGCTAGCATTGTTTTCCATTTCCTATTATTTACATTTTTAGTCATCTGTCTACTCATGTGATGAATAAGTCAATTTATCCCTTAAGAAGTGGGCCAGGGTACTGGATGGAGATCCTGCAGTTAGCAGTAGACCTTAAGATTTCCTAAAGGAAATCTGAAATAGAGACACTTGTTACTCACACGTCTTTAAGGAAGTACCTGCATGCCTCCAGGGGCCACCTGGGAGATGGGGCGGTCAACACTGAGTGCAGATGAAAACAAAGAGAATCTGGGACATGTGCTTTTGTGGCCAGGAATGTGGTGCTCTGGGGCTCCTGAGTTACAGCTGCATCTGTCAGTTCAAACCAAAAGAGGAGCATTTGGTAATCCACCTGGGAGTCTCATCTAAGGCAAGTAAGGGGATGGTGCTGGGAGGCAGCAACTGTTTATTCCAAGGGCCTCTGGAGAATGCTCTCCAGAGCTTACACTGTCCTGTGAATCTGCAGGCTGCTTCCAATGGCATGCCCTTGCTCAGGAAGGCGACTTAATTTAAGGTCATGACAGGCCATTGGCTGCACAGAAGGGATGAGAAAGCAGCAGTACCATGGAGTAACCTAGCCAGACTATCAATGATATAAAACTATTTATTGTATGTATTTTGTACATATGCTCTATGTTATGTATCACCTTTGTATGAAGAGCAAAAGGAACCAGATTTACATCATAAAACTAAATGTGTTCATGGTTTTCTTTCTCATGTGAACTAGTTCTTGTTTTCTAAGTTTCCTGCAATGTGCAATGTTTTTAAACAGATCATTTTTATATGCAACATTAACAACAATGGCAGATACCAAAGGGTACTTAAGTAAATTACCTGTGCTCAGTGGATACAATTTGTTTCTGAATCTGAGAACCTAGAATAGTAGTTTAAAAACAAAAGCAGACCAAGTTTTAAATCTCAGTGTTGTTGCCTGGGATTTAACATCTGGGCTTATTTTGAAGATCAAATAGCTAATGAATTGAAAGCATTTGGCACAATGCTTGGCCTACAGGAAGTGATCAATTAAACAACAAGAGTAATCTTGCAAAGTACCGTTTTATCAATTTTACGAGTCACTGCAGTGTACTTTGTTTCATAACCTTGGCCGTCAGGACACTCCAGCGTGGGGTTTGGTTTTGGGATAAGAGGACAAAGAGAATGAGTAAGGCTTAGAACAGTAGCTATGCTCACTTGACATTTGCTTTGCTGCAGAAGTGTAAGGTGAGTAAGCAGTGTGAGTAAGCAGTGTTCTGCCAGCTTAGAGAACAGAGTGAAGGCACATAGTTTTCTGGATCTCTTGGTATTTGGGAGTTATGGGGATGTCCTAGGAGGTGTCAGTTTAATGAGGTCTCCTTCAGGATAGGCATGGGTTCTTCATTTCATTCTTAGGCTGTATCTGCAGAGAGCTCTGCCTTCACACTCTGCCCCGTGGGACTGCTAACTATTGTCCACAAAGTTTTCAAAAACTTGATCAGATCAGTTTTGGAGGAATTCTTTTCTATTTTTTTTTCTAGTGTATTTCTGAGTTTATTATGTTTCTATTCAAAAGTCATATATCCATTTGTTTTATATGTGTGCTTCTCCTAATACAAATCATAAATTCCACAGAAAGTGGCTGTGCAGTTTTACTCAATAAGTCACTTAAAGTTATTTTATAAAATCATTCAGCCTTTATTGAGTGCCTATATCTGTCTTGTACCTAACTTTAAAAAAAAGTACATCATCATCTTACTTATGCCAAGGAACTGGAGGCATCAAAGAGTTTGGCAGATGAAAATATAATGGCTTGAATAACTGAAACACTTCTCAATAATTCACAAGAACTAGAAAACAGTTTTCTTAGAAAGCAACTTGAAATACTTTTTGAACCATCTGTGTAAGCTTTCAAACACAATAAAAAATTAGTCCTTTTCCTAAATTAATAAGATACAAGTATCATCTGTTGGAAGTACATAATTAAACTATAATCCAAAGGCATAAATAACAAAAGTCTGTTCAAGCAAATGTACTCTTTGTTTTTTAAATGATCACTGATATGTGGCATTGGAACAAACAGCAAATAAATCCAATGTCAGATTTTTCTAGTCATATTTTTCCCCCAAGTAGTTTTTCTACAATGGCAGATTCAAAATGATCACTGTCTTATCTCCATATGCAATCTTTGCATAAAAGAAAGGACAGTTCTTGTGCAACTCTTAGGCTAGGTGTGTGTTAAGATGGTCAGTGAATACAGATTCATGTATTTTTAAGAAATGAATGTATTTAGAAGTTGGAAAAGGAGAGAGAAAATAGATAAATGTCTCTTATACTTTGCAAAGTGGAACAAATGAATGGAAAAAATCTGTCTCAAAAGCTCTCTATGGAAGTTTGGAGATACATGACTTACGTAACTTTTAGAGTTATTTTCTAGTTAGATTATTATAAAATCCATTTGTTCTATAGATATTTGCCACTGTAGTGTATCTAAGCCTTCCATTGTTTTTTACAGTGGAAGAGTTCAATTGAGAGTTAACTTTAGGATTGTTCCTTTGTAACATCTAACTGAAAAATTGAGGGGGCATCTCTGTGCCTGTTACCCATACTTGTGAATGCCAGTTTTGGTGGTGGTGACGTGGGCATGGGAGGGAATTAAAATGATGTGCCTATATTAAAATTTTACATATTTTGCTTTACTTCGTTGTTTTCTACTTTGAAATAGAATTTAATGTCCTAATTGAATTGAACATTATACCAAGTATTCTGTTTATTTTTTCCCTTAAGTCTTGTACACTAGATAATCCACCCCCGGATTCCACATTGCATATGTCATATGTTTTATGTGAACTGTAAATAAGATAAAATATGGCCAAAATTTCACCGACAACAATATCAAGGGAAATAATTGCTTAAAAAATTTAAATCCTTCTATATTAGAAGTCATAATTATTGGCATCATTTTAAAAGGACATTAGTATCATGAGTCACAAGAGGAAGTTGTTCAGATAAGTATGTGGTTTCTTTATAAGAGTCACTTGAAATAATGAAAGAACAATACAACTCTGCAATTACTTGATTTAATGATTTAATATACAATAGCATTTGCAAAAATAAAAATAGTTTTAATAAAATCAGGAAATAAACTCCATGAGTGTATGGTTCTTAACATCAGAAATTAGTAGCATCAACAAATACTAAACACATATGGCAAATATTCACCACTCAGTAGCTTCAAAAATTCCTGCTGCTGATCACCAGGCTATCTAGTATGTTTCAAGGCCCCAAAATGGCTAATGTTGTACTTGTCATTAATTTCAAACACATGAAGTTGAGCATCACAGTAATGATAATGTGTTTTGCCTTATTGATTTCATATATTTGTTATAAATCCTAAACTAAACAGTATTATTAACTACAATTTCTTTTTTTTTTAATCTAGTTTTTTTTAATTAATTAATTTATTTATACAAGCACTGGGTACAGTCAGAAGCACGGGAGGGCGACAGAATTCACCAGAGCGGGGAGCAGAGCAGGCAGAAGGACCGAAGTACACTGCTGAGGGGAGCAGCAGGCGGCAAGAGAGGTCTGCGTGCCATGTGGGACCCTCCTCAGGTGGCCGGGGAGCAGCCGGGGATCGAACCGGCACTGCAGAGGCTGCGGGCAGCTTCGCAACCCAGCGCTCAACTGCTGGGCCACCGGGGAGGCCCCTAACTACAATTTCTGTAATGATTTAGTCGCCTGTTTCATTGCTTTTGCAGAAAGCAGGTATGAAAAGTATAAGGGAAAGGTATACTTTGTTGCTGCATCATTAAGACCCAGGGAAATAATGAATATTTTAAGATTAGAGGTTTAAATGTATTGCCTGAATTTTAATTTAAGATTAGAGGTTTAAATGTAGTGCCTGAAACAAATGATATACATACACTCTGAGGATATAAAATTCTAGCATTTTGTGTTTATGGACTTTAGTCACTAATATATATCTGTGTTGTGTGTTTGCTCTTTTTTTTTAAATCAAGCTTTTCTTTTTCCCATACATCTCTCCAAATGAGTTCATTTCCAAGAAAAAACACTCCCAGGCATTGAGCTGTCTTCTGATAATTGTTTTGGGCCTTATTGTCTGGCCCTAGTGCCTGGAGGCCCCTACATGTGCTTTTATAGATGACACCACACTACATGTCACAACTTGGAACCCACAGGATATTTTGTAACCACTTTCATTCATGATCATTTGATATAAATACAGGACAAAGTGACAAAAAGGAAAAAGTCATATATTTTTTTTCCTTGTTACTATTGTACAAAAGAGTCCGGCATGGGGTCTAGACTGAATTAGAGGTTTTGATTCAATGCAGGTATTAAATTGGTGTTATTTTCTAAAGGTCTGGCATTAGTCCTTGTGTAAATAATGTATCACATCCAAGAGAACGAATTGGCAAGAGTAGTCAACTGAAACAGTGCTAATTGGGGAGAAAGAGAAACCCATAACCCCATGTACCCTGGAACTGTCAGTAAGGCTACCATGGACATCGCCATATGGAGGGAACTCAAATTTAAAGAGACTTTTCTCAATCTTTGCTCTATGGAAAAACATTTTTGATATGGAGTAAAATTGTAAATTTATATAAGATGGAAAAATATGAACAGGAGAACCATGATCTTGAAATACACAATCACACATTGAAAACCTTTATGCAATAAACATTTATAAATAGGAGTGAGAAATTGTTCATTTCAGAACATCATTTATAGAATATAAAGCAAGAAAGGACATATTTACAATATATACATAGGACAACAAACAGATCTAGAATATATATGCATGTATATATGCGTAAACACAATGAACTGTGTGTGTATTCATCCCTTCCTGTTAGTAACATAGACAGCTCTACAGAAATACAGGAAAAGCAATTGTGTAGGCACTTTGGAGAAGAGAGCAAACACAGGAATTAATATCGACATCATTAATCATGAAGAAATTTGTAAATCACAATATGATCCCCCTTAAATTTCCACAGGAATGACTGAGATTAAAAAGACAGTAACTGTTGAGTGAAATACCCTAAGTGTTTTTCAATGGGAGATTTTTAAGAAAACTGTGTTGCATTTATCCCACAGAAAACTAGTGAGAAAAAAGAATAAACTATCAGTACATAGATGTGTCTAAAATGAATTGTTCTGAGTGACAGAAGTGAGTATTAGAAGTTCTGTGCAATTATCTTTCTGTAACGTTCTTGAAGTAATAAAATTTTTGGCAGAAAGTGGCTAAGTGATTCCCAGGGGTTAGACATGGGGTGAAGGCATGAGAGGGAAAGTTAGAGGAAGTGGGGGGGAGCTATCACAGGGTATCAAAGTGTGAGTGATCCTTGTGATGTGGGACCTGTGCCTTGGCTATAGTTACAGCTACACAAATGCAGATGTGAGATTAAATTGCATAGAACCAATTACACACATGCATGAATGCAAATAAAAAGTGAACTCTGAGTGAGTCTGGTTGATCGTGTCAATGTCAGTTACCTAGTTCTGATCACTATAACTCAGTTATGCAGAATTTTAACATTTACGGGCCTCCCTGGTGGCACAAGAGTCTCAGGACTATGAAGCTATCTGTTGCCAGTTCAGCCTGAGTACAATCCATGGCCGGGAAGCTGATCTATGTGATGCAGCAGAACTCTTCAGCCTCTCCTACTGCTCCCCTCGGCAGTGTATTTCAGTAGATCTGCCTGTTCTGTTCCCCACTCTGTCTTTGGTGAATCCTCTCACCCTCCCGCACTTCTGGCCTGCATCCCAGCTCTTGTATGCAAAAATAATAATAATAATTTTACTATTTACCATCAGGGAAAACTGTGTGAGGGTTTTTTTTGTTTTTGTTTTTGTTTTTAAAGATTTATTTATTTATACAAGCACTGAGTACAGTCAGAAGTGCGGGAGGGTGAGAGAATTTACCAGAGTGGGGAACAAAACAGGCAGACTGACAAAGTACACTGCTGAGGGGAGCAGCGGGCAGCAGGAGAGGTCTGCGCGCCATGTGGGACCCTCGCCCGGCAGCCGGGGAGCGAACTGGTGCTGCAGATGCTGCTGCAGCCCAGCACTCAACCACTGTACCACCAGGGAAGGCCCCAGTGTGAGGGGTTTTATGCAGTATCTGTATGCTGTATCTTACACCTGTACGTGAATTTGCAGTTATCTAAAAATAGAAAATTTACTTAAACAAGTATATCAATAAACTGGCTATAAAAGAGTGTATTCTGTAGGATTTCATTTTCATAGATTTTAAAATGGGAAAAATGAATCTGGTGTTACATATAAATAATGGGGAAGGTCATGAATGAAAGTGGCTACAGGAAGGACTTCAAAATTACAAAATTTTGTGGCTTTAGTGTTTGCATTCTTTGAACTACAGTATATAGTTATCATTGTGGGCTTTTCTGTTCATAGCTTCTTTTTCAGTTTTTCACAAAAGCTTTCTTATAAAGGAATTTGGGGACCCAATATGTTCAGGGAAAAGTGTGATTGGCAGTGAAGTCATTTTATCTACTTTACTGAGGTATTTCGATGTATGAAAAGCTGCACATATTTAATGCATGCAGGTTGATAATTTGGAGAAAACACCTATGAAATCGTCCACTGAGTGGATGCCATAAAATGTCGCAATAATACAAGCTCTGATCAGTTGTACATAAGTAAACTGACTTAGTCTATCCTCCCACATTTGATGAAGACATTTCTGTAAACATGAGCATCCCAGAACTCTAAAAGGAATGCATTCATACATAAACATTAATATACAGTTTATATATTAAATATATTTTATCAGTGTAATGTATGATTATATACATATATTCCATATCATATAAAAAATTTGTTATTTCACAAAAAACTTGAGAAACTCTGGATTTGTGAGTCAAGTAGGTTGGTTGTACAAATCTCTGAGAGGTGGACCAAAGAAATTCAAATTGCTTACATTTTGGTTGTCTAAATTATCTTACTGCCTTTTGAAAAGAAATAGTTATAATCAAACCACTTAATTTAACTAATATTAATCTCACATAACAATTTAGAGGGAAATTTATTACTGATTAAAGTATGGCTTGGAGATAGTCTGTGGATTTCAGTTATTCTGTTTATTTCTATTTTGCAGCTTGGCAGGATATTAGATGTAAAATACAGTACATTGGGATGGGTGGGGGAAATCATTCTGTGACAAATTGTAAGAAGCATGTCTAAAAAATGAAAAGTACTTTAATCCTGAATAGGAAATTATGATTAAATTTGATACTTAAAAATGTCATATACTTATTCTTTGGTTAAATTTTAGCATTAAATGGTCTGGGAATGTTTATCTCTATATGGAAAACAATAGATGAAAATATGGCTATTAGATAGGAAAATTAGCATGTTTACCTCTCTATATCACCCTGACTCTAATAGGTCCTCGATCCCAAGCCTTTAATTCTTGTTAATATGTTTTCTGAGAGAGACTATTAATGGCCCATTGGGGATCTAGAAAGCTCTGGAACAGAAGCTGATGGAACTGGGTCACATTCTTAGAAAAGATGAAGTCTAAAAATACATGGACATAAAATTTTTTGTTTACTGATTTTCCGATAAAGCTGTTGAATTTTAACTGATGCTCTTTAAAACTTCTGTGACTATTGCTATTGGGGGTGATAATTTCTCTGATATGCTTGCATTTTTCCAAGCTGAATTTCATTGTCTTAGGTTTATTGCTGTATTCATAACCTCTGTAAGGTTGATTTATTTCTGTTTTTTAGACTCTTCTGTATACCTACTAGTTTATTGTCATTGAAACATTCTGCTACTATGCAGTTTGCTTTCCTTTCTAGATCATTAATTTAATACTAAAGAAGATTACAACTCACACCAGCCCTTGAGAACTTTCTCTGTGATGCTTTCCATGTCCCATTCAATGACATGTGTCATTACCCTTTCTTTATGAATTTTGGGCCTCTTTTCAAACTACAGTATCATTTTTTTTTCTTTTCCAAATCTATTTACACTAATTTTTCACATTTTTATGACATGGGATAAAATACTTTATAAACATAGAATTTGACACAGTGCAATATGATATCTACAACATTTGATTCATTTTCTCAGGAATTCTTCCAGGAATATATAAATGCAATCTAGTTTTTCAAGCTGCTCTCTAATACAGTCATTTGGAACCATTAAGTAAGCAGAAGTCTGATTAGTTCCTTTTAATTTAGTCAGTGTTCTCATATAGATCTATCCAGCTATATGTGTAGAGAAGGTGATGTCTCCACAGTGCAAACAAACACATGTTCTTTCTTTGGCATCTTCGAATTAATGTCTCACTTGAAATGTTTTGTCAAAATATCCTGATTTTTGCATTATCCTAGGTAGATACCTAGGATTAGAATTGCTGGATCATATGTAGATATATTTATATTATTTTGAGAAATCTCCATATTATTTTTGTTACCTATGTTTCCACCAGCAGAGTACAAGGATACCTTTTACTGCACACCCTCACCAGCACTTGTTTTTGGTCTTTACTTAGATGGGCCACTCTCATAGGTATGTAGTGGTTTCTCATTGTGCCTTGATTTCCATTGGCCTGATAAGTGCTGATAAGCATTTTTTCATGTGCTCTTGGCCCTCTCTGTGTCTTCATTGGAGATGTGTATTTAGTTCTACTACCCATTTTTCAACTGGATTTTCTTTGTGTTGAGCTATATGAGTTCTTTGTAGATCTTCGATACCAGTCCTTTGTCACATGTATGGTGTGCAAATGTTTCCTCTCAATAGCAGTCTGTCTTAGAGTATTAATGATAATTTCTTTCATTTTTCATTGGATGTAGTCCTAGTTTTTATTCTCTTTTGTTTCTCTTGTTTTTGGAGACAAATCTACGAAGCCTATATTATGAAGATTTTTGTCTGTTTACTTCTATGTATTTTATAATTTCAGCACTTACAACCAAGCTGGCTGGCATTAGCCAGAATACACAGTGGACATACTGATCTTTTTCTCAGTTTTCCCTTTGGTTCATCTGTTTCATAAAGCATTGGCAAATGTATTTTCCTATGAGACAACATGTGAGAATGAGAGGCAGGCATGATGCAGATGATAAAGCCATAAGGCAGAGTGTGCTGTATTCTTGACCCCATTGATAAGCTTTAACAAACCCAGAACAATTTATTTCCAGAGTTCCTTTTTTTTTTGTTTTTGAAATAATTTTTTTTCTTAGATTCATTTATTCATGCATACAAAAACCAGGGTACAGGCCAGATGCGCGGGAGGATGAGAGGATTCACCAGAGACAAAGTGGGGAAGCAGAACAGGCAGACTGACTGAAATACACTGCTGAGGGGAGCAGCGGGCAAGACAGGAGAGGTCTGCTGTGCCATGTGGGTATCTCTCTGGCTGGTCTGGATTGAACCCGCACTGCGGAGACTGTGGACAGCTTCCCAGTGCTGTGCTCAACCGCCTACGCTACCAGAGGAGGCCCCAGAGTTCCTTTTATATGAATCAAAGTTGTTGTCTCTTAAACATTGTTATTTGTGCATTCATATTCTAATCGCATAAAGGATAGTTCCGATATACCACGACTTCTCATTTTCATTCTCTTATTGGGGTAGTTTTGAAAAAAAATCTATATTTTATTTACATAAAATAATTAAGAATTTTATTGTTGTGAAGATGCATTAAAACTAGGATTTATCTAAGTTTTTATAGATTGATACTGTTTTATTCCCCACCACCTCTCTTTCTCTGTCTCCCCCAAACTATTGACAGTGGGAATTACATTGTTTATTTAGTTTGTAAATCCCAAATCACTGGTGATACGGAACTTCATCTTACTATTGTGTTGGCTATTTGTGTTTTTTCCAGAACTACCCTTTTGTATTTCTTGCTTATTTGGCTGTCAATGTTTTCATAACCATTTTGGTATTCTTCATAATTTGTGGATACTTACAGTCAAATTTATTAATAACTTCCTCTGTAAAAGTACTTGTTTTTAGGGGGGGACACATAAAAAATCCTTTCCCACTAGAAAATTATTAAAATATTCTTTTTAAGGTTTCTTTTATATCATGTTCTGTAATTCACATAAAATTAATATTCCCAGTGTTCTGGAATGTAAGAATATAATTTTATATTATATTGGCTACATTGATAACATTTTTTCTTATTGCTAATGATATCATTTCCTGCTTTTTAAAAATTGATTTTCTGAGGTAGAGATAAAATATTTTATGTATTGGTTTTCTATCTAGCCACCTAGCTGAACTGTCTTACAATTTTTTAATGCATCATATTCTTAAGATTCTCTGTATACAGCCATATAAGGTTATTTTTTTCATTCCTTGCAAAATCCCTTATTTCCTTTTCTTGTCTTATTTGCATGGTTTGGATTTCTAAACCATTGTTGAAAATAAGTGCCTCTGGTTTTTAAACATCACTGCGGTGTTTGATAGAATATTCCTCCCAGGAAGAGATAGGGTTTTATGCCTTGAATTTGAACTTGGGTGAATTTATGATGTTTTTGAGCAATAGATTGACAGAAATGGTACTGTCTAATTTCTTAGGCTACATCACATAAGAGCTGCTGTTCCTGCCGTGGCTAGTCAACACTGGCTTCTCTCATCTATAATATAACAAGATTGAGTACCATAAGCCATCATGCTCTGAGAAATTCCAAGTCTCATGCAGTGGCCATGTATAGGTAGCCCTTGATAGTCCCAGGTGAGTCTAGCTTAGTGATTCCAGCCTCCAGAAATAGAAGCCTCTTCAAAGAGACCCAAACTTAATGAAGCAGAAAAAAATTTCTGTTGTGCCCAGCCCAAATTTTGAAGTCAGAGATTCCCTATGTGTAACAAAACAGCTACTTTACATCACTAATTATTGAGGGTGGCTTGCTAAGCAATAGTAGATAACAGAAATGAAAAGCTATCTTTTTTCTTATTCTTCGCTTTCATAAAATTAACTTGCAAATGCCATCATTGATATGATATTTGGAATGGGTGTTCATTCATATTGGCTGGTTAAAAAAGTTCCTTTTGTCAACTGCTGGGAGTCCCCCTCAATCCTGAGTTTAGAACCTAATGCCAGCAGTTTAGCATCTTTGAAGTTCTCTCACTCTAAATCTCATTCTAATAAAGAACTTTATAATTACATTAGGCCCACCTCAATAATCCAGGATAATCTACCCATAGCAAATCTTGTAAACACAATTGCAAAATCCCTTTTGCTTTGTGACATACTCACTAGTTTGAGGGATTTGGATGTGGACATTTTTGATGCAAAGGAGCGATTGTTCTGCCTACCACACCATCTAGTTTGCAATTGAAGCTAAGATTAAGGTTGTCTTTGATTTCTATGGTGATAGTCCCCAGCTGTCCAATTAGATTTGCCCTACTAGCAAACTGGAGTCAAATTCCAGAATAGATAAGTTTTATAAAAAGCATTGTTAGGTTGATGGAGATACTTCCTTTAAAACTGCCAAGTTGCAGCTCTGCATATTGATGAGGTCCAAAGAAACTTTGGAAATCAAGATTCTAGGGAAAATGTTATTATAGTTGTTCCAAAAGACAATCAGACATGTGTATAATGAATGGCTCAGTTCTTCCCCATGCAGCCCCATTTCATAAAGTTGAAGGCAAGTCTTGCTAATTTTTAGTACTACGTCATTATTTTCATTTAATTTGTGCAACCTCATTACCAATGCGACATATTATCTAAAAGTATATAACCAAGATACTGTTATAACTGGGATACTGACTTATCCCAGCCAAGGACACTAACTTAACTATTCAGAAGTTTCAGATTCTTTTAAAGATGTGACAATATTAATGCTTCTAGGAAAATCTGCTGCTTAGATAACATGAAGGAAACCAGTGAGTTCTCTGTGGACACCAAAATTAGTCACATCCCTTTCCACGTCAGTCAAGGCAAGAAAGATGAAAACATCATACTGTGGCAAAAATTGATGAATGCTCTGGGAAGTCATCTCAGAAGGCAATTAATTCCCTGCTATCTGCAGGGTATCTGTTGTATATAAACTTCTGTTAGAAGTTCCATTCTGTTAGAAAGGAAGTGAAAATGTTTTCAGAAGTGGTGTAGAGCAGGATGAGGGGAACCCTGGGGTCCCCCAAACTGCCTGCTCTTAATAGGTTCTGTCATTCTCGACATCAAGACAAAACATACTCTAGTGTGTAAGACCTTCAATTGGAAGATCTTTTAGTATACGATAAAGAGGAAATAAGAGAAAGAATATAGTTTCCAAATAAAGCACCCAAAATTATTGATGATCTTGTGGGTAAATGACCAACAAGCCCAAAAGAGTTGGCTGAAAGCAGGACCAAGGCCAGTGAAGCCCCAAACTTGCCACAAGTGTAACGCACCTTCTGGTGGCGATTTGTTAGGAAAGGGGTAGAAGGAGCCAGGCAAGTCTGGAAAGGAAGGGAGAGAGCAAAATCAAACCTGAGTCAAGATATAGGTTGCCATTGTCAGCTTCCCCACAGGTCTCTCAACCATATCTGTTTCAAGTGTCTCCTTCCATGTTACCCAAGTCCCTGGTACAAGTTCAAGGCTAAGAAGCAAGCACAGCCTTTTCACATGTTTCTGATCGATGTGCCTCCTTCACGTCTCCTTGATCTTCCTTCCCTCCCACAGTTGCCTGCAGCTCCTCCTTCCTTTTCAGAGCCAACCTTCCTTAGATTGGGACAGGGAACCTGGAACCTCCCGTTTCCCTGGGGAATACCCTGTAACAATAGGAGAAGTTAATTATATGTGCCTTACTGGTTTATTTGGAAAATCAAATGCCTATTTTTTTTCCCCTTCAAATAGTAACTAACAGGTCAGTTGATTGGTGGGGTGATTTATTTGGTGGGGTGCTTGACAAAGTTGGAAAAATGATATTCCTCTGAGATTTTGACATCACCAATAGCTCTTGATTACACAAGGCTCTCTGGCTTACCTGTGACTCACTGTAGTACAGGTATCTGTGTCGGCACCTCATATGAACATACTAATTCCGGAAGTCAGTTAAATTTAATAGGGACTGCCAGTTTATTTCACTTTGTGGATTACTTAAAGGTTGTAATTTGTCGCCCTTTTAAATGATCAACTATTCTATCTAAATGCAAACTACATTTAATGGTTGGTTTTCTAAATGTTCCCTCCCAATTGTGTATAATTACAATTCAGCTACTAATCTGAACTCTGAAATTTCTGCTTTGGTTGCACTTAAAACGCTCGTGTAAAGTAGAAATTGCTTTTAGGTAGCCTCTTTCTCTAGCTTTCACTTTCTTGGATATCACTGTTCTCACTATGCTCGCTGGAAGCTTTCATACTTTCAAGACCACAACTTGATTTTACGTATTTGGGATCACATATTTTTACTTAGTACAGGAGCTTAAATACAATTCATGCTCAGTTATCATTTTACCCTTCTATTTTCTTCTCAGTTATGTTTCCAGAATTCTGACCTCTAAAATCCATTTACTACTAGGCAGTTTTTCTTTGTTGTTGTAAATGTGTTCCTATTTTGTTTATATTTTATACACATGTTTTCTACATTTTGAACCACCAGTATTAGTCACTGAACCATAAACGAAATCCAGTGATACTGAAAAGCATAATTAATAGTCTTTGTGGCTATGGTTTTGCAGAAGCATTCCTCAAATGGACATTGAATAAAATGCCAAGGGAAAAAATATAAGTCCTAATTTAGAGGACTTTTTTTTTTCCTGAAGGGGTCAATTAACAAACTATTCAGGCATTTTGATTTATTTTGACTTAATTACAGTTTTTTGCCATTTGCATGTATGCTTTTGTAAACAAGTTATCCCAAACCTGTAATCTCTCCTATATATTCTGTAAGACTTTTCATATGAATAGATTTTTGTTTCTTCAGAAAATTTTTATTTTATATATTTGGTCTAAGATGTATGACTGCATATTTTTAATAAGATTTTATTTTCTTCTTATTCACAGTAACCTTTGGATGCCCCACCTAAGATTCCCTCTTCCTCCCTATTATAGGTCTGAAGTGAAATTTCAAAAAGTGCTGAATTGCAGTCAATTATGGCCAATTTCTTTCACAACTGTTATCTGTAACAGTGTGTCTGTATTGTTTGCTAAAGTGCGATGCTATAGCCAGAAGTAAGGAAGGAAAACTTTGCAATTTGTTGTAACAGCTTGGGAAAGTGTTTGGAATTCTTACCCATACTGGATCACCAAACATCCATGTGGAGGCAGAACACAGAGTCGCTATTTCTGTCATTTTTTTCTTGAGAGAGAAACTTTGTGGATTCATGTTATTTGGACATGTATTCAATTGAAACGTCAAAGTAAAGCAACAAAAAGGATGAAAGATCCTTCCTTGATAAGCAGAATTTTAAGTGTCAGTGCTACCAATTTGCTGACTCAATCATAAATGAATCATAGAAATGAATACTGATAACACAACATTAATAATAATATTGATGATAATAAATAACCATATATTTTATTATAATGCCACAGTTTCTATTCAGATGCCCTGAGAATTGACAGTATGAATGCAACGCTGAATATTTTGATGAGATTACATACTGATATGTGATATTTAACATGAGAGATGAATGACTGCTGTAAAACATTTATTTTGCCTTTCTTTCTCAGTAAGAGACTGGGTAGCAGGAAATTAACCGTTAGACTTGAAGCAATCTTGCTCCTCCTGCAAAATATCTTAAAAAACAACTTTTGAGAAGCAGAGAAATGCATTCCAACAGTTATTTACAGTAAAGCTAGTCTGCATTTTTTTTTTTAGTGTTATTATTGAGGTAGCATAGGTTTCCAGCACAGTATATGATTCAGGGGAATAGGTCCACACCTCCTCAGATGTGCATCACCACTCCATACCCACCACCAGAGCATGCATACCTTTTATCATATACCAGTTGGCCCCCTCTACACTTAGTTCCCACCCCTCAGCCCCCCTCTATTAGCTTCATTCTGCAGTCATCTATCTAGGCTTTGTTTTGGAGGTATCTAACAGATTGAGAAATCTATAATACTGAGGTGATCAGTATTGGCAATTTTTAATATGAAGTGGACCAGTCTTCAAATTAATCTTGTTTTAAGATCTTTTCAAACACAGTGTTAAGATAAAGGAGTTGGCCTATTTGGTGCTTAAAGATTACCTGACAGTTTCTGGATTCTTGACAACTTATTAAGACATTTCCAGTAGATAGAGAATCCCAGTAACTGCAGCTCAATAAAATCCCAGTAGACAGCTCTATAAAATGTAAATACTCTGTAATGTAATGGTAAATATTTAACCACTGGTTCAGATTTGTAGCATTTGCCAGTTTGAGTGGTAAATCCCCAGCCTGGCTAATGTCAATCTACCATTACTATGCCATTGAATGAAAAATTAGACAAACACAAATATTGTTCTCACCAGATGGTATATACACTGGCTCTAACACATCCAATGTGATTTAAATTCCCTATATGCTGATAGACAGTAATTCTTTTGTATATACTTTTATATCAGACACTGTGGGAAAATTTTTGTTTAACAAGCACTCATGTAAACAACAGTCTCTGAAATGAGTCCCAATTATCCTAGCCCCTGGGATTTAATCCTCTTGCTCTGAATGTGGCCAGAAGCTTTGATTTTCTTTAAACAAGTAGAATAGAGCAGTTCTGATCAGATGCCACTTCCGTAGTTATGTCACATAAGTTTACGACCATTTGCAGGAGTTACTTCCCAGGCTGCATTAGGGTCAACAAAGAACCATGTTAGGCAGAGGACCAGCCAGGAAATGAGAGAAACCTCAGGTGGAGAGTTAATTAGAAACAGGCCCTCACCCAGTGGTTCACAAGGAACCGGAATCCATCAGCAACCACCTGAGTCTGAAACCACATCTTTCCCTGAATAAGACTTGGGATAAAATGATAACCCAGAAGGACATCTTGATTGTAGCCTCCTAGACAATCCAGCTAAACTCTCCTACACGCCTAACTCTCAGGATCTTTACCATAACAAGTATATATTATTTTAAACCACTGTTTTCAAGAAATCACAGAAATATCATGTTGTTTACATGCTTTGTGCTATGTGTCAAACACTGTTCCAACAGTCTTAAAAATATTTACTCATTTAATCTGCATACTAACCCGAAGATATTGTTGACTCCATTTTATAAATATGAAAATGCAAGCATGCAGAGGGTAAATGCCTTATCCAAATGTGCTGAACAAGTAAAAGGACAGATAAGATTCCTACCAAAGCAGCTGAGCTCTTGAGTCTGTCATTAACTTCTAAACCAATGCCTGGATATGTCCTCTGTCAGCCTTAATGAATCTGTTATCCAGTGTAAGCTCCTAGCTAGAATATAGCACAATATGCTGCTTTGGAAGCATAATACTTTGTTAATGGAAGGGGGATAATACAATTTGTATGCCATCTCATTTGACTTGCACTGAGGTATTTTCTCATAAACACTGCCAGGACTTTCTGTGCTTCTTGGCAGCCTCAATCAAACCAAGCTATCAGATGGCTTAGTTGGTTAGACAAGGAGAGTGAAGATTGGTTGCAGCCCGTCTGCAATCTGTTTGTGTGCAGTTTGAGAAGAGACCTCTGCCAGCAGCCAAAGCCGGGCACTCTAAATACTTTAGCCCACATTATGTAATCATTGCTCCATCTTAACCATCATATCCCATCATCTCAATCCCCAGTTAGACTAAACAATCCTGATATCGTCCCATGTTCAAATAAGATTAAAGGGAAATGTCATTTGGCCTAAAATAGCCTTTTCATAAATAGAGTTAAAATAATAATTGGTTATATAATGTCAATGCTTCCATATTACTTTATTTAATATTGGCTATCAGATGTTCTGTCTTGTAAAGCTGAATAGTGTCAGACTATGAATGACAGATGGGAAACTCCATGTAATGAAAAACTTCTGGTGAATTCTTTAAATCAAATCTGATGATCATGTCTACATAATAGGTGGCCATCCTTTTACTATTCTAGCATTCAACTTCTTGACATTATTACAGCATGAAATAAATGTTTGCCATATAGAAGACACAGATCTGTGGTGGATTTGTTTGCAATAATCCATGAAATTCCCTAAATGTCCTTCCTTCCTCACTAGTGAGAGTACTCTAGGCTAGCAGTTCTCCAAGACCTGAGAGTACACAGCAAGTTTCCATAGAAACATTTATTGTGTCTGTGAATGAATTAATGATCGATATCCTCTTGGGATGTGCATGTATATATGTATATGATGCTCATACTGTATAGTTCTATTTATTAAATGTTAGAAGTATCACTTGTAGAAAGTAAACACTCTTGAATTTGCCACTATAGAATGGAACCCTTTGCCTGGGGTGTCACTGGTGGCAGAGAAACAGTCAAAGCATTCTTTTAGTTGTAGGCTTCATAGAAGATACTTGACATATACCTATTTTTCTACCTTACTGCCAATGATAAAGACATGAATAAGAAAGAAGGTGCCATGAAGAAAGTGTACTTTGTACGAGTATATCCATCTTGAGGGTTTTTTTCTCTTATTACTTTTAAGAAATCTTTCTGTAGGAGCAAGGAGAGGAGAGAGAATGGTATGGCACCACACAATCCATTTATCTAGTTGCACCTAGTTTCCATAGCACTGAGTTTGCTTTCCATGTGAGGACATGTGTTACTAATTAACTTAAAGGTTATAAGCAAATTATATCTAGCTCAAAACTTTCACATGCACAATCTGCTCTGTCAGGCAATATTAAACAAGATTCCATCTTGCTTACTGAGAAAATATCAAGCCTCCACTTGCAATAAGTCTGTTGTTTTCATGACTGTGGAAAAATGACAGATGCAAGGATGTTTTCACACTCAAACAATAGACATCCGTTTATGTTCACAAGCCTTGAGATGACCCTTCTGTTTTATAGACTTACTTTCTTTTGACTAAAGCAAATGCCCTTGAGAGAGGGCATTAAGGTAGCATTGTAAACTATTCAGTCTCAAAGTTGATTTAAAATTGTTGTCATGTCTTTCCCTCTTCTTACTCAAATGCCAGCCTAAACATATAGCGCTGTTGTTGCAGCCCTGATGGGTATTATGTCCTCTTTTCTTACTTGAGTTTATAGCAAATTGGCTGAACACTCTCAGGTTGTCAACACTTCTGTTTCATCCTTACCAGAGCTTGGCTTTCTCTTGTAGCAGCCACTGAGATGTTAGTTCAGACTACTTGCTGGTTATTTCTAGGTCATCTCACCCCTTGCACTGTGACTGGTGTAGTGATCTGGATCAGGTTTCAACTGTTCTTTAAAGTTTCTCACATCATCTTATTGTCTCCTACCCTGTTACTGATGATCTTTTGCATAAGTTAACTTGCTTTATTAAAAAAACACTCAAAAGTTAGCGACCCTTTATTATTATTCAGTTGTTGCTAGATGGTTCTTTTGATATGGGCAACATATTTGATCTCTGTTTGTCTAGTTCTTGCTTCTGCAGTCAAACAACTCAGTCATGTGGCCCATTGGATAATATAGGAAAGCTTTGGTCACACAATTGGAGGTGACTGAGGTACCAGAAATCTTGGCCCTGTGTTTTTTGGTCCAGAGGTTTAGCTTGTTCACATAGCCGTCTAACCTACAGGGAATTTTACAGACAAATTCTTCTTTTGAAAAGTGATTCTAGTTAGATTCCGCATGGCTCCTACTTAAATATCAAAGAAAATTCAATGGAAGGGAGGCATTTTGAGTATTTCAAAGGAACTGCTACTATCTATTTTTCTTTTGCTGGCATATATTGTATGTTTATTATTCATCTTTAAAATATCTAAATATGTATCATTGGTTACATATTTTTACTTGGTATATTTTAATTTAAACTTTTTTAAAAAATTGGTAATAGAAGAAATAAACAGGCCTATAAATTGAATAGACTTGTTAGCTTATCATGTAGTATTTAACTTCTTCAGTGTAAGAATGAATCAGTAACTCATTAAAATTTTAATAATTGAGGACAAAATAAGAATGAAAATAAGTAGAAAGTTTAAATCCATTATAGAGACACACATGACTAAAAATAAAGCTGGTTAGTTCACCTTACCAAATTCCTATTTTGTCTCTGACTACAATGGAATTAAACTACACATAAAATAAAGATAACTGGGAAATTGGCCAAATTTAAAAGAAAATAGTACACTTGGGAACTATGCATGTGTACATAAGCAAACCATGAGAGATATTAGCAGATAATTTTAATAGAAATCATAATATGCCCTTATTTTAAATAGCATTACTTTCTGGGGGCCTCCCAGGGGGCGCAGTGGTTGAGTGCTGGGTTGCGAAGCTGTCCGCAGCCTCTGCAGTGCTGGTTCGATCCCCGGCTGCTCCCCGGCCACCGGAGGAGGGTCCCGCATGGCGCACAGACCTCTCCTGCCGCCCGCTGCTCCCCTCAGCAGTGTACTTCGGTCCTTCTGCCTGCTCTGCTCCCCGCTCTGGCTCTGGTGAATTCTCTCACCCTCCCGCTCTTCTGACTGTACCCAGTGCTTGTATAAATAAATAAATCTTAAAAAGTATTACTTCTGTACTTGCAGATAATTTCTTCCATCAGGGTTTGGCTTTTCATTCTCTTTAGTAGTCTTACTTTTTTACATAGTCATGTTTACTTGTCCTCTCATTTATCTCTCCTTGCCTCCCTTGATTAAAAATGCTTCCTTTATTCTTAAATTAGGTAAACATTTAAACCTGAAAGAATTTCTGACTTTACTCCCTAAGTTCTTTCTTCCATAGAATTCTTTCTTCCATAGTCATCTTCTTCTCGGATATTAAAATGCTGTCTCTTAAGTTGATCAAGTCAAAAATCATGGATTTACAGTTGACCATTTTCTTCATCTCACATTTCATACTCTGTCAGAAAGTCCATTTGGCACCATCTCTAAGATATATCCACATTTTGTCAACTAATATCTCCATCATCATACCCTTGGTCTGAAGATCACACCCATATAAAAGGTAGACCTTCTCTCTCATTCCTTTGTTTGTTATAATACCTACTTAAGTACCTTCTCAACTTGATGTCCAAGGTGATAATTTAGAAAATTAAGTGATGCCATGTCACTGATTTTTAAAACTGGATTTATCTTTTCATTGTTCATTGTTTAAATTCTATAAAATGTGATAAATTTGTTTTTAAAAAACGTTGGCATGAAGGTGAATGAAACAATAGAAAGCCTGGGGGAGGGGAACAAACTCATGGATATGTGGTTAATTACTTTATGACAAAGGAGCTAAGAATATACAACAGAGAAGGGATAGATTTTCCAATAAATAGTGTTGGGGAAATTGGGCGGTCACATGTGAAAAATTGAACCTAGATCTCTATCTTAAAACACATGTAACAATCAGCTCAAGATGAATTAAAGACTTGAATGTAAGACCTGAAACTCTAAAACCACTAAGAGAAAATACAGGGAGTAAGCTCCTTCACCTTAGTTTTAGCAGTGATTTCTTTTGAATTTGACGTCAAATGAAAAGCTCACAAAACAAAAATAAGTGGAACTACATCAAGATAAAAAGCTTGTGCATTGCAAATGAAGCCTTCCACAAATAGAAAAAATGATGTATGAAATCAGAGAGAATATATGCAAACCATATATCTGACAAGGGTTAATATTCAAAATACACAACAAACTCATACAACTTAATTGCATAAAAACCTAATTAACCCAAGTAAAGTGCAGACAAAGTACCCTGATAGACATTTTTTCCAAAGGCAACATACAGATGGCCAACAGGTACATGAAAAGGTGCTAGCCATCACTAAGCATCAGAAAAAGGCAAATCAAAACCACAATAAAATATCACCTCATACTGGTTAGTATATTATCAAACAGAACAAAAAATGTGTGGAGGTGGATAAAAGCAAACACTAGAGCTTTTGATGTGAATGTGAACTGGTGTAGTCACTATGGAAAGTGGTATGAAATTCCTCAAAATATGAAAATAGAACTACCATATGATGCAGCTTTTCTACTTTGGGGTATATTATCCAGAGGAAACAGATTCATTATTGTGAAGAAATATCTGTAACACCTTGTTCATTGCAGTGTTATACACATGAGCTAAGCTATCAAAATAAAATTACCTTTATACATAGATATGTTCAAAGCGTCCAGTGTTCATTTGAAAAAGGAAATTTAGTCATTTACAACTATGGGTAAACAACTCATTATGCTTCATGAACTAAGACTTGTAAGTTATTTCCCACATTGAAGTAGTTTTCTATGTGAAATCGAAACTTATATATATATATATATATATGTGTGTGTGTGTGTATGTCAAACTCATAGAAATGGAGTAGAAAAGTCATTGCCAGGGATGAGTGGGTAAATATAGAAAGTTTGTTAAAAGGAAAAAAAAATCTAGAGTCAATATTGACAATTTCAATTTATTTATATATATATATTTTACATCATTCTTCATTTTTGTACAATATGTGCTTTCTCCTCTCAAGTGTAGTCCCTGTGAAATTCCCACCACCCATTCACCCGAGAACCATCACCATAGTCCCTTGTGCTCTTCCTTCCCCTGTTTTGATCCTTCTCCCTCCTCCCCTGTAGAAGTTCTCTGATTTATGGTTGCCTGTTGATTTTGATTTTTAATTTATTATAATTACTTTTTTTTTCCTGATCCCTTATTTAGTTCCTCTGTATTCCTCCTGTAACTGAAAATACCCAATGTTTTTATTTTTCTTTCTGGCTTATTTCACTGAGCATGATCCCTTCCAGCTCCATCCATGTTGCTGTGAATGGCATGAGTTTATCATTTTTGATTGCTGAATAATATTCCATTGTGTATATGTACCACTTCTTCTTGATCCAATCATCTACATGGGGGCATTTGGATTGTTTCCGTAGCTTAGCTATTGTAAAATGTGCTGCAGTAACCATAGGGATGCAAGTGTCCTTTTGCACAAAAACATTAATTCAAAAGTATTTACAGTTTTTTTTTTTAAAAGATTTATTTATTTATTTATACAAGCACTGGGTATAGTCAGAAGCGTGGGAGGGTGAGAGAATTCACCAGAGCCAGAGCGGGGAGCAGAGCAGGCAGAAGGACCGAAGTACACTGCTGAGGGGAGCAGCGGGCGGCAGGAGAGGCCTGCGCACCATGTGGGACCCTCCTCTGGTGGCCAGGGAGCAGCCGGGGATCGAACCAGCGCTGCAGAGGCTGCGGGCAACTTCGCAACCCAGCGCTCAACCGCTGCGCTACTGGGGAGGCCCAGTATTTACAGTTTTTAAGGCATGTTTGCTTACCCATTTACACTTCAAGTTTATTGGTATAAAAATTTTCACAATACTCATGATCACATGAGTATGCCTGTAATGTTTGTGAAATTGACTGTTTCCCTTTGTCATGATCAGTTCCAAGGCAAGTTTAAAAAAAAAAAAGTTTTCTATAGAAACAACTTTAAGTATTTTTGATATTTTATAATGCATGTTGTGTTAATTTCTCCTTTAATTTATTATTTCATTCCTAGGAATATCTGTATTTATTTTGCTGTCTTTTTCTATTAAGGAAATCTCTTGGTCATGCATTTTCTTTCTTTCATTACTCCAAAGGAGCTACTTAAGTTTTTCATTTTCCACTCCAAGTACAGTCTTCATATCATTCCACAGCTATTGTTGTATCATATCATTATAGTTATGTTTCAGGCATTTTCTTAAAACCAATGTGATATTTTTCTCAGACATGGTGTTGTCTTCAAATGCACATCTTAATTCCCAGAATCTTGAAACTTAACAGCCACATTTATTTATTTATTTATTTTGTTATTTTTTTTAATAATCACATTTTAGTTGTAATTTTCTCAGTAGTTCTGCGGGCAGACAAAATTTTCTGCATGACTTCAGTGTGTGAAATTGGTTGACCTGATACATGCTCATATTTGAAAATGCTCAATATATGCTTCAACAATGTTTGCATCCATTGTGGGGTCAGTGTGTTGTAGTATCTATTAAAATGTTTGTGAATTATATTGTTCAATACCTATACATTCTCCATGCATTTGGCCCTTTTGTTCCATAACTCACTGAAAGATGTGTTTAAACATCTACTCCTGTAATTGTTGATTTGTCTGCTTTTAGTATATTGGTGTCATTTAATTTCCTTTATATCCTTTGTGTGCTGTTTCTGTGATATTTAGAATTTTTATGGTAAATTGAACTAATGTCTATGAGGTGTTCCATTGTATCTCTAGCAAGCTTTATCTAAAAGTATTGGAACTAGTAGTACAGTTGTAACAGTTTGTTTTGGTTAGTTTGCATATTATAGACTTCCTGTCACTTGATATTTTATATTTCCATGTTTTACATTTGACCTAATCTCCATAAATCAGTGGCGCAAATCTCTGCATTCACTTCTTCAATCTCCATTCTGTCCCATTGCTTTACTTGCCTATCTTTATGTCAGACACCCAGTATCCTATTTACTTTTCATGAAATCTTTGTATCTGGCAGTATCAGGTCTTCGTTTGTATTCTCTTTCATCGCAATTGCCTTGGAAGAATTTCTCTTCTTCTTGAGATGTGTGAAGCTGAACCCAGATCTCATTTCCATTTTAACAAATGACCTAAAGCTAACAGTCTAAATAAACCGTAACTTTTATTTAGTCCATGAAATTAAATGACACAAATATACTAAAAGCAGACAAATCAACAATTACTGGAGTAGATGTTGAAACACATCTTTCAATAATTTATGGAACAAAAAGGCCAAATGCATGGAGAATGCATAGGTATTGAACAATATAATTCCATCATGCTGATGTCATAGGTGGTCAAGGGAACCTAATTCAAAGGAAAGACCTATTTCAATAAAGGGAGATGAGACACATGAGCCATGCAATTTCAGTCAGATCTTGGAAGGAAGATATGGCTGCCATAGAAAGAGTTTTAAAAGAAATTATCTATAACTTTAATGAACTTCTAGAATTGAATTTGAGCTAAAACATCAGTTTACAACAACTGGACATTCTAGATATAACAACAGTGTGTAGATGCACTACTTTTCTCCAAAGGCCTCCATTGATGGTTCGCAGGATAGATTGACTCAAGGAAGGACAATGAAGGAAAACCACACAAAGCATGAAGTAAACCACTCAGCCCTTTAATTCCTGGGCAATTCTACCTGGGAAGTGGATAAATTATTACTTCAACACATGTAGAAGTGCCTTAGTCAAAGCTCCATATTAGTTCATGCTAAATTGTCTTACATTAGTGCAGATGAAATGAGTCTATCATCCTCTCTCTAATACCAAACATCACTAAAAAACTACTGCTAAATGCTTCCCAGAATTTCCTCCCCTCAAAGATAAGTAACAAAGTAAGGATGTCTTATCATATGGCATTTATTCAATATTTAATTGGAGGCGCTAACCAATACAAGATAAGAAGGTAAAAATGCAGAGATTAGAAATGAAGAAACAAAATTACCTTTATACATACATATGTTCTTCTGTGTAGAAAACAGCAAAGAAAACAATGAAGTTACTTACTACTAAGAATTAAGTAATTGTAGGTTATAAAGCCAAAATACAAAAACTAAATTATTTTTCTAAAAACAGTGAACAGTTAGAAATTATAAAAATGGTGTACATTATAATAGTATGAACATTTGAAACACTTCAGGATTAATAAAATACGTACAAGATTTGTATGATCAAGCAAAACATTGATGAAAGAAGACCTTCACTATATGGGGAAAAATGTGATGTTCATAGATGGGGTGCTCTGTTCTTTAGACGTCAATTCTCCCCAAATTGAGCAATGTATTATATACAATCTCAATCAAAAATCTAGGGAGGATCATTTTTGTAGAAATTGATATTATCACACATGAAAATTTATATAAAAAAAGAGCAAAGATAGAATTATATTGTATAAGGACAGACTTATGGATCAGTGGTGCAGAATAGAGAGTTTGAATTGGGCCCACATATATATGGTGCCAAAGAAATACAGAACAATTGTAACTTCAACGAATGATGTTAGGATACTTCAAAATCCAATGTAAGCAAATAAGCCTCCCATTCCTACAGTCATTTGCAGAAATCATCTCAATTAAGAAATCAAACATTGATAAAAATGAGCTTCATTGACCCCTTTTGCTTTTTGAAAATCACTACACCAAAGTACAAAACCCAACCCATCATTTGAGAAAACACTTCCACATACATACCAGGACTTGTCCTTTGGAACTTGTATATATCCAGAGGACACAAAAAACTCCCAATCACAAAATAAATAGAACAACCTAATAAAGTGGACAAAAATGTGAACACTTAACTAAAGAATATATTTGAATGCTAAGTATGCACATGTGTAGAGGCCCCACACCAGTGGTTATTATGGAAATGCACATTAAACCTGCTCCTACACTCCTGGTAGAATGGCTAAAAGGACAGGAAACAAGACCACCATCACCATGTGTGCCCTGGGTGCAGAACAAGTAGAATCCTCACACATTGCTGTTAAGAATGCAGGAGAATAACTTGTGACAATGCAAAATGGTTGTTTAGGTGTTAGGGGTTTTTCCCCAGGCTACCTTTTACCAGAAATAAAGACGCACTGAGTAATTTACTATAAGGTGCATCCTTTCAATTCTGAAGCCATGTATTTTGCAGAGCATTGCTCATAGATTCATTATGCAGATTATTGGAAGCGGTGAAAATGGTACCATTTTATTACTTCTAGCTTAATTATGCAGATTAGGAAGCCCATTATCTAATTCACTTCAATTATTACACTATTGGTACATTTTTACATTTGAAATTTTTCTAGTTAACCAGTAGAGTTTCTAAAGCCTTTATCTGTGGATAGAATAAAGTTAAAAACAGGTTTCCTTAGTAAGGGGTTAACTTTATTTATTATTCTTTATTCTTTAAAAGAAAGAATAATATATTTTAGAGAAAGATAATCATTTGCCCATAAAAATGTTTCATAATGCAGCACTAGACTGACTGTTTTATAAGCAAATATACTTTCTCCTCTTCAAATTTATGCTTTAAAAATCTGTCCTACATTTGTTAGATAAGGTGACCCTCATGTAAGAATAATGAGGGAAAACACTGTTTACTTTGTGTGAGCCCAGATTTGTGTATAGCATGCCACTAGGCCCACAAGAGGATTTTTTCCAAGTATATGCACTCCTCAGAGAATATTGATTTAAAAAAAATGTTTTCTTCATTTCATTATATTTGGCCTAGTCTTCTAGAGGCTCAGTACTTTCTAAGGGTCCAACAAAAATTGGTGTTAATGGTCCATGTGCCCCTTCCTCCAGTTTTATTGAAACAGGATAGGTTATTTCTTATGTGTACCAAAAGAAAAATCTATAAAAGATAAGTAAAATGCAATTTCCATTACACAGTTGTTGAATTTCTATGCTCTTCTACAAATATTAGGTCGTACCCATTAACACAGCAATTTCTTAGTTCTTTCTTTCTTTTCTCCTTCCTGTAAGTCCCAAAGTATTTTCAGACTGGCAAACATTGGAGTAATTTTTGGGGACTTGGGCTAATTGACAGAAATACCACACGGGGTTTGACAAAAAGAGTTCTTTTCACTCAGTGACAAAAGAAAGATCTGTGTAAGCTCAGGAGCCCTTTACAAGTATTTCCTCAAATGACTGCAAATTGGGAAACTTGCTATTTGACTCTGCAAAGCAGTTTTGTCAGACTGTGAACCTGACAGTTATGAAACATTGGTCCAAAATGTTTGCAAGAACAAGATGTTCCTCTTCAGCTCTCACAACTGTGGAGAAGAGATGATTGTTGCCATAATTGATACCAATTTGTTTGACTCATGATCAAACATGGCAGACAGCTCAGTAGCGTCTTGCTGCCTTGAATCAGCACATCTTGATTTTTATTGGTGTCCTCATAAAGTGCCAAATGGGTGGGTGGATATGCTGTCAAAGTGATGGCACTGAAATTATCAACACTTTATCTTAAGGTCATTTCAGGTGTGTTCCTAAGATATGTTATGGATGAGGGTTGATATATGATGACTATTCCAGGAGTTGAAATTTACATACAGATGAGTATTAGATGAGAGCATAAAATAAGTCAGTGTAAGAGAGCAAAACACATGGTTTGCTCCCTTTAAAATCTTTCTAATTTAAGGAGCTGTGACAAATAATTTCTAGAAAAAGCCTGAAATCTTTCATATTTCTGAAAATATTTCAATATATTCAGAGAGCAGAGCATCACTGTGAGTGACCCAGGCCATTGGTAATACACAGGACAGGTTCTACTGCCTAAGATTAACAGTTACTACCATGTACGTATATGTGAATCACAAATGCAAGATGAAAATATTCTAGAAATCTCTAAGACCTGTGTAACTTCAAGCCCACATGCCTTAGCGTGTTTTTGCTTTGCAATGTCGAGAATTCAGCTCTACTGAGGTCTGGTACACCATGTGGGTCACCTCCCTGGCTGGGGATGGAACTCATGTTGCAGTGACTGCAGATAGCTTCATAGAGCTGGGACTTAACCCCTTGTGCCACCAGGGAGGCCCAGATGTGTTCATTCTTTTATGGAAACATATAAACCAGTAATAGTTGCAATTATCTGACACATTTGTAACTTCCTGTGTACCTCATTCCAGTCTCTTGTTTATTTGATCTGATAAGCTGAATTAGGATAAAGCAACTTGACAATCTACCATTTCAGACCAAGGGAAACGTCTCATAATATCCTGTCTAATGGAAACTGTGCCATAATAAATAAGTACTTTTTAAGTGACTAAATGTGTAGTTGTTTTTTACATGGCGATGAAACAGTAAAGAACCAAGAAATACTTGTTCAATATTTAATTTCAAAATGTTCACTGAATTCTGAGTAAAATTTGCTTTGCTTCTTGATCTACCACTTACTCAACAGACATAATTTAACTTTGAGTATGGCTAATTACCAATAGCAGGATGACTTTGAGAGAGACCATGAAAACAGTCTTACCTAGAGCTTTTCTGACTTCCAAATTGACATGCATTTGGAAGATTTGTTTTGAGAATCTAAATTTTTTTCATTGGTTATATGGACAGTATCATCAATAATACTTTTGCTCACTCAATTTCCCATCAGTCTGAATAGTTCTTTGTTTATAATTAAAAATACTTTTGCAGTGATGTGCTTCCAAGTGAGTCTCTGATAGTAATTTGTGAGATTTTATTTGACAGGGACTATATCTAATTCAACTCTAGATACTCAAACACATAACAAGCAGTTTCTGACATGTTGACCACACTATCAATGTTTCTTAAAAATTCATGCATATAATACATAGCATAAAAGGGCCATATATTTACATAAGTATGTAAAATCTTTAAATTGTATTCAAACCATATAGTTATAAAGCATGCACCATTATTAGTACATGAGATCACTAGCACATAATGGATCATAAAAAAAATAATTATTTATGCCTACAGCCTTGCAAATGGGAAGGTCCTAATCCAGATGGTATGGTTCTAATCCAAATTATAAACATAGTACAGCAGATTCGTGTCTGGCTCACATTTCCTTTTCCTGAAAGGTACACCCATCTCCAGCTGTTGTGTGTATTGGTTGCTAATGGTTGATCCTTTCTGAAGAACACATCTGGAGGTGTGACAATTCTGTGGTGTGATTTACGTTGCAGAGACTATGTTGGATAAGGTCACCTACGCCTACTCCTTTGCTTGGTACTTTCTCCTTTTTTTGATTGTTTTCCTTGCTATCATATAGGTCCTTCTCTGAAGAGCACTTCCTCATCTCTTGCCTCTGTATTGAAGTCATAACTTTATGATCTATATCTGGTCTAGATGTGAGGGAAGTTTCTCAGCTGCAGTTTCTCTGAGGCAACTCTTCTTCATTCTAGACACTTGCAACTACTCCAGAAATGGGTGTCACTGTTTCATGGCAGGGCCTAAATCATCTAGATGTGTCCAGGTCCACCTCCTTCAAAGACAGGGAATGTTCTTTGTGACCCAGTTCTGCTACCTGCAGCTTGTTTCTTAATCCATTGATCTCCAGTGTCTTGGCTAAGCCCTTTGAGATTGTTCTTTGCTGTAAGAAATGGCTTGTGTTTTGTATTGAGCGGCTTGCTTAGCCTGTGTCCTGCCTGTAGAAAGCTGGCTACCCTAAAGCCTTTGTTCCACTTTTATTTTACTTATTTTTTAAAATATTTATTTATGTATTTATACAAGAACCAGGGTACAGGCCAGATGCACAGAAGGATGAGAGGATTCACCAGAGACAGAGCAGGGAACAGAACAGGCAGATTGATGAAATACACTGCTGAGGGGAGCAGCGGGCCGGACAGGAGAGATCTGCGGGCATCATGTGGGACCCTCGCCAGCCGTCCGGGATCAAACCGGCACTGTAGAGGCTGCGGACAGCTGCACAGTGTGGCGCTCAACTGACTGCGCCACCAGGGGAGGCCCACCTTCATTCCACTTTAAAGTGACCCAGGGCTTTATCTCCAATCTGATGGTGCTGTGGCCAGGAACACTCTTTAACACATTGGTTTGGTGATTTGGCCTGAATTTGCTCATGATGATCTGGCCTCTCAAAGTTGTTTATGTTCTCCAAAGTGGCCCTTCTGCTGTATCTAGGGCTGGTCAGCTTGCCAGCTTTTCCTTCCAGTGGGTCTTGGATCATCAGCAAGTATGTTGTTCTCACATTGGGATTGCCACATTAGTGATGCAAGGTTAATATCTAAGGTTAATATCTAACCTTAAACTGGGCCTCCCTGGTGGCACAAGGGGTTAAGATGCAACCTATGAAGCAAATGGCAGCCACTGCAGCAAAAGTTCCATCCCTGGCCAGGGAGCTACCCACATGGGCAGCTGACCTCTCCTGTCTAGCCCGCTGCTCCCCTCAGCAGTATATTTCAGTCACTCTTCCTGTTCTGTTCCCCACTCTGTCTCTGGTGAATCCTCTCACCTCCCCGCATCTCTGGCCTGTACCTCAGTTCTTGTATGCATAAATAAATAAATCTTTAAAAAAAAATCTAGGGCCTCCCTGGTGACATAGCAGTTGAGCACTGGGTTGCGAAGCTGCCCACAGCCTCTGCAGCTCTGGTTCCATCCCCGGCCCCCAGCGAGGGTCCCACATGGTGCGCAGACTTCTCCTGCCACCCGCTGCTCCCCTCAGCAGTGTACTTCATCAGTCTGCCTGTTCTGCTTTCCGCTCTGGCTCTGGTGAATTCTCTCACCTTCCCGTGCTTCTGACTGTACCCAGTGCTTATATAAATAAATAAATCTTTTAAAAAAAATCTAGCCTTAAACCTCTCAACTTCATTTTTGTTGAATCAGTCATAGCATGTCCCCAAAGAGGTCTAGATGTCAGGATATGAAATAGACTACATCTTCTAGGATGAGCTGAGAAGTCACGTTGAAGAGAATATGACAAGGGAATAAGAGGGATTCTTGTGGCCAACTTTGCAAATAATCTACCGAGGTTGAAGAACCTAATTAATAGATTATTGCTTATTCTTTGAATAGTAGTCCCCAAATGGTTAATTTACAACCATTTCAAACAATTCAATAAATACACTTTTCTGGACCAAACTCTTAATGACAGTGCTTCATGTACTATTGCATAACTATTACAGAATAATAAGAAGCATTGTGTAAGTAATTATATTTCAAAGGGATAATTTGATTTATAAATATTATTGTTTGTATTTGTTATGAGTGATTTTCTCATATTTAGATGTTTTTCTTTCTTTTCCCAAATGGCCTACACCTTGTCATCATTATCCTGTTTCACATTGTTGCATTTGCATGTGTTTAGTTATCCTGTTTCATTAGCTTGTTAGCTAATTTGTTGCCTTTAAATAATAATGCAACAGAACTTATAACACTAAGTGTTCATTACTTAGTGGGTTGACGCAATCTCTGAAAATTTTTTTCCTAATATATTCCAGTTCATTAAATGCTTTCATAGTATTCTAAAAAGTAAATAGTTAATATCTATAATTCATAGCCTGAATATTTTGAGAAATGGATCCTAGATTTGGTTTGCAGCTATTTTAGCCAAATTTCCCTAATAATACTGATTTATTTTACTGTATAAAACTTGAAATTGGCTATTGAGACATTCTCCATGCTATTAAAATATGTTGAAATTATTTGTTTAGATTATATAGTAATGTAGAAACTTTAAAATATTATCACAGTTATCTCTTGTCCCTTTTATCTGTCCCAAATATATGATTGATTGTTATAGATATGAGTGTTAATAGGGGGCAAAATATATTAAAGTCATTCAGGACTTGCACAGTGATTGGCTCTTTTCATAAGTTACCTTAACTTTGTATTAGCATTTGTAAGAAACTGGTCCAGTAAAATTGTTTTAAATTTTTCCTTTGTTTGTTTGTTGATGTACCATCATTGTATTGTATATACTAAATGTAATCATCTCTTCTAACTTTTAGTCTCTATTTTTCTTCCACTCTGATCTTAAATAAAAGTGGCTAGAATGGGTATCCTGTTTTGTTCCTGATTTTAAAGGAAAAACTACTGGCTTGTAGCCAGTGAGTATTATATAAGCTGTGGGTTTATCATATATGGCTTTTACTGTTTTGGGTATTCTCCCTGTGTACCCACTTTGTTGAGAGTTTTTTTAAATAATAAATGGATGTTAAATTTTGTATTTTTCTTCATCTATAATATAATGAAATTATTTGTATCCTCCATTGTTAATGTAGTATCATACTGATTGATTATGGATGGTGAACCTTGAAATCCTGGATGTATCTTACTTGATCATAGTGTATGGTCTTTGTAATGTGTTGTTATATTTGGTTTGCTAACATTTTGTTAAGATTTTTGCATCTGTTTCCATGAAAGATGTTGGCCTATGCTTTTCTTAGGGTATCATTTTCCAGTTTTCAATACAGGATAATGCTGGCTTTGTAAAAATAAATTTGGAAGTATTATATCATTTTTTTTGGAACTGTGTGAGAAAGATTGGTAATAATTTTTCTTTTAATGTTTGGTAGAATTCACCAGTGGAGACGTCTGTTCTGTACTTTTGTTTATTTGGAGATTTTTATGAGTAATTCCTTGTCTTTACTATTGTTCTTTTCATATTTTCTAGTTCTTCATGATTTAATCTTGACAGATATTTATAGCAACTTTTCCATTTCATCTAGATTTTACAATTGGCTGGTGAAAATTTGGTCATCATAGTCTTATATAATCTTTTGTATATCTGTGGTATCGTTAGGGGGAAAGGATGTTCTGAGCAAACTCCCACAGGCTTTGTGGACTCTACCCTAATCCATCAAGACACTGGGAACTACAAATCCCATGATCACCAAAGGGAGGATTGTGAGGACCTGAGGGTGGAGTTAGCAGCCATGTTTTTGTTTTGGGGTATGTAACCAGCCATGTGAGCTGGGATCACCCTCGTGGTCCCAAGACACTTGGCTTTTCACTAGCTCTTGGTGGTTCATTGGGATTCGAGGTCAGCGGAATGGGTAGAATGCATTTACAAATTTATCTCCCTCTTTTTCTCCCTGAGTTATTAATTTCCTCAATCCGCCTTCCCTTGTAAATAAACCTTTTATTAACCTTTTGTGTGTGCCTGTAGTTTAGCATTAATAAGTCCCCTTTAAGCGTGCAGGTGAGGACCCACAGTCAGTCAAGCCATTACATACAGAGGTTGCTCTGTAACAGTATCAGTTTCAGTGGTATTATCTCCTTCCACTGCTGATTTCATTTGAATCTTCTATTTCTTTCAATTTTGTTTATCTTTTAAGTAAAAGCTCTTAGTTTTACTAGTTTTTCTATTTTGTAAACTCCATTTCATTTATTTGTACTCCAATCTTTGTTACGTCTTCCTTCTACTAACTTTTGGCTTCATTTGTTCTTTTCTTGTTCCTTGGCATGTGAAGTTATTTTGTTATTTGGCATTTTTCTTTTAATGTAGGCATTTATCACATTTTAGAACTATTTTTTACTGCACCCCATAAGTTTTGGTGTGTTTCAGTGCCCTTTTCATTCATCTCAAGCTGTTTTTTACAAATTTTCATTGATGTTGTCTGTAACATTGTTTAGTATCATTTTGTTTATTCTTGAGTACCTGTAATTTTTCCACTTTTCTCGTACTGATTTCTAGCTTCATAAAATTGTGTATCCCAGTCTTGTAGCCTGATGTATATTAGGTGCTCACCAAAGGTTTTGTAACAAAATACATAATATGCACACAGTTGATTCTAACTAAAATATCAACTGTAGTAAAGTAACATCTTAAATATGAATATTATGTAAGAAAATAGAGGTTTGAAAGTTTCAAATTACATTTTGAGTTTATTTTAATATAATATTTAGGGTATAGTATTTCTATATGAAAATATAACACAGTCCTCCAACAATGGGTAATTTCACTTTCAATTTATTTTTCTATGTCAGTAAATATATTTTATTGAAAATGTTTGATTATCTTTTGAGGGACATCAAGGAAACAGATAATTGGTATTTTCAGAGTTCTAAGAAATTCTTAAGAACATCCAGTGCTGTCCAGATAGGGAGAAAAATCTATTTTAATACTGCCTTGCTAGTAATATTAGGTGACAAAATAATAACTTACACGGTTAAAGATTGCCTATTATATCAAATATTGGAGAAATTTTGCTTAAGATACTGATTACCTGAAACATTCATCTAAATTGGATTTCTAAAAAGAAAATCCCAGAAAATTGATTAGCTAAAATTTTCTGAAATTAGGGTACTTTCAATGTAGGATGCATGATTTGTAATCCATAAAAGAAATTATATACTTGGAGTACACAAATGCATTTTAATATTTCCAAAGGCATACAGTGTCAGCCTTTTGAATATGTCTTCATAGTTCTGAGGCTGCAGGCTTGCTTTATAACAAAGTTAGCTGCATTATATCAATATAATGGGGCTAAAGTTTTAATTTGTCTTTGAATCTTCTCACAAATTGCTCTTTTGCAATGTAAAATTAATAAACAGTAATTTCAGAGCTTTTTATTAATTCCTCTGTGGAACAGAATATTTGTAAATGTATAGTGGCTTGAATTTTTCTAGATAACTTATTAATGAACTGAGTGATTTTAAAGTCTTACAGATCTGTTACATGATCAACCATAATTTTAATGAGATCATTTGGTCTAATAATTATCAAATTTAACAAGATCATATTCAATTATGCTCAGCTCTAGTTGCAATGTTTTCATGTTATTCCTTAGGATTCTCTTGTTTTTAAGGAGAGAATATTAAAATTATAAATTAGCAAGAATATAAGGAAGGGCCTCCCCCGGTGGCGCAGTGGTTGAGCGCTGGGCTGTGAAGCTGCCTGCAGCCTTTGCAGCACCAGTTCTATTCCCGGCCACCGGTGAGGGTCCCAAGTGGCGTGCAGACCTCTCCTGCCCCCTGCTGCTCCCCTCAGCAGTGTATTTCATCAGTCTTCCTGTTCTGTTCCCTGCTCTGGCTCTCGTGATTTCTCTCACCCTCCCGCACTTCTAACTGTACCCAGTGCTTGTAGAAATAAATAAATCTTAAAGAAAAAAAAACAAAAAAAAAAAAACCCACAAATGTCACACTCTTTGCAGTGACATTTAAAAAAAAAAAAGAATAAAAGGAAGCAGAATTTTTTATAGTCAAATTAAGAGTGGAACATGATTCATGTTTCCTATATCCTTCATCAAATAATCAAAGTAGTTCTCAAAGCAAATATTATTTAACTGTAAAAATACCTGAAAGGGTAGTTTAGAAGTAAGTGCTCAACATACCTGCAGTATTCAAAGTCTAGCAGCTCACATTGAAAAGTTTCAGATCCCCAACTGTACACAGCATTGTAATGACCATCTTTTTTTAAAAAAGAAAGAACCATTTTTGATTTTTTAAGAAATATGTTAAACTTTATTTTTGTGTATAAGAACTGGGGAATAGGCCAGCAGTGCGGGGGATGAGAAGAGTCACCAGAAACAGAGTGGGGAGCAAAACAGGCAGATTTAGTGAAATACACTGCTAAGGGGAGCAGTGGGCAAGACAGGAGAGATCTGCTGCGCCATGTGGGTAGCTCCCTGGCTGGGGATAGAACTAAGACCATAGTGGTGATAGTGCTGGGACAACCTTTAGGACACCAGGGAGGCCCGCAATAACCATCTTAACAACAACAACAAAAAAAGTAAGTCCCTGCAATGAGGGAAAATGATTACATTTTTCAATGTTCACATAAATTAGATCATTTGTTCTGTATATGACTTGAAGAGAAGATTTACCCCATATTGTAGTACACCTGACTTGATAGCATTGTCTCTAATTTAACATCAGTTTGTTCTGACTGTAATATAAAATGTTTTATTTTAATGTCGATGCTTTCTTTATAATTCTTTTATTTTGAGATAATTAGAGTTGTAATTTGTGCACATGCAGTTGTAAGAAACAATAGAGAGATACCATGTTACCCTTTTTACCCAGTTTCTTGCTGTGGTAACAACTTGCAAAATCAAAACAGGATATTGACTTTGAGACAGTGAAAATACAGCACATTCCCATTACCTTAGAGATCCCTCATGTGTGATATCCATTGTTTTACATTTGTTTTAGATTTGCTTTATGGCCGGAATATGGTCTACTTCACTGTATGTTTCTTGGGTGCTTGCAAAAAATTAGTATCGTGTCATTGTTGGGTGCACGGTCCTATAAATGTTGGTACAATTCTTTTGACTGATGGAGTTGTTAAGCTGTTCTACACCGATGCTAATCTTATAGCTGATTTTATATATAGTTACTTTATTAATACTGAGGGAGGGATATTTAAATCTTTTTCTCCTAGCACTACTAGTGTTTGATTCATATGCTTGTACCTCTGTTGTTTGGTGCATATATTTTGGATTGCTATATTTTCTTTGTGGATTAACCTGAAAACTATATTTTCTCTGTCTTTTGATAATTAGCTTTTATTTCTACCTAATGGTATTGCTGTAATGACCCCTGTTTTTCTTACATGGTATATACTGTATCATTTTCAGTTGTTTTATTTTAGCCTTACCAGTGTTGTTATATATGACATGAGTTTCTTGTGGACATATATATTTGAGTCATGTCTTAGGGTCTGCCTATGTCTGGGTTTAATTGGAATCTTTAGATGATTTACATATAATTTAATTATTGAATTGTTTAGAGCCTACTTTTCTCTCTAATGTTTACGCTTTGCTTTTCGTGTCTCTATTATCTTTTTTTCTGCCTTCCTGTGGGTAGTTTGAGCATATGTGTGTGTACAATCATTGCCTACTGATTATACACGCTTTACCAGTTTAAGTAGAATAATCTAGTATTTAGAACCACATTAAACTATATACTTTGGCATCAATCATCAAGTATAATTGGGAAAACTTAAGAAGAGCATATTTTTGCTGTCCTTATTTGTTCTTATTTTCTGATATTCCAAGGCTGCTTCTTTTATTTTTCCTTTTATGTTTACACAGTTTGCTTTCGCTATTCCTTTAAGGTAGATCCGCAGGACGTAAATTCTCTTAATATTCCTTCATTTGGTAGTGTCCTGATTCTGCCTTCACACTTCAAAGATACTTTCATTAAGTGTAAGATTCTGGGTTGACCACACCTTTCCTTCATCAATTGATAAGTATTATGCCAATTCTTAGTTCCATTTTCAGGTAATTTCTGGCATTTTCTTTCTTTCTTGAGGCTTTCCATTAGTTTCTGTCTATATCAAGTGTGTTCATCATTGTTTGTCAAAGTTTCTTTTGAATGGTTGCTGTAAAATCTTTCTTCAAAAATTCTAGCATCTCACTTTACTGTTATCTTTTCCATCTGGTTTGAGATCTTTCTTATTCTTGTATAACAAATAATTTTTCACTAAAATGTGGATATTTTCAGTATTTTAAGATTGGGTCTTATTTAAATTTATTTTAGGTGGCTTCCTTTGTTACCAATCTGGCATGGGAATTGAAGGCCCTGACTTATTTGTACCAACTAGGGGTAAAAATTCTACTTTCTTCCGTCATCCTCCATTGATGGTTAATGGGAGAGCTAATTACTCTTTGTTGAATGTAGGAGTGCCAGCTCCCCATTAAGCCTTCCTTTCACACATCTCTGGCTGAGAGGCATAGTAAAGTGTCATTATTATGCTCCTCACAACTATCCCATGGGGAATGTGTGGTAGCTTTGTCCATACTGGTTAGAGATTAAAAATTCCGACTCTCCACTCTATCTCCTACTACCTTTGGGCAAGGTGTGGGATACCTCATTTCTGCTACACAAGAAAAGAAGTGTGTGTTTTCTTTATGGTTTTTGCTGACATGTGAGACAGAGGAGAGCAGCATTTCTCCATCTCAGTGATGTGTCCTTCCCACTCTCTCAGCCTTCTCTGAGGTCACCCCATTGGGCATAGGAGTGCCTTCTGGGTACAGTTGTGAGAGATAGAAGTCTATATTCTCTGCTTAGCAGTTTTTCATGGATAATAATGCACAGTCACCTGTTTTAGTGTTTCACTTTGTGGAGTAGGGAAGTTACTGTTTAAAAGCGTTCTGTATTTATGTCCCCTACTGAAGAGAGCAGTCTTTTCTTTGGCTTTTTACGTTCTCCATTTTTGTTATTTCCAGATTACTGGCTTATTCTGTTCTGAATCTAAGAGATGTGAGACATAAGAAAACCTTGTGAACGCTCTGCAATGCTGTGCCTTGGAATTTGAACTTTATATACCCAAGCTGTCACTTTCCTTAACTTTCGGAGCATGTTTGAACTTTTTTTATATATCATTTGTAAGATATTAGCATATTTAGAAGGAGGAAAAAAGAAAAGTACTTGCTCTTTCTAGAAACAAGTAGTAAGTACTTTTTGAATGTCAAATATATGTAAGGCTTTTCTGAAAATACTCTACCTTTTAAGCTATGAACGTTATGAAGTTTATTGTCTGGAATGAAGAAAGGAATAGATTCATGATATGCTTTAGTTATTACACTAGGATTCTTAAAAAAAAAAAAAAAGAACAATCTTGAAAGCTTTTTTTTTTTTTTTTTTTAAGATTTATTTATTTATTTACACAACACTGGGTATAGTCAGAAGCGCAGGAGGGTGAGAGAATTCACCAGAGCCAGAGCGGGGAACAGAACAGGCAGACCGATGAAATACACTGCTGAGGGGAGCAGTGGACGCAGCAAGAGAGGTCTGCGGGCCATATGGGACCCTTGCCAGCGGCCGAGTTTCAAACGGGCACTGCAGAGGCTGCGGGCAGCCTCTCAGCCCAGCGCCCAACTGCTGTGCCACTGGGGAGGCCCTTGAAAGCTTTTATATACAAATAAACATGGTATTTTTACTTTTCTAACTTGTGATTTCTCCCTTTCTGTATCAGCACATGTGCTTTAGAAACTTAGGTCTTGATGCTTCAGTATAAACTAGTGGTAGAAATTACTAAGGATAACTCTTACCTTCTTTCCATGAGATTTAAAGATCTTTGTGTAAGACATAAGATAGCTAAGATATGAAGAAAACCTTACTTAACCAGGAAATGTTGGAGGTCCTTTGGAGAATGAGACAGTAGTGAGGCAGTGTATTCTTGCTTCATTGCCAGCACCAACCCAAACTGAAAGCCAATCCTCAAAGCAAGGGGCATAGTGGCCTGCAATGTTTTCTGGGCTGTGGTGGATACTGCCTTGGAGCAAACCTCCTGTCAGTAGCAGTTGCCACTGCAAAATAGATAGAGCTAAGAGCAGTTCCACTGTGCTGTGCTCAAGGTTCAAAAAAATGCCTTTGCTTCCCACTTGGAGGTGTGCATGGGCCTTGATAACCAATGAGCTTGGCACGTAGCAGCAGTAGGAAGGAGCAGGAGATGAGGTAACCCTGGTACTGGCCAGATACTGGTGTCTAATCTGGAGACCAGAAGGAGAATGGGAATGAGACTTAGAGATAGTACGGAGTGAGAATGATTTGAAGTGTTGACTCCTGCCGTGCTGAGGGATTATGCCAACATTTCTGTTCCCTTTGGATGTGAGGAGTAAAATCTCCCAGTCCAGCCAGTCCATGTGAAAAAAAAGATAATCTCCAAGAAGACCAGTGAGAAATCAGAAACAAAGAAGCAAATTGTTGAGATTGGGCACAATTTACCACCGTGTTTCCTAATGACCCCATGTCCAATTTGGAGAAGTAAAATTACAGGGACTAACATCCGTGACAAGAAAATTAGAATTTAAGTAGAATTTTTACCTTGCACTTTAATATTTTTCCGACCAAGGCTGACAGAAACCCACTTAAATGAGAAGAGACTGCTGTAACCTTAAGTGGCCAGGTTTTCCTCTCTCTTCTCCCCTCCCCCCATGAATTAGGAACTTGAGATCGATTAGATATAAAATATAAAGAACATGCTGATAGTTATACATCATTGTTTTATATTTTTACATGCCACTCTTCCATCCTCAAATCTAGTTCAGCTACTTGTGAGAGGCATTCAATTAATGTAAATGCTTTGCCTGAACTTAATGGAAGAGTGTATTGCTAAGCTATTTGTATTTCAATGTACAGCTGCCTCCTTAAATTGCTTCCTAAAACACAGGACAGACACTCAAACAGCCCACCTAAATAGTTTTGAGGCACTTAAAACTTTTAGAAAGTACTTTGTAACATAAAGCCAATTATATCTGTGTAACCTTTATAAATGCTCTAAATTTTCCTTTCAGTCTCCACAGAGTAAATTTACTCCTTTCTTTTAAGCACTTGACAATGACTGTCTTTCATGGCTAGTAATTTATGACAAAGCCTATGTTTCCTTACCATAATGTCCCCTTTTATGATTCATTTGAATTGCAAGAGTCAGGTTAAATGAGATATTCCTGGAGGAATCTGTCACTTCCAAATGTAGTAGGTGTGACCATTTTTAAATATCACTCAATCTCTTGACTTGTGATCTTGATCTGATAGATCATTTTCCTTCCTTCCATCTTCCCACCCTTCATTTTGTAATGTAAGAACATTTTGTAGGGCCTCCCCAGTGGCGCAGCGGTTGAGCGCTGGGTGGCGAAGCTGCCCACAGCCTCTGCAGCACTGGTTCGATCCCTGGCCGCCAGCAAGGGTCTCACATGACACTCAGACCTCTCCTGCCGTGCCCGCTGCTCCCCTCAGCAGTGTATTTCATCAGTCTGCCTGTTCTGTTCCCCGCTCTGGCTCTGGTGAATCCTTTCACCCTCCCGTGCTTCTGACTGTACCCAGTGCTTGTATAAATAAATAAATAAAAATCTAAAAAAAAAAAAGAACATTTTGTAGAACACTGGGCACATGCACATCATGTAGACTTTTCTTGACAGAAAAAAATGTATCTAAACAGTTCATTGACGTTATGACAACAAAAACTCAGAACTCCCAAATATTCACACCTCCGTGGGGGTATGCTCCAAAAATCCTGGCTTGGAACCGATAGTGCCTTCTGCCCCAGTAGGTTGGTCAAAAGGGGAAGCATTTTTTTGCTAAGCTGCTAACCAGACTTGGCGTTTTCTCCTCCAGGTGAGACTTCAGCAAAGGTGAGGGTGATGGACTGCAGCCCAGGCTAAGGCCGGAATTTGATTATGAGACAGGACAGTGTTTATGTGCCTGGTTTCCTACTGAAGTCCTTACTTTCAAGCTGATATGAAATAAACTTGAACCTGCAAAATTGGTACACCTATGACTGTGCAGACAAAGAACTAGAAATGGGAGGAAAAGCTGAGAATAGCATATCCTTTTGCTTCTGGAGTTGTTTTCTGTTGGTGCCTTTGAATTCATTTCACTTGTGTCAAACTTTGATTTATCTTCTTCAAAGCAGTGGTTATGGTAACATTTGTTATCTTAAAAAGTAACACAAAATGTGCTTTTTAGGGGGCTTATGAGAAAACCCAAAATGGTAGACCAGCATCTGAAGTGTCCAATTCATATTTTTCCTGTAGGATGTCATTAAATTTTTGAGAAATACTTTTCCTCTTTTCCTCAAAATGTTGGAAATCCTTCTGGGTGAAAAGATAGAAAAACCATGTTCTCTAAATTTTGATAAACAACCAGTGAATGCAGAGGTTTATAAAATCAGAGTAGAGCACCGTTACACTGAAGAAACTCAGATTTGCTGATTTTTCTTAGATGTGTTGTCTATTTTTGATCTTTTCCATTGATAGAAAAAAAAAATTCTGATTGATTTTTGAGTCCAATAAATCCTTTTAATCCGTAGTTTGTCAAATCCCACCCATGCTTTTCATTATCATCTTGCGAGCCGCTGCCTATGGCTATTCTGCAATCACTTTGCTTTGGATTAATATGATCAATTTGCTTAAACACTTAATCCTTATTTTTATATTGACTTCCCCCATATATTATCCATGTTTTATTTTCTCATTGATTGCATGTATTCTAAATATGTTTCATTATTCTTCACATTTGTATCTTCTATAGAGGAAAGTCTTGTGTTTACACCTCATCTATTTCTGCATTAATTATGGAACAAAATGTTGTCTTGTATTCCTTGAAACTACTTTGGAAGCATTCGTGCTATAGCATTAATCTAGAACATTGTACTCTGCAAAATCTGCAACTTTGGCATAACCTAGGTGTCATTTAACACTTCTCACACTGAGTGCCTAGTCTTGTCACTTGTCCTATTCAGTTTGTTATGCACCTAGCAAGATGCTTTATCAAGGTGGTAGGTGGGTAATAAATACAGAAAAATCATATTAAACTACAGACTTTCTGTAATTGTTCTGTGCTCAGAAAGCTGTAAGCACTTCTTGGCTGGCTGCTCCCATTCTTGTAGTCCAGTTAGTTCCCCACCTCCCCACCCCATGCAAGAAAAGGCACAAAACTGGTTCTGAAATTTTGTCTTAAATGAAAACTTAAAGCAGTTTAGGGTTGATGCAATTAAGTTTGACAATGATACCAATGCCTACTTAACAATCCGTACTTCTAATTTTTAAACAGCTTCATTCCCACTGCAAATGCAGCTCATGCTTTTTTTTTACACATTCTTGTGATATACACTTTATAGAATATAAACATTGTCTTCATATTAATAATCTCTAGTATCTCCATATGTCCCATGAAATTAATCTTTACAATGAGGGTAATGTCTTTACTCATTTCCAGGTATTATGGGTATTTTTGTTGTTATTATGCCATCATATTTCTATAAATATCAACTTATCTTTTCTTGAAATACATGCTCTAAGTAAATCCCCAGAAATGATTTAGATACACATAGATCAATTTTATTTTTTGCCAAGCCCATTAGGTCAATAATGTAAAACACCAATAATATATTTGGAAAAGATTAAAGTCAAGATGAGGATCATTTTAAGCCTTTCAGCAAACATATTTCTAATCTATGTGTAACTGTAGAGAGAATGCTCTTTCATGGTGGTTATTTTGTTTAATTTTTTTTTTTTTTTGGTTAAACTTTTTTGCAGATCTGCTGATTTCCTCCGGCATTCCGGCATTTACAGTGAGATATACTTAATGAGCTGATTAATCCAGATACCGAGTTAACAAAAAGGAAATTTTAATTCCACTGACAAGCATACATTCATCATTTTCATTTGACATATTGATATCTACCAGCAATTCTTTTGGGTACATAGCTGGGTAATGCTTTCTATGTGAATATTAAAATAGTCTTTTCAAAACACAGCACACTGTTCACATCACTGTCTGTCTATCCATCACCTCAACTACGTATGCCTCTAGTAGCCCCTCATGTCTCTTGACCAAGAAGGCCTTGCTGTTCCTGGCAGCTTGACTCAATTTATATGGACTTCTTTTTGATGACAGGCCCTGCCTTCCTTTGGGTATTAGCATTTACTTTAGGAAACAGAATTGTAAATTCTTTCCCTGCCTCTGAAATGAAAATCTTCTCCTGGACTTTTGCTAGTTTTACTACTGAGGATGTCTTTTTCACCAACTGGGAGCCTCCTTTAACATGTGACCATGAAGAAAGATCTTGTCTCTGTCTCAGCCTGGTGAGAGGCAGAAGTCTTCCCTTAGCCATCTAGTGCCCATTTGCAAACCCAGATGGTTAATCCCTTCGACAGCCTTTCCTTTTGACTTCCCCATTACTTTCCACTAACTCACCGCAGTGTTTAAACATTCTACTCTCTTTAATTTCAGTGGAACTGGGTTCAGTTTCTCTTTCCTATTGCTTTAGTCTTAAATAAACTCTTAGCTGTTTACCTCTATCCAGTACAACTTTTTTTTTACACACTCTTGTCTATTTATACATTATGTCTAACCTGCTTTTATTTCTCAGGAGAACACTGACTAATATATACACATAGTAAATCAAGAAGCCTGTGGTAGCAACAAAAAGTTCCTTTATAAGCTGCTGGCATCATCCCACTATAATTTATATCTCATATTAAGTTCTGTATTTCAAAGACCATCACTGCTATGAGAATTAAGTTTCCTCTTTGAATAGTGATAGATACTACAATAGAAAGTCTGATGAAAATCACTGGCTGGCAGGGAAAGTACTCTGATACCAACGTCTGTGTCAGGAGGGCCGTGCGTGACTGTTCCGTCATTTTCTGCCTCATGTGGCTTCTGGGCTTCTTTGCACTTTAATGTCAGGTAAAATGATTGCAGGAAAGCCAGAGGCAGTTGGGACTAAGATACAATGTATGATCCCTCCTCTTGAATAATACAGGGATACTAGCTACAAAGACATGAATTAGAAAATGGACCTTTGGTCAAATCTGTCCTGAGGATTTAATTTAGATTAAATATTTCACTGCAGCTCTCATTTAATAAATAGGATAAAATGTTCTCTCTAGGGGTACGATATTGTTGGGACATAAAGGAAATCATCCCTCTGGAATTTTTTCAGGCTGGGAAATAATCAAGCCTTGAGAGGTTGACTGGGAAGCAAAAAAAAAAAAAAAAAATCAGTAATAACATGTATACCCCCTGTATTCGTGGGCGAGTCCCAGCAAAGCTTAATAACTAGCCAGGTAGCTTAGATATCTTAGTAAGATAAGGTAGATTGGGGACAAGAAAGTGGATTTTCGGGCCTCCCTGGTGGCGCAAAGGGTTAAGACGCAACCTATGAAGCTGTCCACAGCCACTGCAGCACGAGTTTAATCCCCAGCCAGGGAGCTACCCACACAGAGCAGCAGACCTCTCCTGGGTCACCCACTGCTCCCCTCAGTATGTTTCAGTTGATCTGTCTGTTCTGTTCCCACTCTGTCTCTGGTGAATCCTCTCACCCCCCACACCTCTGGTCTGTTCCCCCATTCTTGTATGCATAAATAAATAAATATTTTTTAAAAAGTGGATTTTCAATTAGGGAGTGTACATAGGAACGCACAATAGACATAGGTTGGCTTACGTTTTGCTGCCACTTTTTTTTTTAAGATTTATATATTTATGCATGCAAGAACAGGGGTACAGGCCAGAGGTGTGTGTGTGGTAGGGGGTTGAGAGGATTCACCAGAGACAGAGTGGGGAACAGAACAGGCAGATTGAGGAAATACACTGCTGAGGGAGGAGCAGTGGACGAGTCAGGAGAGGTCTGCTGCACCATGTGGGTTGTTCCCTGGCTGGCCAGGGATCGAACTTGTGCTGCAGAGGCTGTGGATTGCTTCATAGGTTGCATCTTAACCCCTTGTACAACCAGGGAGGCCCTCTGCCTCCACTCTTGATGAGATCAGAAAATTAAGTCTTCCTGGTATGGTGAAGCAGTCATCCTCTCAGAGTGCAGCTTATATGAAAATATGCTTATCAAAAGCAAAGTCTACTCAGCCTCCTGAGGTCCTCCCATGAAATCAACCTTTTGACTTTGGGGTAGCATACTGTTGCTCCCCTACCATGTCTACCTGTTTTGAGTAATTATATGGAATTCTGATAAGTAGGGCACCCTATTAATGCACCTTGATTAAAGGTACACCTTTTCATCATTTTCCTATGGGCTTGCACTGACCTGAATACCATAATTGTAAAGAATAGTGTTTTTTTTTCTATTCAGAGATTATATGAATGACTTCACAACTGTGAAAATGGTTATAATACAAAAGACAAGAAGCCATGTGTGTTGAAGAAAATGTGGAGACCAGGTAGCCCTAAACACCCTTGATAGGAATATAAATTGATGTGGTAGTTATAGAAAACAGTGTGAATATTCCATTAAAAATTAAAAGTGGAAACTCCAGTGTTCTCTCTTAAGGGAATTTACCTGGAAAACACAAATTTGATATATTCATCCCCATGTTTATTGCTGCCCTATTTAAAAGAACCAGAAACTGGATACAATCTGCCCATCAACTGAATAATGGATAATAAAGACATTATATATATTCACAGTGCAATGCCTACCTACCACTCAGATATATATATATATATATATATATATATATAAAGATAAATTCTGCCATTTTCAAAAACAGGGTAGACCTAGAGGCTATTATGCTCAGTAAAATAAGTCAGAGAAAGTAAACAGCATAATTCCACTGAAATGTGGCATGGAGAGAAACTAAATAAATGTACTAAATGAAATGAAAATAAACTTTTGGACTCTAGGACTAATTGGTTGTTACAGAAGTGAAAGAGAAAGGGACAGTGGTATGGTGAAGATTAGATCTGGACTTTTATTGCTGACCTTAATATAGTGAGTGCACATTAATTCTAGTAATGAACATATGAAAGTCTATCGATAATCATATATTATGCAATCATAACTAACACCACACACTCAAACAGTATTATAAAGAGATTCAGAATTTGATAGTATGAGATTCTATGAGTGAACACATTAAAAGGGCAAGCAAAACATTTCATATTATCAAAATCTGAAATTATAGCTATCATAGAAAATAAGTTATTACTAAAGCTATATATCATACTACAAAACTATGAAAGTTTGCTTATTCTTAAAAAAGAGTTATTATTCCATATACTTCGCTTTTGCACAGATTAGAAAGCCTATTACCAGCAGTTGTTAGCAAGATGGTGGCAAGAGAAGTCCCAGAACACATTCGTTGATAAATGTCTAAATGAGATTTTCCAGGACAATTTTTGGCAAGATGTTGTGATGTTAGAGACAAACATACTCCATGAAACAGTGGTGGAAGATATGTTATCTTCAAAGGAAAATGTGCATTTCTTTATAAGTAAACAAGTACAAACATTTTTATTTCATGTATATTTCTAATAGGCAAAATTGGAAAACAAACTATCCAGATATTTGGGCTTATTTTATGAGTTTTAAAATCATGTAACAAAACTTTCAGAAATACTAAGATGTATTTTAATGAGTTTTGGAGATTTGGTAAAGTTTTA